>NC_057806.1:20780466-21100356 GCF_018294505.1 Triticum aestivum
GGAGCGGCCGAGTGGTGATGAGGTGACCAACCGATGGCGACGCACGGAGCCGGCGAATAGTTATGAGGTGACCAACCGAGTGGCGACGCGCGGAGCGGCCGAGTGATGATGAGGTGACCAACCGATGGCGACGCGCGGGGCGACTGAGTGATAATGAGGTGACCAACCGATGATGAAGCATGGAGCGGCCGAATGGTTATGAGGTGACCAACCGAACGGCGACGCGCAGAGTGACCAAGCGGGCAAGTTGATGAAGACGAGCCCCACTGAGCAACGGTGCACGGGCAGTTGAGCAATGAAGATGTGTTCAGCTGAGCGACGACGCGTAGGCGGCCGAGTGGGCTAGGGTCCATGGCCTAGTGAACTTGAGTCTGCATCCGAATGGATTCATATGTGAACTCTGGACGAATCGAGTTCGCAGCTGTCCGAGTGAAAGATCCATCGGGTGACCCAAGTGATGGTGGCATGACCGGCTGAGCGACTTGGCGTGCAGGCGGCCGAGTCACTGTATTTGCCTGAACGAAACGTCCGTCCGAGTGGACTGCTACCGATGGACAACGACAGGACCAGTGACCCTACAAGTTAGTAGCAAGCATAGCCACGGATATTCTTTTGTCGTCTCAGCACTTTCCTGCATGTTAGTAAGTATAGCCAGCATAGCCACGGAGTTAACGACATGCATGCATGCACTAATTAGCTAGCATCAGAGCAATGCACTAATTATGACCGCAGTAATTAGGTAACTGACGATTGTAAATCTTCACCAATTGGTCGCTTAATGAGGCGATTATACCTTAATAAAGCGGAGCCAGCGGGGTTGCCTGTTGGTGGGAATCGCCCTTCCGTTTCCTCTTTTCCTGCATGCAGTTAATTGATCATGGAAGTGACCGTATTATGCATGCACTTACGAGAGAGTTTAGGAGGCATTGACTCCTTTGACCCTGAACGGCCAGGTTGCAGGTTGCGGGTCGTGGTTGTTTTGTAGGTCGCCGCCGCAGCACGCCTCAGCTGCGGAGACAGTCGCTGGCGACTGGCGTCGGAGGAAGGAGCGACGCGCGCCTGCGCCACGTCGTGCCTGCGCTTCCACCGCGGAGGCCGAGAACACGAGGCGGAGTCGGCAGCCGTGCGTTGGGGCTCATCGACAGGGTTGAAGATGACGATGAAGCGGACAACGCCGGCGCCCGTGCGTGATGACGATGAGGCGGATGGCGCCGGCGGCCACACGTGGAGGCTCATCGACAAGGTTGAAGACGACGATGAAGCGGACGACGCCGGCGCCCGTGCGTGACGACGATGAGGCGGACGGGCGCAATCGGTTGTGCCGAGGTCGTTGACAACAACAACGGAGACGGCACCGATGGCTGCACACGCACTCGGCTGTACCGAGGTTGGAGACGATGACGGGGCGGATGGCACCGGTGGCCGTGCGCAGAGGTGCAGCCGGTTTCTTGTAAGTGCTTGGATTGATGCATGTTTCCTTCGGCGGGAATCGATCTGCCGCCGGTGGTTGAAAAATAACCGTTTGCATCATGGCTCGATAGACGCCATGTCCCACGGTGGGCACCAACTGTCGTGGGAACGATTCCGACAATAATAAGGTATAGGTTAACGAAGCACGATCTATCGAGATGCAAATGGGTGACACGGTGGTTTTAGCGAGTTCAGGCCTCTCACGGTGGAGATAACAGCCCTACGTCTCGTGCTCCGGAGAGGCTTTGTTTTTCTCTTAGTGTATATCCGGAGATTACATGGTGTATTTGAGAGAGAGAGAGAGAGGAGAACGGATCTCCATGCCTCAAGCTAAATGGTGAGAAAGAGAGAGAGGTGAAAGAAAAAAAAGCCCCCTGGTCTAGTGGTGGGGGTGGCTTATATAGAGTGCGCCACCCCCTCACCCCTTATGTTACACGGTGAAGCATCAATGCCATAATGCCTGCCCACTACAAAACCGTTATGCTGAGTATTGGTCTTTACATATCCGAGTGAGTCACACGGCCGAGTGGAATGAGCTCGTCGAGTGAAGTGCCGTGCTCCGAGTAGTTGTTGCTTGTCCGAGTGATTTTCAAGTTGCAGTACATCTGGACGGCGATCTGGCTCAGGGGCCCAGTACAAAGTATACGGTGTTCATGGGTAGGGCCTTTAGGTCAGGCTTGTTACCCTACCCCCAATACATGTCCTCATCGGCTGGTGGTGTCAGCGTGGCATCAAAGATGCCTTCTATGTGTTATCGGTGGCTCGCGACAATCGTGGCGGTAGGCGGGTCGACGGCCAAAACTTCCGTTTAGGCCGGTTGGGGTTCCCCCTGTAGCCTTTTTGGCTTTGGTTCGCTGCTAGTGGTGATGTATATTTGCATCATTTGTGGATTTTTGTTTTGACAAAACCTAAAAAAACTAGGCGTCGTATACGGTTGGAGGCATTTTTTGGGTCGGAAATATTGATTTTTGGGTCACAATTGTGTTTTATGGTTGCTGTTGGAGATGCTCTAAGCCCTCTTCATCCATAAGGATCTGCCACACATATCTCAACATAAAGGCCACATTCATGCGTTGGGATACCAAAATATCTAGACCCTACTGGTCCTTATGGAAGGAGATGTCAATCCACTTCACCTTGTGGTATATCCGGCGTCCATTGAGCTGCCAGAAGAAGTGTCATAATACTCAAATGACCTATCACTGGCGTAGCTTCATAGGGGGCAGCTCGCCACTGGGAGCTATGCAGGCACAAAAACATATTCTCATAGTGACGTGCATGTAAAAGAAAGCACGATTTAGAGCATCTCCATCATGCGCCAAAAACTGCTCCGCGCTAAAATTCAGGTTTTTTGGGCATCGGACAGTTCCAGCAGAAGTTGTAAAATAGTGCACGCGCAAAAAAGGGTTGAGCGCGCGCTGAAATTCGCTATCGCATGCTGCAAATTTGAGGCGCCGGATTGCACATGCTTCAAAATTTACAGTGCGTGTTTTTTTGGGCGCATATTTTTGAGCATCTGCTAAAACAATGTTGGGTCCGGCGTGCTAAAAATGCTACAGTGACGTGATAAAACTATTTTAGGGCACGAAACTTTTGTGCGCCTGTTGGAGATGCTCTTATGTGACACGGCGGAAATGCATCAGCAACACGGGAGAAATGCTTGGCACCATAAACTTCCAAATTAAGCATTAGGCGCAGGAACCATTCAAAGGTTGACATTCTTCCATTTTAGACAGGGACATGAATGTAACTGAATTTTGAAAATGTGCCATCAGTTAACGCGTGCTTGATCCACTAGTTGCATACAAAATTTAAAAACCTGTGAAAATCAATTGGAAAATGAAAAAAAAATTGTTTACCTCCTAATCATTTCACCGGTCAAGTTGTTGATGCGGACGGTTGTGGCGAAGGGGGTGGGAGGGGAGGGGAAAAGGGCCTAGGCGGTTTCGGGGGAGCCATTGACGCCATGGAAGGGATAGGCATCGGCAAGACCGTCACCCTTGTCGCCTTCTTCTTCATCAAGCGAGCAGCGTCCATGGCCGATTGATCTTGCGGGCCCTCGTCCTTGCGAGCTTATTCACCTATGGGGGAGCCTTAGCGGCGATGAAGGGGTCCTTAGGCACATCCTCGCCAGCTACCGCGGCAGTTCGTGGCAGCGAACGGCCTTTGGCTTGTTGCCACCGCCAGCGGGAACCACGGGAGGGATGGTCGTGGGTGCGGTGGGAGTAGCGGAGAGGCTGGTGGTGTCTGCGTGGCATCGAAGATGCCTTCCATGTCGTATCGGTGGCCCGTGACAGTCATGGCGGTAGGCTGGTCGGCAGCCGAAACTTTCGTTTAGGGTGGTTGGGATTCCCCCTGCAGCCCTTTTGGTTTTGGTTCACTGCTAGTGCTGATGTATATTTTATCACTTGTAGATTATTTTTGACAAAACCTAAAAAAATCTAGGCTCCATATACGGTTGGAGGCGTTTTTTGGGGTCCTTTTGGTTTTTAGGGTTGCTGTTGGGGATGCTCTAAGCCCTCTTCATCTGTAAGGATCTGCCACACCTATCTCAACATAAGGGCCACATTCATGCGTTGGGATACCAAAATATCTAGACCCTACTGGTCCTTATGGGAGGAGATATCAATCCACTTCATCTTGTGGTATTTCTGGCATCCATTGAACTGCCAGAAGAAGTGTGATAATCCTTGAATGACCTATCACTGGTGTAGCTTCATAGGGGGCAGCTCGCCACTGGGAGCTATGCGGGCACACAAAAAAGATTCTCGTAGTGACGTGCATGTAAAAGAAAGCACGATTTATGTGACACGGCGAAGATGCATCAGCAGCAAGGGATAAATGCTTGGCACCATAAACTTCCAAATTAAGCATTAGGCGCAGGAACCATTCAAAGGTTGACATTCTTTAATTTTAGACAGGGACATGAATGTAACTGAATTTTCAAAATGTGCCATCAGTTAACGCGTGCTTGATCCACTAGTGAACTATGAATGGTTAATTCGTACATGCAATCGTACACGCTGTTGTTTTGTGGTAGGTTTACTAGCTACTCCAGTAAACTACCATGGTTGACGATTGCATACTAATGCTTACAAATCTGATTAGGTGATCTGTTTGGTAGACACTGAATCGTGTATTATTCATTAATTTTATGTGTTGACGCGGTCGTGCGTCAGTTTATTTAATTGGTTTCGTGAAGTCAGAGAACAGTGTATGAACTACATGACATGATCTGATACAAGCCTACAAGTGTACGTACGCCTTGGTGCTGAAAATATTTTCTGAAGTGCTCCATGGAAAAGTTCTGGCGTGATATCACGTAATATTGACCGTAGTGCAGCTGCACAGCAGAGAGAACGTTTTTGAGCTTGGCCTCCATAGAGGCCGACCTTTAAAAAAAATCAAAATTCATACTTCTCAGTTTCAAAAAATCTCAAAAATTTGAACAAGTAAACGAGGATGTGATGTGTATGTGTGTAAAATTTGTAAATGAAATAGCTTGAAACGGGAACTGTGCAAAAAAATCTGATGGACTTTTAGGATGAATAGTGCATCTACTAAAAAGCCTCAGATTTGTTTTTTATAGCACTCATGTTAACGTATTTCGTCTTGAAAATTTACATACTTTTGCATTATGTCTCTAAGTATATGTGTATTTTTTTTAAAATAAAACGTGAAAATTTGAATTTTGATCATTTCAAATTCAGCCTGCATGGAGGCCGAGCTCCATTGAGCTTTTTTTTTTTTGCAGTTGGAACCATTAAGCATTTTCGTGCACAGCATCCCGAAATTGGATGTGGTCAACAAATTGTAACAACTAACAAGAACCCACTTGCCATTAATATTTACCGCCCGTTGTGCAACCCATCCTAGTCTAAGAAACAAGAAGAAAATGAACTCCATGATGCAAACCTAAGAGACATATAAACGACCATGAAATTGTTTTGCGCAGTTGACCCCTTTTTATTTATTTTTATTCTGTGGGGAGGGGGGTATTATATATGCAAAATAACAAAAAATGCACAGTAAACACAACATTCTTGTCACGAATTATTGTGCGTAACAAACTTAGTGCCATGTTTTTTTTGTGTTTACCATTTGTTTATTGTTTGCTCCAAACAAATCCTAACAAAACCTAGGATAATTTCTTGTTACTTGTTGTTACTTCACATATGGTGCCAACTTGCCCATGGTGAAAACAATTCTATATTATTTACCCATCTTCCTCATGTGTTGTTTGGACATCGTGTAATTAACTGTATCTATACCCCCACCCCCATCTCATTTTTAATTTCCTTGTTACCCATCATGTGATCTTTTATTTCTAGTAATCACAATGAAGGCAGCCAAGCTGCGTTGCATAAAAAAAGTGTTCAAAACAACGCTTTGCTGGTTAAGAATTTGTGCAAGTGCTTTAACATGTTTGATATCCCTTACCCGCAAAAAAAAACATGTTTGATATCCCTTGGTTCAAGTTGGTCAGGAATTCTTAGTACAACCATGACATTGTTCCTGGAAATCATATGGGAGGATCTTTTTGTTGTAAGGCTAACCTCAAGCTATTGGATGCTTATAAGTCCATGGAATTCGGGAGATGGGAAAAGTATTCTGCTGTGGATAGACCAGTGATTTGATGAGTGCCTCCATTTCAAGTTCCCTCACCTCATCTCCTCTGCCAGGGAGAGAAAGTTATTCACAAAGAGTCTTTAGAGCAGTTTTTCCATTTGCCCTTATCTTTACATGCCTTCTAGTAATTTAATAATTTACCCAAGTGGAAGAAATATGTGCCACCCTCCATGGCCAGGAAAACTAAATCTCCTTGGACACATGGAGCTACTTTTGGGGGAATGAGAAGTTCTCCTCTATGAAAGTAGTATAGAAAGTTATGATTGGTTATCAGCCAACATCTCCCCGCTATAGATTTGGGAAAGTTCATGCCAGGCCAAGCATTAAGTCTTCTTCTTGCCAGTTCTTAATGATAAATTCAATAGAAGAAATCTGCTTCATAGAAAGAATTTTGTATTGCAAGATTATAGTTGTGCTGCCCTGGCCTCAAGTGGAGACTCTTCATCATCTTTATTGGATTTACCCCTTTTCTGAGATTTTTTTTTGTAAAGGGGGTCACCCCGGCCTCTGCATCAGAACGATGCATACGGCCATCTTATTAAATAAATAAGGTTGTAACAAGGTCTCAAAGTCTCCAACTAAAACAAAAGCTCACTCAGAGCCAAATAGGCTAGAAATACAAACTAGCCAAATCGCCACAACCGGCTGGCTAAAGCGAGATAGGTAAATTAATTGCCTATCCTATTACATGACCGCCATACAAATCGGTTGAAGATATCCTGAACTATCATCTCCTAGCGGATAGACTCAGTAACCAAATGCTCCCTGGCCTCCATCGGAGTGAGTAGCGACCACGAACGGATCAATGCAGTGGCTCGGAAGATAACCTGCACAAAATGAAATCATGATGTTGTATTAAAAATCAAATCATTTCTGCAATTCCAGATAGTCCACAGCAAAGCACATACTCCCACACGAATATGTCTCGCTAAGTCAAGCTCAATCCCATTAAGCCATGTCCCAAATAATATGTTAACAGAATTCGATGGAGTAATATTGAAAGCAATATGGACGGTACGCCAAAGAACTTTGGCCAGCGGGCAATCAAGAAACAGGTGTTTAATTGTCTCATCCCGATCACAGAAACTACACCTAGTAGATCCTGTCCAATTACGCTTTGTCAGGTTGTCCTTGGTTAAAATGACTTGTTTGTGGACAAATCACATAAACACTTTTATTTTCAAAGGAACTTTGACAGCCCAAACATGCTTGTTGGTAGGAATGAAGCTCGAATTGATAACATCAATATACATTGATTTAACTGTGAATACTCCAGACCTAGTTAGCTTCCAGCGTAATTTATCGGGTTGTTGGGAAAGCTGAACCTCCATCAGCCTCCTAACTAGACGGAGCCATTCTTCTCCACGATTGCCCGCTAGCGACCGTCTAAACTGAATATTAAGGGGGATAGATTGAAATATAGTTGCAACGAACACCTCACGACGTTGAACAATACGATATAAAGACGGGTATTGAATGGCCAAGGGTGTCTCTCCGAGCCTAGTATCCTCCCAGAACCGTGTACTAGCACCGTTGCCAATAATAAACTTTGCCCTATTAAACAAGGATTGTTTGACTTTCATGAGTCCTTTCCAGAAAGGCGAGTCAGTCGGCCTAACTGTCTGTCACTTGTGACAAAGTTTTGGTATGAAGGTACTTGCTACGAAGTATTTGTGCCCACGTGGCATCAGTCTCATGGGATAGCTTCCACAGCCACTTATTAAGAAGGCATTTGTTCTTAACTTCGAGATTCTCAATACCAAGCCCCCCTTGGTCTTTCGGTCTACAGATGATATCCCATTTAGCTAGCCGGTACTGTCTTTTTAGTTCATCACCCTGCCAGAAGAAACGCGATCGATAAAAGTCCAGTCTTTTCCTGACTCCAACTGGGACTTCAAAGAACGATAAAAGAAACATAGGCATACTCGTGAGCACCGAATTAATCAAAATTAGCCGGCCTTCGTATGACATGAGCTTGCCCTTCCAGCAACTCAGTTTCTTTTCAAATCGGTCTTCGATGCATTTTCATTCTCGATTTGTCAGCTTACGGTGGTGGATTGGTATACCTAGGTAAGAAAAAGGTAACGCCCCCAAATCACACCCAAACAATTGCCTATAAGCCTCTTGTTCTTCCTTGGCTCTACCAAAGCAGAACAACTCACTCTTGTGAAAGTTAATCTTAAACCCGGTCAATTGTTCGAAAAGGCATAACACCAGCTTCATATTTCTCGCCTTGGCCAAATCATGCTCCATAAAGATGATTGTATCATCAGCGTACTGAAGAATGGATACACCTCCATCAACAAGATGAGGTACTAAGCCACCTGCTTGACCATTCTCCTTCCTATCATAAGTGCTAACATATCAACCACGATGTTAAACAGGATAGGGGACATCAGATCTCCTTGTCTTAGGCCTTTATGTGTCTGGAAGTAATGACCAATATCGTCATTCACCTTAATTCCAACACTTCCTTTTTGCGTAAATGATTTAACCTGGCGGCGCCAGGCTTCATCGAAACCTTTCATACGCAATGCCTATTGGAGGAATGGCCATTTGACTTTATCGTACGCTTTCTCGAAATCCACCTTAAAAACTACTCCATCTAGTTTTTTAGAATGGATTTCATGGAGCGTTTCATGAAGGACAACCACCCCTTCAAGGATGTTTCTATCCAGCATGAAAGCAGTTTGGGACTATTGCACCACAGAATGCACAATCTGTGTAAGCCTATTAGTCCCGACCTTGGTGAAGATTTTGAAACTAACATTAAGAAGGCAGATCGTCCTGAACTGCTCTATTCTCACGGCATCCGTTTTCTTAGGAAGCAATGTGATAGTTCCAAAATTCAAGTGAAATAAATGAAGCTGTCCAGAGAACAGATCATGGAACATAGGTAACAAATCCCCCTTAATAATGTGCCAACACTTTTTGTAAAACTCAGCCGGGAAACCATCCGGTCCGGGAGCCTTATTGTTTTTCATCTGTGCAATAGCATCAAACACCTCCTTCTCTAAGAAGGGGGCAACCAAAATATCATTCTCGGCAGCCGATAATTGAGGTACATCCTCAATCCTAGACTCATCCAGGGACACATAGCTATCCTCGGGAGGTCCAAATAACTGCTTTAATATTCTGTTATATAAGTTTTTAGGTTGTCCTGTCCTAAAATGGTACCTTCGTCTTGCTCAAGCTGAAAGATTCTCTTCTTTCTATGTTTGCCATTAGCAATTAAGTGGAAGAATTGGGTATTCGCGTCCCCCTGGACAACTTTGCGGACCTTAGCCCGCAATGCCCACTTCAATTCTTCTTCGCGAAGAAGTTCTTTCAACCTCTTCTCCGCCTCGATTTTAACCTGAAGCTCTGCTGGCTGCAACATCGTGGATTCAGCCTGTATGTCAAGGGTCTGAATAGGAGAAAGGAGCCTGTCCTTTTCAATCTTATACACCCCACTAAGGTGTTTAGCCCAGCCCCTTAAGAAACTTCTCAAATGCCTAATCTTATTCTGCCAACGCTCGACCGAAGTCCTACCTCCTGCACCCTTAGCCCATTCCCTGGCAATCAGGTCCAAGAAACCTTCGTGTTCAAACCAGGCCATCTCGAAAGAAAAGGTATTTTTGTTTCCCATGTGGTTCGGCTTCCCCGAGTCCACAAACAAAGGAGTGTGATCGGATATTCCACGTGAGAGGGCTTGTACTGTTACGAGAGGGTACTTCTGTTCCCACTCAACGCTCACGAGAACTCGATCAAGCTTTTCATACGTTGGGTTTGGCATAGCATTAGCCCAGGTAAACTTTCTACCAGAAAGCTCTATCTCCCTCAGATCCAAACTTTCAATAATGGTATTGAACATAAACGACCACCTGCCGTCAAAATTATCGTTGTTCTTCTCCTCTCTCCTCCTAATGATATTGAAGTCACCCCAACCAAAATTGGAAGCTGCTCAGACCCACAGATTCGAACAAGGTCCGCCAAAAACTCCGGTTTTAGCTCGGGCTGTGCGGCACCATATACCGCCACCAAAGCCCAGTTGAAACCATCAGTTTTAGACCTGACTCAAAACTTAACCGCAAAGTCACCCATCACTACGCTGCGGACTTCTAACGAGTCGCATATCACACCAAGCAAGATCCCACCCGATCTTCCTCGCGGAGGAAGGCAATGCCAGTCGAATTCAACACCGCCCACAAGAGAGGTAAGAAACTGGGGCGCAAAGTTCTCACGTCCAGTTTCCGAGAGAGCAATAAAATCTAAACGATGCTCTAAAGATGCCTCAGCAAGAAACCTTCTTTTAGCCAAGTCTTTCAGACCTCTGCTGTTCCAAAAGATTCCTTTCATATTTCATTATGAAATTTTTTGGTAGTCTGAATCCTAGCACTCCCATGAACCGTAGAAGTGGGGTAAATCTTCCGCTTCCACTTGCGTTTGGGTCTACTTTGATCCTCCATTTGGTCCTCATAACCGGGCACAGTGGGTCTAGCTATATCCTCCTCTAGAGTTGCATCCTCTTCCTCAGACTCAGGATTGGATGGTGCAAGATCCGCACAAAGATTATCGAGCACTCTAACCCCTAACGCATCAAACTCTGCATCGTTCATGGGTTTTACCGCAGCTAGGTTTCGAATTGTCTCTAAGGCACGCTCCGCCTCCAAATCTAGGAGATCATTGACCGAATTGAATATTTCACTATCATTACTCCCCAGTGAAACTCCTAGTTGGTTTGCATTATGAATAATCTCCGCATTTGAATAATGTAAAATTGAATTAGATACGTTGACAGACATACCAGTAGTGACTTCAATGTCACGAAGCTTGGCCGCCCGCATAGCGCACCTCTGCTGCATGTCGTCAACCTCCGGAAAATCCTGGAGCCGGCGACTCATCCGCCGTCCCTCAGATGTTGGATCCGAAATCCCTCTGAACGTGATCACTTCCTCCCGAGAGGGCCTACAGACATGAAGGCCTCCTGCCCTGCCCGTAAGCCCCACCGATATCCGCCTGGAACCGACGCCATGGGGCTCAAGCGCGCCGGGGGAGAGGAGTTTGTGGGCCTCCTACCCGAACTCCCCACCCGTCCCGACCCTCTGGCTGGGAGGCGCACAGGCGCCCCAGTCTGTGCTGCCACCAAGGCCACCTGAGGAGAGGAGGGAGCCGCAGCCACCTGACCATAGCCCCCTCCCCTAGGCTCAACCACCGCCGTTGGAGAGGCCACGGTCAGAGTGGGAGAAAGAGAGGCCACCTGCCCAGACTCCTTCCTCCCTCCATCGGTCGAGTCTACCAGAGAACAAGCCACCTCCGTTACCGCGAGCACCGGATCCTCAGCAGCGGCAGAAACCAGCGGAGGGAGCGTATACTCCAGCTCATCATCGTCCTCCACCCGGTCACTCCAAAGTCTGGGAGGTGCAGAAGCTGGCTCAAACGACCCAAATCTCGGCGTGTTCATCAGCATTGAGGGGGAGGATGATGTCTCGTCCACGGTTGTCTGAGCAGCGGGACTTGAAGCGTTGGACATCTCACGTCCAACCTCAGCTCCGGGCGCCTCCTTGGCCGCAGAACTATCATCTCCCTCGTGCATGTCTGTATCAGTCCCATTGATGGCGTCAGCGAAAAGCTCGGAATCCTCAAACTCAATCTCAAGTGGGAACATTTCGCCCTGATATGTCCACATAACCACATCAGGCACAAACTCAATATCCCGAACACTCACCAACAGACGAGCCACCCCGTGAGCTCGGGTAAAGGCCATATCCACTCGCTCAGTCTTCCCTACCAAAATGCCCAAGCTAGAAACGACCTCAGCGTCCTGCATCGGCTTTGAGGGAGCTCCAGAGAAACGTAACCACACCCGAGTAAGAGGCTTGCCCTTTGGCTCAACCTTCTTCCACTCGTGGAACTCCAGAATACACTCTGTGCCAGGCACACGGCACAGCCCGAAACTCAAAAGTCTCTACAAATCCTGAACAGATGGGAAGTCAATCTTATACATATTACCCTCAATACTGACAAGCTCCCACTGGTAGTCACCTGGAACTAACTCCATAAGCCTCTGCACAATCTGAGACTCGGATACATCACATTTGGTCACTTTCACAATTCCAGTAGTCATGCACAGAGTCTCCTCTGGGATCTCTCGCGCACTAGGGGACTCAAAGAACATCAGCTCAGCACAATACACACCATATATAGAAATAGTGGGCATCCGATCACGCAAGATAGGACACTCCCCCGTACCATGTGTCGGCTTGCTGCAAGTATCACAAAGCTCAGTTATGCAATCCGCAATAAAGTGGCCCTTCTCACCACAACGATAGCATAGCATCTTCCCCTTCTTGCGTGCCCACTTGGATGCTCTATCTGACTCTGCCTTGTCTTCATTATCAACCGACCCCGACGCTGTTGCAACAGCCGTTGCCAGCTCTGTGACCACCTCCATAGCGTGATCTGACAAATCCGGCGTCTGACCAGGATCGGGCGCCTCCATGGCGTCTGTCTGCTCAATGACGACAGGCAGAGGAGGATGACATTGCCGGTACCGGCCACCTCGACCACGTTGACCACGGTAGCCACCATGCTGCCGGTGGTTAGGGCCTGATGCCCCTTCAACAAAGCCACCCGGGGGACCATAAAAAGGTCTGTCAGGTGTGTCGTCGCTTTGCCAAGCATGACCACGTCCACCACCTGTGGACGACGAACCTCGGTGTATACCTTCACCATAAACATCATGACCGTCGTCTCCCCATTGACCCCGCGGCGGTCCGTTAGCTCCACTGTTGGCTGGTCCACGGGGCACTCCCGCTCCTCCAGCTCCAGACTGAGGCGGCGGAGTCTGTGCATGCACCGGGCCAGGCCGCTTCTGCGGTGGCCGCGTAACTAGATGAGGCGGTGGCGCAGCGCCTATAGCCGGTCTAGGTGGAGGTGGCCTCGGACCTTGCGCCCCGCCCCGCCCCGCTGTAGCAGGCGCAGCCAGGGCCCCGTCCTGAGTTGCTGCTGGCGCCGGCGGCCTGGGAGCAGGCAGGCCGCCACGACCCACAGCCGGCACCGAAGGCCGGACACTGTGGTGGCCACCACCGCGGCCCAACGTGCCCTGCGGCGCCTCGGCCCCCACCGAAGAACCCGTGGCGCCCCGCCCAGAAGCTGTAGGCGGCGGCGCAGCAGTCCCGCCGCGCCCGTTCGCAACCACGGCCAGAGGTGGGTTCTTCCCCGTAGGACCCCCCGCCCAGCGACCTGCCATTGCAGTGAGCGGAGCAATCCGCCGTGCACGTCCAGAGCCGCAAACACGAAACCCCGGCCTCCCACACTTGCGAACCCTAGGCAGAAGTAGCGAGACAGACGTAGATCGATCCTCTAGATCGCTGCATGTGTCTGCGCATGCAAGGACCGTGGGTACCGGAATAGCCTGGGCCTCATACCCAGCTATCTCCAGCCCAACAGGCTGCGGCATTTTTTCTTGCAGAATCGGCCCATCTCGGCCCAATAAAGAGTTCAAACGCACCTCCCGAGCCGCCCTGATCCCGATCCCCGGGATCGCCGGCGTGGTCGCCGCTGCCAACACCGGCGATGAAATTTTGCTTGCCCTCAAAGAGGCAGGAATCAAGCGTTTCCTGACTTGAAGAAGAAATTAGGGTTCTTTTGATAATCATTCTTGCAGCTTGGGTCATATCTAGATGTTTGGGAATAACGGAATTTTCAGAACTAAGGTACCTAGTCTAATGAGATAGAAGCAAATTTACTTTGATGAGTTTTCAGTGTTCGGTTATAACATTAAAAAATTTAACATGACAAGGACTGAACGAAATTTCCATCCTCACGACAACTAAATTTTCTATAAAAATCATTTGATTTGCCATGCTAAATATCTAAGGTACGATTTTGTAGTGAAATCCCTAAAATTGTATCAAGTTTGTAGCTAGTTAATTGAACCATCCGACTGAGTACTTGCTGTCGACCAATTCACCAAGAAACTCATCACACACCTTCGTGACCCAAAGTCTTGCTCAATTTTGGATCATGTGCATCATGCACCAACAGCTCATGACGTGCATGACCACGCATAGATCCCCAAGGCGCCTATATAAACATTAGTTCCGGTGCATGCATTTCCACACAGCAGCCCAAGTTAAACAAGCACAACATGGCTTCTTCCATGCCTTGCCTTGTCCTACTCTTGGGCATGGCATGCCTTCTGCAGGCATCACTACCGGCGGCCAACCCGGCGCCGTGGGAGCTGTCGGAGTCGGAGATGAGGGCCAAGTGGTCCAGGTGGATGACCAAGTACTCGAAGCGCTACTCTGGCCCCGAGGAGAAGGAGAAGCGGTTCCAGATCTTCAAGCAGAACACCAACTCCATCGGCGCTTTCGCCAGCCAGACATCGGTCAATGCCGTTGTCGGTGGGTTCGGGCCCCAGACCATCACCACGGTCACCGTCGGCATGAACAGGTTCGGCGACCTCAACCCCAGCGAGGTCGCCGAGCAGTTCACAGGGTCCAACAATACCGGCTTCATCCCAGAAGCTCCCACCTACCTCCCCTACGAGGACTCCCGGAAGTCATGCTGCGTCGACTGGCGCTCCCACGGCGCCGTCACCGGCGTCAAATTTCAGGGCACTTGCTGTAAGTCACGACGTTATATGTTTGCATATACGTGTTGATCAGTCCATTCTTTTAGCTGAGTATAATGGACATGTGGTACGTCCGTACATGGTGCCAGTGTCATGCTGGGCGTTCGCGGCGGTGGCGGCCATCGAGGGCATGAACAAGATCAGGACCGGTGAGCTGGTGTCGCTCTCGGAGCAGCAGCTTGTGGACTGTGACACCGGAAGTAGCGGCTGCAGCGGCGGCCGCTCCGACACCGCGTTGGGCCTCTTGGCGTCCCATGGTGGCATCACATCGGAGGAGAGGTACCCGTACAGCGGCTATTCCGGCAGCTGCGACGTGGACAAGCTGCTCTTCGACCACCAGGTTTCACTTTCAGAGAGATTTCGATGAAATTTACTGAATTTCATTTATTTCACAGGTCACTGAAATATTTACCTTTCGGCCAAAATATTTCAGCAATCTCACTAGTACACATAAATTCAAATATTAAATCGAATTCGAGTGAACATTTCGGCCTTTTGGCCGAAACACAAACCGTGTGGTGCTGAAATTTTTCTGAAACTGAAAGTGAAAACCTTCCAGGCATCCGTCACGGGGTTCAAGTCCGTGCCGCCCAACGACGAGCGGCAGCTGGCGCTGGCCGTGGCGCAGCAACCTGTGACGGTGTACATAGACGCCAGCACGTGGGATTTCCAGTTCTACTCCAGCGGCATCTACAAAGGCCCCTGCTCTGCCGAGGCCGGGAGGGTGAACCATGCTGTCACCATCGTCGGCTACTGCGAGAAGTTCGGTGAGAAGTTTTGGATAGCCAAGAACTCATGGAGCAACGACTGGGGTGACCAGGGATACATCTACCTCGCCAAGGACGTCTACTGGCCCACGGGCACCTGTGGCCTCGCCACCTCGCCCTTCTACCCGACAGCTTGACCCACGCCCCACCGCCATGCCTACGCACGTAGGGCTTTTGTGCGCAATATTTGCTTATGTTAACTGCATCATTCGGTGCACAGACGGTTAAGAAATAAGAATGGTCGATGGATGTGTGTGTGTGTAGTATTGTATCCTTATGGTACCGTTGTGATAATGCAAAATTTAATGTACTCAATAATATGATTGCTCGTTGAGTGTACTCGGTAAAGTATAACCTTTCTTCGACAAATCTGTCACATTTCACCATGACATGATCCCATGTTTGAAATAGTCAAACATGGAGCCAGCGTCAGCTCAAATGGGAAGCAAAAGTTGACTGAAAACTCAATATATATGTTATATGAACGGCCTGAATGTCAACTTCTTGATGAACTGAAACCTTCAACGTATGTATATTCAAACTGAATGAAATAATGCTACTAGATAGAGAAAAAAGGTAAGTGCATTTTCAACTGAATGACGATGGAATGGATCGATCGGTTCCCTCCACCTGGTCTATTTCTAGTACTCCTCTCCCGCGTGCAAGTCATCCTTGCTGGAAGCGCACTCCTCCGCCCCTACCGAAGATTCTTTTTTAGATGAAAGGCATAAAGCCCGACTTCAAATTAATGAAGCCATCAACCGGCTAGGATACATGGTGCTGATTATTACAAGGCAAAGCTTGGAGAAAAACTGAAAGATTACAAGAGAGATCACACTTCGGCAGACCAAAGTGCAAACTTGCCATTACAAAGCAAACAAGACCAAGCCGCCGGAGGTACATCGCAGACCAGAACAACGAATACAGAGACATCCACGGGGCACCGAACAAGCAGAGTAGAGGAGGATCGTGCCTGCAGGGAGGAAAACATTGGATGTGCCACAACCCGGACGTGCACATGCTAGAGAGGAGAACCCATCTCCTCTACATCCAAGCCGTGCCACAACACGGGGATGCCGTAAACCGGCCAGCGGAGCACGAGCGCGGCAGGGCAGCAACCACTGAAGGATAGCAGGGCACAGCACCTCATCTCCACCACCACCGGAAACCCGAGCAAGCACTGCACCGCAGCCGCCACCAACCAAGAACTGCAGGCACCCAACCCAACCCCTACCCCTAGCCGACGCCTCCAAGGAGGAACACGACGATGGAGCGCCGTCGACAGCCGGCCAAAGCCTAGATTTTCACCTGGGGAAAAACAGGGGAGGGGGAGGTGGAGGGGGGGAAACTCAACGCGCCCTCAGGAGGGGATTCGGAGCCGATGCACCGCCGACGTCGAGGTCGATGCGGAGTCGACCAGGGGATTCCCCCGTTCCAAGCTCCCTCCACCGCACCTCAGGGGCCAGATTTTGCAGCACGGGCGCGCTGAATCCGGACAGGAGAGGGGATGTAGAGCAGATGGAAGGGGCCGGAGATCCGATCTGGCGGAGCCACCGGAGCAGCCCGCAGCAACGAGGTACCTCCGCCGTCCAACCGCCGCCCGCACGGCCGGAGGGACGACCAGCACCCACAACGCCCTCCACCGGAGAGAGCGGCGCCACCCACCAGATCCAGGGCCGCCGCCCTGGGAACCAGCGCTCCTTGCGCGGATGCAGGCCAGCAGGGCCTCGCCACCACCATCACTGGGGCCGCACGGCGGCCGGCGGCGCCCTCAGGTGGCGGCGGGGAAAGGGGAGGCGAACGAGAGAGGGGCTCGGGAGGCTAGGGTTTGGTCGCCCCCGAGTCGCCCACTCGGGGCGACGCGAGAGCCGGGGGGAAGGATAGATCTTCACCGTACCGAAGATTCTGTTGCGACTCCTCCTCCTAATCCTCCTCCAGTGAGTTTCTCATCCTCCATGACCGATGGTGACCGAGGTGCGCATGCTGTGGATGTACTCTGGGTGCTGACCTTAAGTTGGAGACATATTGCTCCATGCATGGATTCTTCACGGTGGAGCTCAAGTCCACGCCACCGAGCTCTAATTGACGTCGGGGAAGCAGAAAATGAGGGAGAGAATATATAGTGACTAACACAGATCATATAGGCCGGCAAGAGTCTTCATGGATAATAAGCTTTATATGCGATGGTTATAACTCTAATCCGAGCACAGTAATCAAGACGGCTTGATGATCCATCAAATATAGGTTGTCCATCTATAATGATGAGGAAATTCAGCCGCCGAGAATAGGTGGAGCATTGATCATAGACGGCTCACTCGACTAGGCCGTCTGAGATGGCTGAATGTCTGCAAATATTTGGGCGGGTCACAAGATAGACATACCAAATCTGTCTGATTTGTTGTGGCTAGTTTCCATATGTGTAGTGACATTATCGAAATATCCCCTCATAGTTTTGAATATCAATTTCAAAAATGTAATGGCCATGTTGTTGTAAATTTAGCAAAATACTATCATGAGGACTTCTTCAAATATAACCAGTTATCCAGCTCCATCTAAGTGACAACCATGTTGGAATTGATCTCAGATTGTTGTTAACCGAGAGAAAATGGGGGAGATAAAGTCTCCTCCCCCAACGATTGTGCTCTGATCGGAGGCACCCGATCGATTTTTGGTTTGGTCCACCTAGCGTCACATATACAAAGGAGGTCAAGCTGTACTTGCAAGACAAAAGATCATGTTTTCTTTAGTTCTAAATAAAAGGATTACGCTAAAAAGCTATACCTTGTACCTAAATTCCATATGCTAAACTAGTTGGCATGAAGGAAGTTGTCTTTTGTCTTGCGTCAAGATGGCAATGGGGCCCTGAAACCCGCGTCCCCGCGGGTTTACCCTATTAGGGGACGGGGATGAGCGACTTTCTATCCCCGCGGGGCTGCTCGTGGGTACATTATTAAACCCGACATGTTTCGCGGGTTTAAACCCGTTTGAGTACTACCCGAACCCGAAACCCGACAAAACCCATCAAAATACATTATTCAGCACGCACCGATCCATATTGACTCAAGTGGCCCAAAGCCACAGTGCCCGAGGAGCCGAGCCCCACAGCATCAAGGCCCTGGAGTACAAACCAACCCCTCACTCGGTCGTTGCAGTGTTGCTCGCTCTTTAGGACTCTCTCTCCCACACAACACGACACCTAAACCTAAACCTAGGTCACCCAGCCGTCGCCTGCTGCTGTAATATGCTCCTGTTTTTCTTCCAAATGTTGTTGTTTTCATTGACTGCTCGTGGGGACGGGTTTCCCGTGGGTTTTGAAACCCGATGGGTTTAGGGTACGAGCAAAAATTTAACCCCGCGCACATTGATGGGAACGGGGACGGGTTTGCGATTTTCTCGTGGGGATGGGTTTGGGCAAGCAAAGCCCGGTGGGTTTCGTCCCCGTTGCCATCTTGATTCTTGCGAGACATCATTGAGCAATCATTTGGTTATCTTTGAGATGAAATGTTGTATGGTTCATGGCAGCCAAGCTACTCGACCAAGAAGCAAGAATGATAATTATGCATATATATGTATTTGCATAGGCAATTCGTGATAAACACTTGGGATGGTTTGAGGGAGCAAAGTATGCCCTAAGATGTGTCGCGCAAGTGTGGATATGGACTATGGAGAAGCACTAAACTCTGACTAGTAGAATGTCCGTGCGTTGCTACGGGCACATGTCGAATGCTTGTGCATTGCCATAGAATAATAACAATAAATATTATAAGCATGGTGGCATCTATTCTCCATCATACAGCGACAAATAGAAACTCTATTCCACTTCTTTCCTTCTCGGCAATCTTCGTGTCTTTAACCAGCCGTATCGCTCGCCACCAAATATATGCCATCCATGATTAAATAGTACAAGGTACACAAAGCTTACAATGGCTTAGACTTGTAATGCACGTCTTAATTTTAGCAATAATAACATCATCGATGCAACCTTCAATAATAAGTTGATTGTAAATAGAAAAAGTTTGGTTTATCTTAAATCAATACTTCTTTTACAATGCCATGAACCTGGTGTCAGTAGAAAACTCTAAAACACCCAATGCAATGGGAAGAAAAAATCGAATATATCATTTTTTTAGAGAAAAAGATCTCATGAAGATCAAGTATTCACCTCTCTTCAATTCATACGTGATTGCCTCCGAACAACAAACTTACACAGGGATATTGATCAAAATATGATTGTATTTCACGTGCATGAGTGTAGTGCGTTGGTTGTGAGTGCTTGAGTCAAATAATATACTCCCTCCTTTCCATATTATTTGTCTTCAATTTGTCTACATATGGATATATCTAACCTAGACTACAAACTTCAGAAGGGGCTCGCATGGATGACCCAACCACTAATAAGATTACATCACAAAAAACGATATAACTGTGGAGAGGAAGCACGGAGCCACAAAGCAACAATGAATAGTCGAGCACAACACCGAGGACATGACAGTTTCGATTTTGCATACGGGCTTGATAGGAGAAGGTTGCAAGCCACGCAACGACGTAGTTCAACGCAACATTCAGGGAGCACCGCTTGCTGAAAACTGTCCTCATAGCCATTGTTGCCGCAGTGGCCTCGCCGCCCACAGCTCTGACTTCTTTGTGACAGTCAGAAACCAGCAAAGGCACACACATGGGTGCACCGGACCTTCGATGCTAGAAGGACAAGACGCAACCCCGCTCTGCTTGCTAACATTCTCGTTCAGGTGAATGTACTGATTGTATATACATGAGATATTCACATGTACGCCAGAAATCCACTATCATAAATAAAACACTTAGTCTACAAATAGACATTAGATAAAAAAGAAGCAAAGTGTATCGCGGGCTTATTAATGTTTTGGCGAAAGAAGAACAGAACAATTTACATATGTACAACAACTTTCGCATCACAAACCTAAGGCACCTGAGGAGATATGGATGACAACAGCAGCATGTGACAGTAATCCACTAATCACTGCTATCATCCAGTACAGAAATAAATCTTGAATCTGCACAAACAATTGATGTCATGAAGTGCAAAAACTAAAGCTTGAAGCTTTGCAAAATATCAACTGATTTAGAGAACTAATTCGGTAGATTTAAAACAATTATATGGGACAATATTCAGGAGACATAGTTATCCATTCAATTAAACAATCACGCAAACAGGGAAGAAAATACTCATATCCAAAGATCGGCTTCTCTCAACATTGAGATTTAAATGAATGAGAACCCTTAAATCTATGTCTGTATTTGCTTGTATTTTCAGAGATGTGCCCGCAAACTTGTTTAGTCATCAATTCAACAGATATGCATTTCCATTGTAAAATTATTCCTTGCAGGGTACACCTGTGCAACTAATCAATTCAACAGATATGCATTTCCATTGTAAAATTATTCCTTGCAGGGTACACCTGTGCAACTAACAAGTATTTCTAAACACCCGCAAAAAACAAGTATTTCTATAAAACAAATATTACCATCTTATTACTAACAGCCACATCAATGGCCGAGTTACAGAGCACAAGGGAGGAAGAGTGGTAGGAGAAGGAAACCGAGAGATTTATCGAGCCGGCGAGGAAGAAGATAGAAAGGATCGCCAACCACCAGTTGGTAAGCTGGCCATGAAATTTATACGCATAGCAGGAAAATGACCATAACATATTGGGAGAAAAAAGTACATAGACATTTCCAACATTTACTAGAAGAAAAATATACTTTATAACATACTCTAAAACAATGTCTAGAATTATGTATAATATCATTGATTGTGTTTTTTCTTACCCTCCTAAGGTAAATAACAGATTCGTCGCGGTGCTCGATTATAACAAATACATGCTAGGTGATGTATTATGCAAACAAAATGTAGTACATTGCATCATCTGTACAAACAAATACATGCTAGGTAACAGATTTTTGTTTTGTTTTGCATGATGAGTGGATTACTGCCACATCCGGTTTGAAGCATACAGTTTCAGGTTTGTATATACGTGAACCTCAGCTGAATATGTCCCTATATACGTGAACCTGGTGTAGAATTTTGAATGTCCCTATATATGTGGCCCTGGCGTAGGATTATCAAACGCCTGTAAACATACATATGCAGGATTTTGATTGCCTCGAATCTCTCTACTCCTTAGGTCGTCCCTTCTAAATGACAAGGAAAGCTAGTTACAGATATGAGAATAAGATAGGGTCCAAGTAAATTTAATGTTCCCATTTCGGACTCTCAAAATGCACAGGTCCAATAAGATAAAACTATTGATCTAACCTAACAAAGCGTGAGGGGAAGAAAAGATAAATTTCAGAGTACCTAAGTTTTTTTTCACTATGAGTAGAGGAGCGAGGCGTTGGACCTGTGCAACGCAAAGGGCATATGCAATCTTACTAAGTTGATGAAGGAGTCTTATAGGTATTCCTTTTGGAGCTTCACACAGAACTCGAAGTCTTTGTCATCCAGAAGTACTATAAATATCATTTGTCAAAGGAGTAACATGGATGATCAATGAAATGAGAAATGAAATCAGCATGAAATATTACCATATATAGATCAATGTTCCCATCCTTACTCACACTAAAATGAACGAATCCCTGACTGCGGCTGTGAAGAGGGTGGATGTTGGCTTTTACTGGCCAATTTCAAAGTCATAGGCAGAAGAATTTCGATGAACCACTAAACAATCAATGTAAATTTGGACCTAAAATAAAGAAACAAAGTATTTAACCCACTTTCTTTCATTTCCCAATGGGCTATCATCAGATAAGGACAATAAAGACAGCAATGTAAATATGGTATAGGCAACAATGACTATGGAAAATAAATAGCATGGACACGTTTTACTCTATACATAAATATCCACACTTTAGTGAAAAAGGTAGACACGCTAAGCTGATCCATGTGCGACCAAACTAAGAAAAGAGAAAAAAATCCAAATGGATTTCAGCAAACATATCTGATTAAAACTAACCGTTTCCACTGTTTATTTTAACAAACAAAATAGCTCTCTACATCCCTCTATATTGTCTTGTTATATATCTACCAAATGGAGCAAAATGTTATCCTAAATAACTTACAGACATCAATTTGTGCTTCAAAAACTAATGTGAATTTAGTTACTAAAAATTTATAACCTACTCATAAAAATGAGATCAAGGCTCGGCGTCAAGTGGTTGCTGTACCTGCAGAATGTTGTGATTTTTTGAGTCCGACTGCTACTCTCGTACAGTATCAAATATACAGAATAACCTGGCCAATTGCAGTGAATTGTTGAGATGCTATAGAGAATATCCAAGCCAATAGTGATTAAACAACAACATAAGAAAAGAGCATGAGCGAACCAAGAACATCAACTGGATGGCTTAAATTATCAAATAGATCAATCAAAACTACTGATCGAGCAGCTATGCTGAGAAGATGTTGAGCGTGGAGCACCCTGATGCTTCTGCCACCGAGCATGCACTCCGGTCCTGCACGTATATCCACCATGTAGTAACACATACAAAGGACTGTTAATTTCTACTGTCGCCAGCAGATTGATTGCAAGGAAGGCGGGGTTGACCTTGTAAAAGACTGAAGATCTTTCGGCCTTGTTGAAGCCAGCATGAAGGGCAAGGAGAGAAGGGCATACCTCGGTGGTCATCGCCGCATCCTCAGCTACAATCTACCTGCAATTCGTCGAGAGGGTGTCGGAGATGTTGCTGCAAACTGGAACATAAGAAGAAAAAAAAAAGCAATGCCATCCTTAGGATCAAACTGGAGCTCCTCTACATCCTCTAGACCTGGAGCGCAAACACAATTTTAATCATTTGAGCAACTCATATCAGCAGGCATATAATGATGGATTAGTGCTCACTCACCTTTGCCAGTGCAGTTTCTGATTAAACTATTTGGATGGAACATTCCAGACTCTCATCTGCTGAGAGAAAAAACTCATATGTCAGCATTGACATTGTGCTACGTCCGAGAGCATCCAATATATGGATCAATAGCCAAAATAAAGAAAACAAGCATGAATCGAGGGGATGAGATGAGTCAAAGTGGTATTTGCAATCAACAAGACATAGTGTAGACTAATCAAGTCTCTTCTCTATGCACCTCTATTGGGTCTGCAAAAAATGAAGAGCAATCTTGTGCCTTTATATAAGTTCATATTACATAGGAAAAACTATCACATGAGAACAATCCCATAAATACAAGACATCCGTGTTGCATATGAGGATTTGACATGTAGGCATTTCCTTTTTGTTCCTAGTAGACATGACAGAAAAAAATATCAGCTTCCAAAACTTCTTTCAAGCAAACTTTGGACTTTAAACCAAATACCAAATCTTATTTAGTTATAAAGAATATGTATTAGATGCAATGCTTTATAGTATTAGCTTAAATCATTGGAAGCATCAGCAAGTCCTTTTGCTACAGCTTTCATATCCTTCATCATGCACCTTGTAGATTGAACTTTTTCAGCCAAGAGGCTTCAAATGTCTACAAAACTATTTAAGCACAGGTAGTGCACTATAAGGCGAAACTATTAGCATAGATAGTGTGCTATAAGGCAAATCTATTAGCACAGTGTATTAAGTGGATATATCTGACCATCCAGAACCATCTATGTGATCAATCGTTCGGAAAAACTACCAAAAGTATGCAAAAGAAAGCACGTTATATTCAGTAAACACCGGAAACTGTATTCTTAAGTAAACGAATTTTAAGAAATCCATAAGCCCAAAAGCGGATTAGGATCAGATCAGAAATGCTTTGAGCTGTAGGATATCCCCTAATGCCCAAGAGAGGTGACAACAAAAATCTAAGCTATGCCAAAAGTACAGGGAAGGAAGCTTTTAGACAAAGTTGTATTCCCTCCGTCCCAAAATAAGTGTCTCAACTCTAATATAACTTTATATTAAAGTTAGTACAAAGTTGAGAGACTTATTTTGGGACAGAGGGAGTAGTAAGCAAGCATCGGAAAGTTTCTAAGATGTGTGCAGCCTGCGGAATATACACTGTGGGCATATAAAAGGTAGTACTTTGACATGTATTGGAGTAGACATGCAATTTAAAAGCTAATAATTTGTCATGAGCTCCTCTACATAACTTGTAACATGGCTCATATTAGCTTGAAAACCCAAAAGATACTGGCAACAGTATGTGTAAAAGAACTATGCTTGTCCAAGACCAACAGCAATAGAAGTGCTACTCCACTGGACAAACAAGCGACAGTCCAACTTAAAAATATCATAGTAATACTGACACTTGATTTGTCGCCTTGAATTGAAGAATTACTATGGACAATAAATAAAAGGGTTGAATGACCATCAGCATTGTGCAAAAAGAGAACATTTCAGGCAGATGGGGAAGAGTGCCCAAACCTCCACCAAGCAGTTACTTCTGTAGCTACAATTCTTTCTCTTGTTTCAGGAAGAAGGGTGTAGCGATCCCTCACGAATCCTTCAAATCCAGACTGAGATAGATAGTGATGAGAATTCAATATTTATTACTTGCACCTGAAGCCTATTTCCGTAATACTAAAGTAAAACAGTTCCGCTTCAGCTAAAACTAATTAAATTATTTTGCTTATGTGACACTACATCTAACAAAATTCCTGCCTGCTGACATGTTGCATTCGATCCCAAAAAGAATGAATACATGACATATTGACATAGCTGTAGCATGCCCATTCCTATTTCAACGGTCTTCTACAAGGACCGTCTCATATCCCATCAACCATGGAAAAACTTCTGGTAAGGCTACAGATGCCTTCGTACTTAATAATCTCCTATAAATCCCTATCATATTAGAGCTCAAGCAGAGTTGGAGAAATATGCAGAGTCCAGAATTTAGCAGGAACTACAAGGTCTGTTTCTTTGGGAATGGTGGCAAAAGGACCAAGACAAGTTAGTGAAAGAAACACCTGAGTTGTCTTTAGCAGGGAGTATCCTTGTATCCCAGAATTTATAAGCAGGCTTCCAGACTTCTTCACGGTGACCTCTGTGGTGTGCTTTTCAGAACCAAGTTTGAATCCTGAAAAGAAGTCCATTGTATAAGTAATTAGATAACTCTGAAATGATTCATCAGGGAGGGACTTTTTCCTTTACCATGACATTTTGCAATATACCAATGTGAATATTTACCACAGTAAATGTAAGAAAGTTATTTGTCAAAACAAAAACAAAATTAGCAAATAATTCAGAAGAAACAGTCTGCTCAATTATCATAATCCTCCTTTTTGACTATTAGTGGATCTACCAGGAATATAAGTTTTAAGGAGAAAATAGAAGACATACAGGAATATAAGTTATTTGTCAGCACTAAAATCAACCCATTAGAATAGTGGAGCAGAGTAGACCAGGGAGGGAACCGGTGGCTTACCAGATTGCCGGAGTGGAAGGAGAACCCCACCCCCCCACCCCCCACCCCCCGCGCGCACACACACAACATGCAACCTGTAGCCGGCTCTGTTGTGGACCTGTGTGTGTGAGGAAACCTCGCCAGGGAATCACAAATCGAAACCGCATCAGGGAACCATGACCGCCACATGAAGAATCACAAGATACATATATCACTAACATTAATTGGCTACTGACTAAATCATAACACACGCAAAAAAAACAGTTGTATACAGCATAAGGCCAAACAAATCATCATGTGAATCTCATCCTTGACATATGTACAGCAGAGGCCTTGATGTGTCAAGAACCCTTGACACATCAAAAGTTGCAAACACTTTGATGCGAATCTCATCATTCTATCGTCAAGTAAATAGCTGCAAACAATCCGATCCGTGAAGAAGAGTTTTTACAAAATATGGCACATACAAGAATCTTGTAGGAATCACTGACATGGACAAGATCAGAGCTAATTTAGCACTTGAGGGCCTATAAAACTGAAACATGTTTCTCTGATGCCTTTTTTAGGTGATAGAAACAAGAAAAGGCATTGCAAGTACAGTAGAGCAGAGCAAGGCAGAGGAGGGAACCTGTGGCTTACCATCTTGCCGGAGTAGAAGAAGAACAGGGGCGAAACTGTCGCAAGCAGCAGGCATCACAATTTGCACGTGTGAATGACAAACATGAACTCGTGCAGCCGTACCCGCAGACGTAACCGACACACAAAGAATCGCAAGATACATATCTCAATAACCTTGCTTGGCTGCTCTCTAAATCATAAATAAAACACAGAAAATTTGAGTGTGAGTCTCACGTCGCATTTGTTCAGAGCTGACTTTTTTAGGTTATAAAAAAATCATTGAAAAACTGAAACTCGTACAAGAACAGTGGAGCAGAGTAGAGCAGGTAGGGAACCGGTGGCTTACCAGATTGCCAGAGTGGAAGAAGAATCCCCCCGCACGCGGCACCACACGCAGCCGGCTCTGTCATGCACCTGCGTGTGTGAGGGAACCTCGTCAGGGAATCACAAATCTAAACAGCATCAGGGAACCATGACCGGCACACGAAGAAAGAATCACAAGATACATATTATCACTGACATTGATTGGCTACTGACTAAATCATAAAACACAAAAAGTAATTCAGTTGTATACAGTACAGCATAAGGCCCAAACAAAACAAATTATCATGTGAATCTCATCCTTGACACATGTACAGCAGAGGCTTTGATGTCATGACAAGTTGCAAACACTTTCACATCCTTGTCTCATCAAGTAAATAGCTGCAAACACATTGATGTGTCAAGAACAGTTTTTTTTCACAAAATTTGGCACATACAAGAAGTCAAGAACCCTTGTAGGAATAGCTGGTATAGACAAGAGCAGGGCTAATTTAGCACTTGTTGATAAGCTATAAAAACTGAAAGCCTACAGAACTGAAACGTGTTTCTCTGGTTCAGACCGGCCTTTTTTAGGTGATATAGAAACTTGAAAGATATTGCAAGTAGAGTGGAGTAGAGGAGGGAACCGGTGGCTTACCATCGTGCCGGAGTGGAAGAAGAACAGGGGCGCCGGAGGAGAGGCCGTCAGGGTGGAAGAACGGGAGTCCCCACGGTCGGTGTTGTGTTGTTGTGGAGAAGGAGCCGACCGTCGGTGTCGTCTCACGGCAACTCCTCCTGGTGGTCCGCCTCCGTCGTCAGACGAGACCCCCATCAGTGCGTCCGTCCATGGAGGACTCCGATCTCCTTCCCATCCACGGCGAGGCAGAGATAGAGGTGGGAATCACGCACCGCGGCGGCCGGGAACGCCATGGCCGCTGCTTGATGTGGGGCCTGGGCAGGGAGAGGGTGAGGGCAGCGGCGGCGGGGGTGGGCGGTGGATGGGAGCGGCCATGTCGGAGGGAGAGGGGACCGAGATGCAGACGGCTGCCCCTGGAGACGGGAGACGAGGTAGGACTTAAATGACGGTGCTTGATGAACTACTGCTAATTCATCGACGCGCCATCCTCGTCGCCTCTGCTGGCATATCGGACGACGGACCACAGCGCCTTCCTCCTCGTGTCCACCTCGATCATCCAGATCCGCCCGTCGCCGTCGTCGACGCCAATGAGGCGCCGCTTCTCGCTCCTCAGCATGAGGCAGACTGCGTCGGGCTCGTCTATGCTGACGACCGGGTACTCTGCCGAGACGCGTGGGAGGGGCTCGCTGCCCGGGAGCGCCCAGAGCTCGTCCGAGTAGAACACGCCGTCCTCCTTCCACGACATGCCGTCGTCCACATTGAGAGTCCAGGTGGTGACGCTGAACGAGAAGCGGGAGCGATGGCAGTTGCTCCAGGGCTCTATGCTCACCAGCTTCACCACGCCACCAGCCGTGACGCCGAGGGTCCGGGTTCGCTTGATGGAAACCCCCCGATCGTGGTAGTCTCGCGGCCGCACCGCGGCACATAACGGTGCACGGGGTTCGCGTCCAACACGTTGCACAGCACCAAGCCGACATAGTAGTCCACCCAGCACAAGAACCTGCCGGCGATGGGGACGACCGCGGCGGAGAGCCACGATTCCGGCACTCCGGCGGCCGGCACCCGCTTGATCTTCCACTCGAGGTGGTTGACGGTGCCAAGACGCAGCACACAGAGCTCGTGCCACCACGAGCTCGCCCTCGCCACCGCGGAGGACGCCGGTCCCCTCCGATGCCATTCGCCGCTGGTGGCTGTCTCTGTCGTATTGCATCGGAAGGTAGCAATGCGGGAGCAGCGACAGCGATACAAGAAGTGCTCAAATGGGCCACAGCTGTGCGGACTGCGGGTCGCTCACATCCCTCGTCCTGAAGAGGATGGCGCCTCCGTGGGCCGCCAGCGATGAGCTCCGGCAGCTCAAACACGTCGTAACCAGGCAGGTCCGTACAACCGACATAGAGGGGTGGAGTTTCTCGCCGGCGCCGCCAGCCGGAAAGAGGCGCGGATGCACTGGCCGGTGGAGGTTCGCGTGTACGCGACGGTGTTAGCCTGGGCACGGAGGGAGTCACTGAGGTCCCCATAGTCGTCGAGAATCACCCAGCCACGATCGGCGGCGGCGGCGGGCGAATTGGAGGGCTTCGTTTCCATCGCTGCTGGGATCGGTTCTCTCGATATCGGTTTTGGCCTCGTAGGGCATCTTCAGCCGCGCTCCTAGGAAGACCTTTCCAGATTTTTTCACGCCGGCGTTGAAAAAACGGCCCAGTCGCGTCTCCAGAAGCATGATTTTCATTGACTTGGGCCAAAAACAACGCCAGCAGACCCAGGCCGAACCCGGCGCGCTGGGGGGCGCCCGGGGGCGCCGGGGCGAGCTGTTTTGGCACGAAAAAGCCGCGGGCCAGCCGCGTCAGCGACTCGGCGCCTCGTCTTCCCCCAACGGCCTCGGTTTCCGCGGGGAATCAATGGCAAGGCTGCCGCCGGTCAGCCTTACCATTGATTCCTCACGGGTGGCACGTCACGGGACAGCGCGCCGACGCCTCCCCTCCCTCGCACACGTACACACGGGCGCGGCGCGGCTAAAAGCCGGTGGCCTCCACTCGCCTGTGCCCATACCAGCTCCGCCCCTCGCCGCCGTCCAGCCCCTCCCTCTCCCTACCTCTCCCGAGCGCCGCCCCCCAGCCCCTCCCTCTACCTCTCCCGAGCCCGCCCAGCCCCGTCGTCGCCATGGCAGAACGCTTCCCTGGAGACGAGGCGGCAGCCAACGGCTTCGACCGTCGTTCGCTCCACGAACAGGAGTCCTGACTCCTGTTCCAGGCGAACATCCCGGCGCCGCCGGACATGCGCGCCGAGCCGACGGGGTGGAGACTCAGTGCCGGGGGAGTGCCCATTCCCCCGTTGCCCGACGTCGCGGCGAAGCCGAAGTACTTCGCCGAGAAAGTCGAGGTCGTGCGCGCCTCCCTCACCGACGCGCAACTCTCCCTCCCCCAGTACGCCGCCGACAACCACGCGGCATGGGCGGCGTATTTCGAGCGCCGCCAGCAGCAGCGCTTGGCGTCCACCAACGGTGCGCCGGTGGTCGGTGGCCGGCAGAACAGCGAGGGGCGCCACCTGTGGTGGGGCATCCCTGGCCGCACACTCGAGGGCGTGCTCACATACCTCGAGGGCGGCAACGACCCGCCGTTGGCGTACCCCCCGGCGAGGGTGGCCGCCCCGGCGCAGCACCGACGCGCCGGGCCGTGGGCGCCAAGGAGGTTCGGGTCCTCCTCCTCCCGATCCTCGTGGCACTCCTCCGGCACTCCGGCCCTGCTCGGCGTCAAGGCCGAGCCCGCGGCGGAGACGCCGCTCGGCCGGCGCACTCGCAGCGCCGGCATCGTCATCAACGAGGGCGGCCGGCGCGCCTCCCCCTCGTCGGCTCCTCCGCGCTTCGTCAAGCCAAAGACGGAGCCAGGGCTGGCGCCGGTGAAGACGGAGCCGAGGCTGGCGCCGGTGAAGGCGGAGTTCGAGGACGACAACGCGGCCCTAGAATGGGCGCGTCAGGACTCCATTGCGATGGAGAAGGCGCGCCGGGAGAAGGAGAAGGAGCGCCAGTGCGCCGCCCTACGCCGCTTCGAGGAGCGCCGACGCAGCCGCGATGAAGGCGGGGTCGTCGTCTTATGCGACAGCGACGACGACGACGACGCGTCGCCGCCAGTCCGCCATGGCGACGCCGGGCAGGGGTCCAGCAAGGGCGCCCCCGTCAAGGAGGAGAAGGCCGGCGACGACGATGACGGCGACGGCGGTGACGATTTCAGCCCCTTTCTTTTTTTAGATTAGGTTAATGTAATGAAAATGCGCGAATTTCGTCAAAATTTGCCATGTTTGACCGAAATTTAACTAGTTTTTATCATAACTTCGCCGAACGGTCCTTCTTTTTTTTTAATACGCGCCTGGGGCGGCCCTGGGGGCCGACGGCTGGGGACCGACTCGCCCCCATGGCCAATTTTTGCGCCGGCTCACCCCCAAGCGGCGCTTTTTGACGCCCCCTGGGGGGCCAACGGCTGGAGATGCCCTTATAAGTTCGGGCCGACTATTGTTCGATCCAGGCAAAACAAAATTCAAAATACTATGGCACTTTTTAACTAAACAGTAAAAAAACCAAGTTTGCAATATTATGTAGATCAAATTTCATGAACTTGTCATGGCAAAAAAAGAGAATATTTGCCATGTCCTAGAGAACACGAAAATCCATGCAAATTGCCATGTGATTATGTCCAATCATTTTTGCAACAAATTGCCACATTTTATAGATCAAGATTCATGAAATTGCCATGGCAAATTAAAAAGGTAAATTTGCCATTAGTAATAAAAAGTAAAATCGCCATGTACGTATTTAAAAGTTTTTTTTCATGGCAATTAGTTAAAAAGAGTTAAATTTTCCATGGGAATTAAGTTAAATTTGCCATGGAAAATTGAAAAGGTGAATATGCGATGGAAAAATAAAATGTAAAATTGCCACGTATGTAGAAGTAAATTTGCCATGATAATTAGGCTAAAATTGTCATGTCAAATTTAAAGAGGTTAAACTGTGTTGCAAAAAAAGAAGGTAAAAACTGACATGGCTATAAAAGTAAATTTACCATTCTACAATTTAAGTTTTCCATGTTCTTAAAAAAACGTAAAGCGTTAGGAAGATCAAATTTGCCATGGCAAAAAAAAGAACGCAAGTAACCATGGCAACATTCTTGGAATATATATATGGCGAAGATACTACAAAAAGTTGCCATCATGGCAAACATATAGTTTTAGTTTGCCATGGCAAAAATGCATCTTAAGTTGCAATGATATCGTAGTAAAAATTTGCCATGGCAAATACTAAATTGCAAGATTTCATGGCAAAAAAAAAGAACATAAGTAACCATGGCAACATTCTTGGAAAAATAGAAATGACAAAGGCACTACATAAATCTTCCATCATGGCAACATACAGTTTTAGTTATAAAAAAGGTGACATGTTATGTCCATAACATTTGCCATGTCAAAAACATTAAGGATTTGGTATAAGAACAGTTTGTAGACTTCAAATTCTGGTCAGTACAAAAACATGTCTAAATTTTCCATGAACTATAGAACATTTTTTTGGCATCTTCTCCATGAACTAGAATTCATCTATAGGAAATTTTCTGCCATGGCACCTATGCATACATCATGTGAACTTGATGGAAAAAAAGTTGGTTATGTTTCTCTGCCATGGCAAATAAACATGACATTTTGCCGTGGCAAACTTAAAAAATCGGTTATAGGAACAATTTCTAAAGTTACCATGTGTTCAAATACAGAAATTGCCATGATATGTACACCTAGTTTAAGAACTTTGAGAAATGAACATGGAAAGGCATGTTTTTTTCTTTTTTGCCATGAAATAGTTTATAGCTAACGGGGAACATACTTGCAATTGCCACAAAAGAAACATAGCTAAAAATGTTTGTAGTAATTGAACATAACTTAAGTAGTCAAGTCAATATGCCATGGTCAGTACTACTTGCACGTCAATTAGAAAAGTGAATACAATCAATTTGTCATGGTCGATTTGCCGCCTGGCCATTTATGAATTTGGCATGGTCAGTGCTTTTTTTTGCCATTGTTGGTACAATAAATTTGTCATCGCCAATGCAACAAAATTGCCATATGATCTTTTATGAATTTTCCATGGCAAAAATAATAAAGTTCACCATGGCCAATGCAATAAAGTTTCCATGTTTCTTAAAGTAATTCATGTTCGGGAACGTAGTAATTTTAAAAAAATTCCTACGCACACGCAAGATCATGGTGATGCATAGCAACGAGAGGGGAGAGTGTTGTCTACGTACCCTCATAGACCGACAGCGGAAGCGTTATGACAACGCGGTTGATGTAGTCGTACGTCTTCACGGCCCAACCGATCAAGCACCAAAACTACGGCACCTCCGAGTTTTAGCACACGTTCAGCTCGATGACGATCCCTGGACTCCGATCCAGCAAAGTGTCGGGGAAGAGTTTCGTCAGCACGACGGCGTGGTGACGATTTTGATGTTCTACCATCGCAGGGCTTCGCCTAAGCACCGCTACAATATTATCGAGGAGTATGATGGAAGGGGGCACCGCACACGGCTAAGAAAACGATCACGAGGATCAACTTGTGTGTGTAGAGGTGCCCCCTACTCCCGTATATAAAGGAGCAAGGGGGGAGGCCGGCCGGCCCTTGGGCGCGCCAAGGAGGAGGAGTCCTCCTTCTAGTAGGAGTAGGACTCCCCTCTTTCCTACTCCTACTAGGAGGGGGAAAGGAAGGGGGAGAGGGAGAAGGAAAGGGGGGCGCCGCCCCCCCCCCCCTCTCCTAGTCCAATTCGGACCAGAGGGGGAGGGGGCGCGCGGCCCACCCTGGCCGCCCCTCTCTCTCTCCACTAGGGCCCATAATGTTGGGTTTCGTAGTAATTTCAAAAAAATTCCTACGCACACGCAAGATCATGTGATGCATAGCAACGAGAGGGGAGAGTGATGTCTACGTACCCACGCAGACCGACTGCGGAAGCGTTGACGCAACGTAGTGGAAGTAGTCGTACGTCTTCACGATCCAACCGATCAAGTACCAAAACTACGGCACCTCCGAGTTCGAGCACACGTTCAGCTCGATGACGATCCCCGGACTCCGATCCAGCAAAGTGTCGGGGAAGAGTTCTGTCAGCACGACGGCGTGGTGACGATCTTGATGCACTACAGCAGCAGGGCTTTGCCTAAACTCCGCTACAGTATTATCGAGGAATATGGTGGCTGGGGCACCGCACACGGCTAAGGAATAGATCACGTGGATCAACTTGTGTGTTCTAGGGTGCCTCTACCTCAGTATATAAAGGACTAGAGGGGGGAGGCTGGCCAGCCACAGGAGGCACGCCAGGAGAGTCCTACTCCCTTTGGGAGTAGGATTCCCCCCCCCCCCCCAATCCTAGTTGGAATAGGATTCCTTGAGGGGGGAAAGAGAGAGAGGGGGCCGGCCACCTCTCCTAGTCCTAATAGGACTAGGGGAAGGGGGGAGGCGCACAGCCACCTTGGGCTGCCCCTTTCTCCTTTCCACTAAAGCCCACTAAGGCCCATATAGCTCCCGGGGGGTTCCGGTAACCTTCCGGTACTCTGGTAAAATCCCGATTTCACCCGGAACACTTCCGATATCCAAACATAGGCTTCCAATATATCAATCTTTACGTCTCGACCATTTCAAGACTCCTCGTCATGTCCCCGATCTCATCCGGGACTCCGAACTCCTTCGGTACATCAAAACTCATAAACTCATAATATAACTGTCATCGAAACCTTAAGCGTGCGGACCCTACGGGTTCGAGAACCATGTAGACATGACCGAGATACGTCTCCAGTCAATAACCAATAGCGGGACCTGGATGCCCATATTGGCTCCTACATATTCTACGAAGATCTTTATCGGTCACACCGCATAACAACATACGTTGTTCCCTTTGTCATCGGTATGTTACTTGCCCGAGATTCGATCGTCGGTATCCAATACCTAGTTCAATCTCATTACCGGCAAGTCTCTTTACTCGTTCTGTAATACATCATCTCGCAACTAACTCATTAGTTGCAATGCTTGCAAGGCTTATGTGATGTGCATTACCGAGAGGGCCCAGAGATACCTCTCCGACAATCGGAGTGACAAAACCTAATCTCGAAATACGCCAACCCAACATGTATCTTTGGAGACACCTGTAGTACTCCTTTATAATCACCCAGTTACGTTGTGACGTTTGGTAGTACCCAAAGTGTTCCTCCGGTAAACGGGAGTTGCATAATCTCATAGTTATAGGAACATGTATAAGTCATGAAGAAAGCAATAGCAACATACTAAACGATCGGGTGCTAAGCTAATGGAATGGGTCATGTCAATCAGATCATTCAACTAATGATGTGACCTCGTTAATCAAATAACAACTCTTTGTCTATGGTTAGGAAACATAACCATCTTTGATTAATGAGCTAGTCAAGTAGAGGCATACTAGTGACACTCTGTTTGTCTATGTATTCACACATGTATTATGTTTCCGGTTAATACAATTCTAGCATGAATAATAAACAGTTATCATGAAATAAGGAAATAAATAATAACTTTATTATTGCCTCTAGGGCATATTTTCTTCAGTCTCCCACTTGCACTAGAGTCAATAATCTAGTTCACATCTTTATGTGATTGGTTCACATCTTCATGTGACTAACACCCAAAGAGTTTATTAGATTCAATAATCTAGTTCACATCGCTATGTGATTAACACCCAAAGAGTGATCATGTTTTGCTTGTGAGAGAAATTTAGTCAACGGGCCTGCCAAATTCAGATCCGTATGTATTTTGCAAAATTCTATGTCTACGATGCTCTGCACGGAGCTACTCTAGCTAATTGCTCCCACTTTCAATATGTATCCAGATTGAGACTTAGAATCATCTGGATCAGTGTCAAAAACTTGCATCGACGTAACCCTTTATGACGAACCCTTTTTGTCACGTCCATAATCGAGAAACATATCCTTATTTTACTAAGGATAATTCTGACCCTTGTCCAGTAATCTACTCCTAGATCACTATTGTACTCCCTTGCCAAATCAGTGCAGGGTATACAATAGATCTGGTATACAGCATGACATACTTTATAGAACCTATGGCCAAGGCATAGGGAATGACTTTCATTCTCTTTCTATCTTCTGCCGTGGTCGGGCTTTGAGTCTTACTCAACTTCACACCTTGCAATACAGGCAAGAACTCTTTCTTTGACTGCTCCATTTTGAACCACTTCAAAATCTTGTCAAGGTATGTACTCATTGAAAATCTTATCAAGCGTCTTGATCTATCTCTATAGATCTTGATACTCAATATGTAAGCAGCTTCACCGAGGTCTTTCTTTGAAAATTCCTTTCAAACACTCCTTTATGCTTTGCAGAATAATTCTACATTATTTCCGATCAATAATATGTCATTCACATATACTTATCAGAAATGTTGTAGTGCTCCCACTCACTTTCTTGTAAATACAGGCTTCACCGCAAGTCTGTATAAAACTATATGCTTTGATCAACTTATCAAGGCGTATATTCCAACTCTGAGATGCTTGCACCAGTCCATAGATGGATCGCTGGAGCTTGCATATTTTGTTAGCACCTTTAGGATTGACAATGGTTGTATCATATACAACTCTTCTTTAATAAATCTATTAAGGATTGTAGTTTTGTTATCCATTTGCCAGATTTCATAAAATGCGGCAATTGCTAACATGATTCGGACATATTTAAGCATAGATACGAGTGAGAAACTCTCATCGTAGTCAACACCTTGAACTTGTCGAAAATCTTTTGTGACAATTCTAGCTTTGTAGATAGTAACACTACTATCAGCGTCCGTCTTCCTCTTGAAGATCCATTTATTTTCTATGGCTTGCCGATCATCGGGCAAGTCAACCAAAGTCCATACTTTGTTCTCATACATGGATCCCATCTCAGATTTCATGGCCTCAAGCCATTTTGCGGAATCTGGGCTCATCATCGCTTCCTCATAGTTCGTAGGTTCGTTATGGTCTAGTAACATAACTTCCAGAACAAGATTACCGTACCACACTGGTGTGGATCTCACTCTGGTTTACCTACGAGATTCGATAGTAACTTGATCTGAAGTTACATGATCATCATCATTAGCTTCCTCACTAATTGGTGTAGTAGTCACAGGAACAGATTTCTGTGATGAACTACTTTCCAATAAGGGAGCAGGTACATTTACCTCGTCAAGTTCTACTTTCCTCCCACTCACTTCTTTCGAGAGAAACTCCTTCTCTAGAAAAACTCCTAATTTAGCAACAAAAGTCTTGCCTTCGGATTTGTGATAGAAGGTGTACCCAACAGTCTCCTTTGGGTATCCTATGAAGACATTTTTCTCCGATTTGGGTTTGAGCTTATTAGGATGAAACTTTTTCATATAAGCATCACAACCCCGAATTTTAAGAAACGACAACTTTGGTTTCTTGCCAAACCACAGTTCAGATTGTGTCGTCTCAACGGACTTAGATGGTGCCCTATTTAACGTGAATGCAACTGTCTCTAATGCATAACCCAAAACGATAGTGGTAGATCGGTAAGAGACATCATAGATCGCACTATATCTAATAAAGTACGGTTATGACGTTCGGACACACCATTACACTATGGTGTTCCAGGTGGCGTGAGTAGTGAAACTATTTCACATTGTTTTAATTGAAGTCCAAACTCGTAACTCAAATATTTTACCTCTGCGATCATATCGTAGAAACTTTTATTTTCTTGTCATGATGATTTTCCACTTCACTCTGAAATTCTTTGAACTTTCAAATGTTTCAGACTTATGTTTCATCAAGTAGATATCCCCATATCTGCTCAAATCATTTGTGAAGGTCAGAAAATAATGATACCTGCTACAAGCCTTAATATTCATCGGACCACATACATCAGTATGTATGATTACCAACAAATCTGTTGCTTACTTCATTGTTCCGGAGAACGACGTTTTAGTCATCTTGCCCATAAGGCATGGTTCGCAAGCATCAAGTGATTCATAATCAAGTGATTCCAAAATCCCATCAGCATGGAGTTTCTTCATGCTCTTTACACCAATATGACCTAAACGGCAGTGCCACAAATAAGTTGCACTATCATTATTAACTTTGCATCTTTTGGTTTCAATATTATGAATATGTGTATCACTATGATCGAGATCCAATGAACTTGTTTCCTTGGGTGTATGACCATCGAAGGTTTTATTCATGTAAACAGAACAACAATTTATTCTCTTACTTAAATGAATAACCGTACTACAATAAACATGATCAAATCATATTCATGCTTAACGCAAACACCAAATAACACTTATTCAGGTTCAACACTAATCCCGAAAGTATAGGGAGTGTGCGATGATGATCATATCAATCTTGGAACCACTTCCAACACACATCGTCACTTCACCCTTAACTAGTCTCTATTTATTCTGCAACTCCCGTTTCGAGTTACTAATCTTAGCAACTGATCCAGTATCAAATACTGAGGGGTTGCTATAAACACTAGTAAAGTACACATCAATAACATGTATATCAAATATACTTTTGTTCACTTTGCCATCCTTCTTATCCGCCAAATACTTGGGGCAGTTCCGCTTCCAGTGACCAGTCCCTTTGCAGTAGAAGCACTTAGTGTCGGGCTTAGGACCGGACTTGGGCTTCTTCACTTGAGCAGCAACTTACTTGCCGTTCTTCTTGAAGTTCCCCTTCTTCCCTTTGCCCTTTTCTTGAAACTAATGATCTTGTCAACCATCAACACTTGATACTCTTTCTTGATTTCTACCTTCATCGATTTCATCATCATGAAAAGCTCAGGATTCGTTTTCGTCATCCCTTGCATACTATAGTTCATCACGAAGTTCTACTAACTTGGTGATGGTGACTAGAGAATTCTGTCAATCACTATCTTATCTGGAAGATTAACTCCCACTTGATTCAAGCGATTGTAGTACCCAGACAATCTGAGCACATGCTCACTAGTTGAGCGATTCTCCTCCATCTTTTAGCTATAGAACTTGTTGGAGACTTCATATCTCTCAACTCGGGTATTTGCTTGAAATATTAACTTCAACTCCTGGAACATCTCATATGGTCCATGACGTTCAAAACATTTTTGAATTCCCTATTCTAAGCCATTAAGCATGGTGCACTAAACTATCAAGTAGTCATCATATTGAGCTAGTCAAACGTTCATAATGTCTGCATCTGCTCCTGCAATAGGTTTGTCACCTAGCGGTGCATCAAGGACATAATTCTTCTGTGCAGCAATGAGGATAAACCTCAGATCATGGATCCAATCCGCATCTTTGCTACTAACATCTTTCAACACAATTTTCTCTAGGAACATATCAAAATAAACACAGGGAAGCAACAACGCGAGCTATTGATCTACAACATGATTTGCAAAATACTACCAGGACTAAGTTCATGATAAATTTAAGTTCAATTTAATCATATTACTTAAGAACTCCCACTTAGATAGACATCCCTCTAATCCTCTAAGTGATCACGTGATCCAAATCAACTAAACCATGTCCGATCATCACGTGAGATGGAGTAGTTTCATTGGTGAACATCACTATGTTGATCATATCTACTATATGATTCACGCTCGACCTTTCGGTCTCCGTGTTCCGAGGCCATATCTGTATATGCTTGGCTCGTCAAGTATAACCTGAGTACTCCGCATGTGCAACTGTTTTGCACCCGTTGTATTTGAACGTAGAACCTATCACACCCGATCATCACGTGGTGTCTCAGCACGAAGAACTTTCGCAACGATGCATACTCAGGGAGAACACTTCTTGATAATTTTGTGAGAGATCATCTTATAATGCTATCGTCAATCAAAGCAAGATAAGATGCATAAAAGGATAAACATCACATGCAATCAATATAAGTGATATGATATGGCCATCATCATCTTGTGCTTGTGATCTCCATCTCCGAAGCACCATCGTGATCACCATCGTCACCGGCACGACACCTTGATCTCCATCGTAGCATCATTGTCGTCTCGCCAATCTTATGCTTCCACGACTATCACTACCGTTTAGTAATAAAGTAAAGCATTACATCGCGATTGCATTGCATACAATAAAACGACAACCATAAGGCTCCTGCCAGTTGCCGATAACTCGGTTACAAAACATGATCATCTCATACAATAAAATTTATCATCATGCCTTGACCATATCACATCACAACATGCCCTGCAAAAACAAGTTAGACGTCCTCTACTTTGTTGTTGCAAGTTTTACGTGGCTGCTACGGGCTTAAGCAAGAACCAATCTCACCTACGCATCAAAACCACAACGATAGTTTGTTAAATAGACTCCGTTTTAACCTTCGCAAGGACCGGGCGTAGCCATACTTGGTTCAACTAAAGTTGGAGAGACAGTCGCCCGCAAGCCACCTATGTGCAAAGCACGTCGAGGGAACCGGTCTCGCGTAAGCGTACGCGTAATGTTGGTCCGGGTCGTCTCGTCCAACAATGCCGCCGAACCAAAGTATGACATGCTGGTAGGCAGTATGACTTATATCGCCCACAACTCACTTGTGTTCTACTCGTGCATATAACATCAACATTAATAACCTAGGCTTGGATGCCACTGTTGGGTTTCATAGTAATTTCAAAAAATTTCCTACGCACACGCAAGATCATGTGATGCATAGCAACGAGAGGGGAGAGTGATGTCTATGTACCCACGCAGACCGACTGCGGAAGCGTTGACGCAACGTAGTGGAAGTAGTCGTACGTCTTCACGATCCAACCGATCAAGTACCGAAACTACGGCACCTCCGAGTTCGAGCACACGTTCAGCTCGATGACGATCCCCGGACTCCGATCCAGCAAAGTGTCGGGGAAGAGTTCTGTCAGCACGACGGCGTGGTGACGATCTTGATGCACTACAGCAGCAGGGCTTCGCCTAAACTCCGCTACAGTATTATCGAGGAATATGGTGGCTGGGGCACCGCACACGGCTAAGGAATAGATCACGTGGATCAACTTGTGTGTTCTAGGGTGCCTCTACCTCAGTATATAAAGGACTAGAGGGGGGAGGCTGGCCAGCCACAGGAGGCACGCCAGGAGAGTCCTACTCCCTCTAGGAGTAGGATTCCCCCCCCCCAATCCTAGTTGGAATAGGATTCCTTGAGGGGGGAAAGAGAGGGGGGGGCCGGCCACCTCTCCTAGTCCTAATAGGACTAGGGGAAGGGGGGAGGCGCACAGCCACCTTGGGCTGCCCCTTTCTCCTTTCCACTAAAGCCCACTAAGGCCCATATAGCTCCCGGGGGGTTCCGGTAACCTCCCGGTACTCCGGTAAAATCCCGATTTCACCCGGAACACTTCCGATATCCAAACATAGGCTTCCAATATATCAATCTTTACGTCTCGACCATTTTGAGACTCCTCGTCATGTCCCTGATCTCATCCGGGACTCCGAACTCCTTCGGTACATTAAAACTCATAAACTCATAATATAACTATCATCGAAACCTTAAGCGTGCGGACCCTACGGGTTCGAGAACCATGTAGACATGACCGAGATACGTCTCCGGTCAATAACCAATAGTGGGACCTGGATGCCCATATTGGCTCCTACATATTCTACGAAGATCTTTATCGGTCAGACCGCATAACAACATACGTTGTTCCCTTTGTCATCGGTATGTTACTTGCCCGAGATTCGATCGTCGGTATCCAATACCTAGTTCAATCTCATTACCGGCAAGTCGCTTTACTCGTTCTGTAATACATCATCTTGCAACTAACTCATTAGTTGCAATGCTTGCAAGGCTTATGTGATGTGCATTACCGAGAGGGCCCAGAGATACCTCTCCGACAATCGGAGTGACAAAACCTAATCTCGAAATACGCCAACCCAACATGTACCTTTGGAGACACCTGTAGTACTCCTTTATAATCACCCAGTTATGTTGTGACGTTTGGTAGTACCCAAAGTGTTCCTCCGGTAAACAGGAGTTGCATAATCTCATAGTTATAGGAACATGTATAAGTCATGAAGAAAGCAATAGCAACATACTAAACGACCGGGTGCTAAGCTAATGGAATGGGTCATGTCAATCAGATCATTCAACTAATGATGTGAGCTCGTTAATCAAATAACAACTCTTTGTCTATGGTTAGGAAACATAACCATCTTTGATTAACGAGCTAGTCAAGTAGAGGCATACTAGTGACACTCTGTTTGTCTATGTATTCACACATGTATTATGTTTCCGGTTAATACAATTCTAGTATGAATAATAAACATTTATCATGAAATAAGGAAATAAATAATAACTTTATTATTGCCTCTAGGGCATATTTCCTTCACATAAGGCCCATTACTTCTCCCGGGGGGGTTCCGGTAACCCTCCGGCACTCCGGTTTTCTCTAAAATCACCCGGAACACTTCCGGTGTCCGAATATAGCCGTCCAATATATCAATCTGTATGTCTCGATCATTTCGAGACTCCTCGTCATGTCCGTGATCATATCCGGGACTCCGAACAAACTTCAGTACATCAAAATATATAAACTCATAATGAAACTGTCATCGTAACGTTAAGCATGCGGACCCTACGGGTTCGAGAACAATGTAGACATGACCGAGACATGTCTCCGGTCAATAACCAATAGCGGAACTTGGATGCTCATATTGGCTCCCACATATTCTACGAAGATCTTTATCGGTCAGACCGCATAACAACATACTTTGTTCCCTTTGTCATTGGTATGTTACTTGCCCGAGATTCGATCGTCGGTATCTCAATACCTAGTTCAATCTCGTTACCGGCAAGTCTCTTTACTCGTTTCATAATACATCGTCTCGCAACTAACTCATTAGTTGCAATGCTTGCAAGGCTTATGTGATGTGCATTACCGAGAGGGCCCAAAGATACCTCTCCGACAATCGGAGTGACAAATCCTAATCTCGAAATACGCCAACCCAACATGTACCTTTGGAGACACCTGTAGAGCTCCTTTATAATCACCCAGTTACGTTGTGACGTTTGGTAGCACACAAAGTGTTCCTCCGGCAAACGGGAGTTGCATAATCTCATAGTCATAGGAACATGTATAAGTCATGAAGAAAGCAATAGCAACATACTAAACGATCGGGTGCTAAGCTAACGGGACGGGTCAAGTCAATCACATCATTCTCCTAATGATGTGATCTCGTTAATCAAAGGACAACTCATGTCTATGGTTAGGAAACATAACCATCTTTGATTAACGAGCTCGTCAAGTAGAGGCATACTAGTGACACTTTGGTTGTCTATGTATTCACACAAGTATTATGTTTCCGGTTAATACAATTCTAGCATGAATAATAAACATTTATCATGATATAAGGAAATAAATAATAACTTTATTATTGCCTCTAGGGCATATTTCCTTCAGTCTCCCACTTGCACTAGAGTCAATAATCTAGTTCACATCGCCATGTGATTTAACAGCAATAGTTCACATCACCATGTGATTAACACCCATAGTTCACATCGATATGTGATCAACACCCAAAGGGTTTACTAGAGTCAGTAATCTAGTTCACATCGCTATGTGATTAACACCCAAAGAGTACTAAGGTGTGATCATGTTTTGCATGATCAACAGGTCTGTCACATTCAGATCCGTAAGTATTTTGCGAATTTCTATGTCAACAATGCTCTGCACGGAGCTACTCTAGCTATTTTCTCCCACTTTCAATATGTATCCAGATTGAGACTTAGAGCCATCTGGATCAGTGTCAAAACTTGCATCGACAAAACCCTTTACGATGAACCTTTTTGTCACCTCCATAATCGAGAAACATTTCCTTATTCCACTAAGGATAATTTTGACCGCTGTCCAGTGATCTACTCCTAGATCACTATTGTACTCCCTTGCCAAAATCAGTGTAGGGTATACAATAGATCTGGTACACAACATGGCATACTTTATAGAACCTATGGCTGAGGCATAGGGAATGACTTTCATTCTTTTTCTATCTTCTGTTGTGGCCGGGCTTTGAGTCTTACTCAATTTCACACCTTGTAACACAGTCAAGAACTCTTTCTTTGACTATTCCATTTTGAACTACTTCAAAATCTTGTCAAGGTATGTACTCATTGGAAAAAAAACTTATCAAGTGTCTTGATCTATCTCTATAGATCTTGATGTTCAATATGTAAGCAGCTTCTTCGAGGTTTTTCTTTAAAAAACTCCTTTCAAACACTCTTTTATGCTTTGCAGAATAATTCTACATTATTTCCGATCAACAATATGTCATTCACATATATTTATCAGAAATGTTGTAGTGCTCCCACTCACTTTCTTGTAAATACAGGCTTCACCGCAAGTCTGTATAAAACTATATGCTTTGATCAACTTATCAAAGCGTATATTCCAACCCCGAGATGCTTGCACCAGTCCATAGATGGATCACTGGAGCTTGCATATTTTGGTAGCACCTTTAGGATTGACAAAACCTTCTGGTTGCATCATATACAACTCTTTTTTAATAAATCCATTAAGGATTGCAGTTTTGTTATCCATTTGCCAGATTTCTTAAAATGCGGCAATTGCTAACATGATTTGGACAGACTTAAGCATAGATACGAGTGAGAAACTCTCATCGTAGTCAACACCTTGAACTTGTCGAAAACCTTTTGCGACAATTCTAGCTTTGTAGATAGTAACACTACTATTAGCGTCCGTCTTCCTCTTGAAGATCCATTTATTTTCTATGGCTTGCCGATCATCAGGCAAGTCAACCAAAGTCCACACTTTGTTCTCATACATGGATCCCATCTTAGATTTCATGGCCTCAAGCCATTTCGCGGAATCTGGGCTCATCATCGCTTCCTCATAGTTCGCAAGTTTTTCATGGTCTAGTAACATGACTTCCAGAACATGATTACCGTACCACTCTGGTGCGGATCTCACTCTGGTTTACCTACGAGATTCGGTAGCAACTTGATCTGAAGTTATATGATCATCATCATTAGCTTCCTCACTAATTGGTGTAGTAGTCACAGGAACAAATTTCTGTGATGAACTACTTTCCAATAAGGGAGAAGGTACAATTACCTTATCAAGTTCTACTTTCCTCCCGCTCACTTCTTTCGAGAGAAGCTCCTTCTATGGAAAGGATCCATTCTTAGCAACGAATGTCTTGCCTTTCGGATCTGTGATAGAAGGTGTACGCAACTGTCTCCTTTGGGTATCCTATGAAGACACATTTCTCCGATTTGGGTTTGAGCTTATCAGGATAAAACTTTTTCACATAAGCATTGCAACCTCAAACTTTAAGAAACGACAACTTTGGTTTCTTGCCAAACCATAGATCATATTGTGTCGTCTCAACGGACTTAGATGGTGCCCCTTTTTAACGTGAATGCAGCTGTCTTTAATGCATGACCCCAAAACGATAGTGGTAAATCGGTAAGAAACATCATAGATTGCACCATATCTAATAAAGTACGGTTACGATGTTCGGACACACCATTACACTGTGGTGTTCCAGGTGGCGTGAGTAGTGAAACTATTTCACATTGTTTTAACTGAAGGCCAAACTCGTAACTCAAATATTTTACTTCTACGATCATATCATAGAAACCTTATTTTCTTGTTACGATGATTTTCCACTTCACTCTGAAATTCTTTAAACTTTTCAAATGTTTCATACTTATGTTTCATCAAGTAGGTATACCCATATTTGCTCAAATCATCTATGAAGGTCAGAAAATAATGATACCCGCCGCGAGCCTCAACACTCATCAGATCGCATACATCAGTATGTATTATTTCCAATAAGTCAATTGCTCGCTCCATTGTTCCGGAGAATGGAGTTTTAGTCATCTTGCCCAAGAGACATGGTTCACAAGCATCAAGTGATTCATAATCAAGTGATTCCAAAATCCCATCAGCATGGAGTTTCTTCATGCGCTTTACACCAATATGACCTAAACGGCAGTGCCACAAATAAGTTGCACTATCATTATTAACTTTGCATCTTTTGGCTTTCAATATTATGAATATGTGTATCACTACGATCGAGATCCAACAAACCATTTTCGGTGGTGTGTATGACCATAGAAGGTTTTATTCATGTAAATAGAACAACAATTGTTCTCTAACTTAAATGAATAACCGTATTGCAACAAACATGATCAAATCATATTCATGCTCAACGCAAACACCAAATAACACTTATTTAGGTTCAACACTAATCCCGAAAGTATAGGGAGTCTGCGATGATGATCATATCAATCTTGGAACCACTTCCAACACACATCGTCGCTTTACCCTTAACTAGTTTCTGTTCATTCTGCAACTCCTGTTTCGAGTTACTACTCTTAGCAACTGAACCAGTATCAAATACCGAGGGGTTGCTATGAACACTAGTAAAATAGACATCAATAATCTGTATATCAAATATACCTTTCTTCACTTTGCCATCCTTCTTATCCGCCAAATACTTGGGGCAGTTCTGCTTCCAGTGACCAGTCCCTTTGCAGTAGAAGCACTTAGTTTTAGGCTTAGGACCAGACTTGGGCTTCTTCACTTGAGCAGCAACTTGCTTTCCGTTCTTCTTGAAGTTTCCCTTCTTCCCTTTGCCCTTTTCTTGAAACTAGTGGTTTCGTCAACCATCAACACTTGATGTTTTTCTTGATTTCTACCTTCGTCGATTTCAGCATCACGAAGAGCTTGGAAATTGTTTATGTTATCCCTTGCATATTATAGTTCATCACGAAGTTCTACTAACTTGGTGATGGTGACTAGAGAATTCTGTCAATCACTATCTTATCTGGAAGATTAACTCCCACTTGATTCAAGTGATTGTAGTACCCAGACAATCTGAGCATATGCTCACTGCTTGAGCGATTCTCCTCCATCTTTTAGCTATAAAACTTGTTAGAGACTTCATATCTCTCAACTCGGGTATTTGCTTGAAATATTAACTTCAAATCCTGGAACATCTCATATGGTCCATGATGTCAAAACGTCTTTGAAGTCCCGATTCTAAGCCGTTAAGCATGGTGCACTAAACTATCAAGTAGTCATCATATTGAGCTAGCCAAACGTTCATAATGTCTGCATTTGCTCCTACAATAGGTCTGTCACCTAGCGGTGCATCAAAGACATAATTCTTCTGTGCAGCAATGTGGATAAACCTCAGATCACGGATCCAATCCGCATTATTGCTACTAACATCTTTCAACTTAGTTTTCTCTAGGAACATATCAAAATAAACACAGGGAAGCAACAATGCGAGCTATTGATCTACAACATAATTTGCAAAATACTATCAGGACTAAGTTCATGATAAATTTAAGTTCAATTTAATCATATTACTTAAGAACTCCCACTTAGATAGACATCCCTCTAATCCTCTAAGTGATCACGTGATCCAAATCAACTAAACCATGTCCGATCATCACGTGAGATGGAGTAGTTTTCAATGGTGAACATCACTATGTTGATCATATCTACTATATGATTCACGCTCGACCTTTCGGTCTCCAGTGTTCCGAGGCCATATCTGTATATGCTAGGCTCGTCAAGTTTAACCTGAGTATTCCGCGTGTGCAACTGTTTTGCACCCGTTGTATTTGAACGTAGAGCCTATCACACCCGATCATCACGTGGTGTCTCAGCACGAAGAACTTTCGCAACGGTGCATACTCAGGGAGAACACTTATACCTTGATAATTTAGTGAGAGATCATCTTATAAAGCTACCGTCAATCAAAGCAAGATAAGATGCATAAAAGATAAACATCACATGCAATCAATATATGTGACATGATATGGCCATAATCATCTTGCGCCTTTGATCTTCATCTCCAAAGTACCATCATGATCTCTATTGTCACCGGCATGACACCATGATCTCCATCATCTTGATCTATATCATTGTGTCGTCACATGGTCGTCTCGCCAACTATTGCTCTTGCAACTATTGCTATCACACAGTGATAAAGTAAAGCAATTATTTGGCGCTTGCATCTTATGCAATAAAAAGACAACCATAAGGCTTCTGCCAGTTGCCGATAACTTTAACAAAACATGATCATCTCATACAAGAACTTATATCTCATCACGTCTTGACCATATCACATCACAACATGCCCTGCAAAAACAAGTTAGACGTCCTCTACTTTGTTGTTGCAAATTTTACGTGGCTGCTACGGGCTTAGCAAGAACCGATCTTACCTACACATCAAAACCACAACGATAGTTTGTCAAGTTGGTGTTGTTTTAACCTTCGCAAGGACTGGGCGTAGCCACACTCGGTTCAACTAAAGTTGGAGAAACTGACACTCGCCAGCCACCTGTGTGCAAAGCACGTCGGTAGAACCAGTCTCGCGTAAGCGTACGCGTAATGTCGGTCCGGGCCACTTCATCCAACAATACCGCCGAACCAAAGTATGACATGCTGGTAAGCAGTATGACTTATATCGCCCACAACTCACTTGTGTTCTACTCGTGCACAACATCAACGCATAAAACCTAGGCTCGGATGCCACTGTTGGGGAACATAGTAATTTCAAAAAAATTCCTACGCACACGCAAGATCATGGTGATGCATAGCAACGAGAGGGGAGAGTGTTGTCTACGTACCCTCGTAGGCTGACAGTGGAAGCGTTATGACAACGCGGTTGATGTAGTCGTACGTCTTCATGGCCCAACCGATCAAGCACCGAAACTACGGCACCTCCGAGTTTTAGCACACGTTCAGCTCGATGACTATCCCCGGACTCCGATCCAGCAAAGTGTCGGGGAAGAGTTTCGTCAGCACGACGGCGTGGTGACGATCTTGATGTTCTACCATCGCAGGGCTTCGCGTAAGCACCGCTACAATATTATCGAGGAGTATGGTGGAAGGGGGCACCGCACACGGATAAGAAAACGATCACGAGGATCAACTTGTGTGTCTAGAGGTGCCCCCTGCCCCTATATATAAAGGAGCAAGGGGGGAGGCCGGCCGGCCCTTGGGCGCTCCAAGGAGGAAGAGTCCTCCTCCTAGTAGGAGTAGGACTCCCCTCTTTCCTACTCCTACTAGGAGGGGGAAAGGAAGGGGGAGAGGGAGAAGGAAAGGGGGGCGCCGCCCCCTCTCCTAGTCCAATTCGGACCAGAGGGGGAGGGGGCGCGTGGCCCACCCTGGCCGCCCCTCTCTCTCTCCACTAGGGCCCATAAGGCCCATTACTTCTCCCGGGGGGGTTCCGGTAACCCTCCGGCACTCCGGTTTTCTCCGAAATCACCCGGAACACTTCCGGTGTCCGAATATAGCCGTCCAATATATCAATCTTTATGTCTCAACCATTTCGAGACTCCTCGTCATGTCCGTGATCATATCCGGGACTCCGAACAAACTTCGGTACATCAAAATATATAAACTCATAGTCATTGTAACGTTAAGCGTGCGGACCCTACGGGTTCGAGAACAATGTAGACATGACCGAGACATGTCTCCGGTCAATAACCAATAGCGGAACCTGGATGCTCATATTGGCTCCCACATATTCTACGAAGATCTTTATCGGTCAGACCGCATAACAACATACTTTGTTCCCTTTGTCATCGGTATGTTACTTGCCCGAGATTCGATCGTCGGTATCTCAATACCTAGTTCAATCTCGTTACCGGCAAGTCTCTTTACTCGTTTCGTAATACATCGTCTCGCAACTAACTCATTAGTTGCAATGCTTGCAAGGCTTATGTGATGTGCATTACCGAGAGGGCCCATAGATACCTCTCCGACAATCGGAGTGACAAATCCTAATCTCGAAATACGCCAACCCAACATCTACCTTTGGAGACACCTGTAGAGCTCCTTTATAATCACCCAGTTACATTGTGACGTTTGGTAGCACACAAAGTGTTCCTCCGGCAAACGTGAGTTGCATAATCTCATAGTCATAGGAACATGTATAAGTCATGAAGAAAGCAATAGCAACATACTAAACGATCGGGTGCTAAGCTAACGGAATGGGTCAAGTCAATCACATCATTCTCCTAATGATGTGATCCCGTTAATCAAAGGACAACTCATGTCTATGGTTAGGAAACATAACCATGTTTGATTAACGAGCTAGTCAAGTAGAGGCATACTAGTGACACTTTGTTTGTCTATGTATTCACACAAGTATTATGTTTCCGGTTAATACAATTCTAGCATGAATAATAAATATTTATCATGATATAAGGAAATAAATAATAACTTTATTATTGCCTCTAGGGCATATTTCCTTCAATTCATCGTGATCAATGCAATAAAATTTCCATGTCAATGCATATTGCACATGTGTAGCATTCAGTTGTGACTGAAAAACTACGGTAGATGAACATGGAAAATGCAATACTCATTGTTCTTCTATTGAAGCTACACTAGATGAAAATGTAGTACTGCAGCGTCCCGACTGAGCGTCTAGCACGCCCCTCATCGGATTAGAGGCGGTCGGGGGGGATAGGGGAAGAGTGGGGAAGAAAAGGTGAGGCAAAGGAGTGGGCTGCGTTCGGGAGGGTTGGTTTCATCCCGAACAAGTTTTTGGGCTAACGTGGCGACTTTCTATGCTCCAAGATTCGTGCGGCGCGATGGACGGTGACAAGGGCATTCGGGCCGGAATGCCCAGAACTAGACGTTCGACAGTTATCATTATCCTTGCAAATATATACCCTATGCGGTGGATATAGTCACCACAGAAGCAATGGCAATGCGGGATGGCATGAATTTTACAAACTCTTTGGGATTCCCTCGAGTGAAGCAGAGTCTGATTCTTCTAATGTGATAGATTTTTGCACTGGTCAATTGAGATGGTGGGATGTAGCAGCTGCTATTTTTGAAGAGTGCGTGGATGTGGCATCGACTATTGGGAAAGTCAATTTTAAGCATTTTTTCGTTCTTCAAATCAAGCGGCGCATGTGCTAGCTACTTTTAGTTATTGTAATAAAGTTTCTCTTAGCTGGACAGATGATCCTCCTGGTTGTCTTGTCTCTAAACTTACAGATGATTTAATTTATATTTTATTTTAATAAAGCTAGTCATGATGGTCTTCCCTAAAAAAGTTGCATGATTTCTTTAGCATGAGTAAATTTGAGAGAATTCCGATCTTTTCATAATCAATTAAGACTGGTAATAATAACTACAACCAGATTCGTGGACCACCTAGCTAGCGACGACTACAAGGACTGAAGCGAGCCGAAGGTGCACCACCGTCATCGCCTCTCCATCACCAAAGCTGGGCAATCCTTATTATAATAGACAATCAGGAAGTCGTCGTGTTAAGACCTCATAGGACCGACACACCAGAGCAACAACCATCGCCGATGAAGAAAGTCATGGATGAGAAGGATCAAACATATCAACACCGAAAGAAGACTGGATCCAAACAGATCCACCTAAGACCGGCACTGAGTGGATCCTGCGAGATCCGATGGTGCTAGATGCACCACCGGGACGGGATTGGATGTGGAAGACATTATTCCTACTAAGGGGCATCGCCGCCGTCACACAGCCCCAACCATGATGCTGAACTTAGCAAGAACGAGAGTGGAGTGCCTCCCGCGGTGGGGGTCGAGGTCCTCCGCACATCCATGACCCAAAGGCCATCAGAAACGGTGAGGACCGCCAACAACTCCGAGGGGAGGAGGCGGAAGCCTCGTTGACAGGGTTCTTTTCTTGAGTTGGAGGAAAGAACGTCTAGAAATCAGATCCCCGTCCGGGCCGTCCCCATTGCTACATACGTCGATTTTACCAAACCTCTATTGTTCCTCCTCTTTTGGCTGCGACATCACGCCTAGTTATGGATTGTCATGTCATCCTCTCCTCCAAGGAGGTCCTAGCCTAATCCAAGCAGCAGTAAAAAATAAAAGGCTTCGCCTCCACTTGTCAAGCCTCCGCCTAAGATGTCATGGCCAATCACGGCTACGGCTTGTTCCTGGCTCGTCTTGCTGCCGCTTGCCATGTCCTCCCATCTCATCCTTGGAATTCCACCCACCTCCCTTTCTTATCCCGTAAAATCGACTTACACCAATTCGGTTTTTATGCAGCTTACAAATAGCGAACGCACCTAATTTTATAGGCATCATGCATTCAAGTCGATTTGTTCGGTACCAATTCTCCATGTCTTTTTAACAACGGTGCACAAAACACCATTTAAAGCCCCTCCGCAAGTCCCAGCACAACACCAAGATAAAATGTTAATGGCTCAAACTCTTGTTTGATGCTTCTAAGATCGCCATGGATGACGAAACAACCATTTCCTGGACAATTATTGAGAGGCCCACAGCACAAAGCCCATTGTTATTGATGTACATAAGTGACGGGTTGTCAACGTTGAGGATGTCAAGTTGGTGGCTAGAGGATATCCTTCCACACAAATTGTGGTAGGACAGGTTCAAGGACTCCAAAGATGTAAGACTTGATAAGCTCGATGGGATTTCTCCGGAGAGGTTATTCTGGGGGAGGTCGAGAGATACCAACAACTGCACAACTCCAATCATGTCTGGTATTTGTCCACTCAATTTTTTCGATGGCAAATTCAAATTCGTTAGTGCGAAAAGAGAAGTGATCGCCGTAGGAATTTCACCAGTCAAGGAGTTATTGGATAAATCAACGCTCGCAAAATATACAAGTGTTCTACCATATACAAGTTGTTGTCCGTTTGTAACTGCTGATAATATTTCTCTAAGCCAACTAGCCCCCATCTCAATCGATACCTTGGAACAACTATCAATTCCAATGCCTCCAATAGGTCCATCAGTCATATACAATAATTCCTTTTGTACTTTTGTCATAGACGATGTTAGGTTTGATAGATGCCAAGATATTGCACCAGAGAAATTGTTGGATGAAATATCCAACTAGTGAAGATACATAAGCTCTAGAAAAACTAGCGTGCTATAGCGCCAGTAATAGCACATTATAGTGTGTGTTGGAAATATGAGCAATTTACCAAATAATTTTGCTAGCGGAAATACTAGATAAAGCATGACTAATATAGCAAATATAAAGCAAGTCATGCAATCTGACAGAGAGAAGATAAACATCGTCTGCATATATGAACTTGAGCTAAACACATCTAGAACAGACACTAGATGAAGTTGCTTAAACGACATAGAACCTAACATACGTCGGGCAGAAACTAGAGCCAAGAACTGTAGCAGGACTTCTAACAGAAAGGAGAAGAGCACGTACGGCACAACAGCTGCAAAAGCGCTGGACTTGGGGTCGGTGTCCTCGCCTGCCATGTCGTTGAGGAGGTCGTGGACGTCGGGGAAGAAGTCATCGTCGGGGAAGTAGTCGTCGGCGACCGGATCGTCCGTGATGAAGTTGCCAGTAGTCGTGCTGAGCGCTCCCCAAAAACCTTATCACCCTTCTCCCGTACAGGACTCAAAAGGTGCGGTCTCGGAGGCCTACTGTCCCGACGTGCAGTGCACGCCGCAAGCCGGGATGAGGAAAACAACAGCAGCTCAGAGATGGAACCGATGGCGAGGGAAGGAGTAGTTCTGGTGCGTCTCTCTGGGAGGAGCGACCTCCCTTTTTTAGGCGCAAGAGAAGGAGGCGAGAGGGCAGCGACGGGAGGCGAAACGAAGAGACGGAGATGAAGCGAACAGCCAACAGCCGAAGGGCTGCACCGTTCGCATTCGAACTCCACTTTCACAAAAAATCTTTTCAGCTTTCGTGTGACCTTTCGTATACCCGTAGTGCGTGGCAAAAATTTAGATATCGGCTCGGCTCATTCCCGCAACCCGTGACGAGGCGGGCGGCGGAGGAGGAGCGCGCGTGGATATCCCTCTTATTCTCATGCTTATACAAGTGGGGAAAGAACCTTCCTTATAAGGAGGTCCAACTCCCACTAAACTAGCAATGTGGGACTAAACTTTAGTAGTATCCCTTGCCTTGCACAAATGGGCTAAGTGGGCCTCTAGGATTTATTAGGAATTTCTGAAATAGTTATTGGGTTGCCCAAAATAGACTAAATTCCAGCAATCCCCCACCAGATCCTAGAGGCACACAGAAATTTGCCTGTGGTTCCAAAATACTGTTTTATATACCGGTAGTGCAGTGGAGACTGTTAAGTTGAACTTCCACCTAGAACTCTATGCTACACTGGTAAGCAACTTGAACAGTGGACTTGGCCTTGAACTGTAAGTTTTCTGCGAATCTAGCTTCACATAAAGCCTTGACCGATACGTGGCTACCGTGGGTCTTCCCCGCGGGTGGAGCTTATGCGTCATACTCCGTGACCTTTCATGAGTTTACCAGAGAGAACCCTACTCTCATAGATTGTGACATTTGACAATCAGACTCATATAGGTGTGTTCTTCAAAAAATGTTCTGCAGGATAACATCTCTGCTTAAATAAGCCACTTAGAACACATTAAGATATACATCAACCTGCCATGCGAATTAGGAGAGTATTGCATCTTCATGAAGTGGTATTGTGAATAGTAAGGATACTCTCCTCTCAGTTGGCCAACAGCTTGTCTTCCACATCTAATTCACGGGATCTCCGATCACAAAGAATATGTTACCACTGTGAACAACTCATATTGTGGGTCTCATACCCATCTCCCTCGTTCATTATCTATCACATTACGTGATAGACCCTTAGTAAAAGGATCTGCCAGATTTTTAGACGTTTGGATATAATCCAATGCAATAACTTCGGAGTTTCTCATTTTCCTGATAGACTTTAACCTTCTCTGAACGTGTCTTGATGACTTCATGGTATCCTTTGAGCTGCTCACTTTCGTAATCATAGTTTGATTGTTGCAGTTCATAAGGATACCCGGTATAGGTTTCTCAACAACCGGCAAGTCATTCAAGAGCCGACGAAGCCAATCTGCTTCGACCGTAGCTGTATCTAGTGCTGTGAGTTCTGCTTCCATTGTTGACCTCATTTAAGATGGTCTGCTTGCAAGACTTCCAAGAAACAGCACCACCTGCATGAGTGAATACATATCCGCTCGTGGCCTTTATCTCATCAGCATCTGAGATCCTGTTTGAGTCACTATACCCTTCAAGCACCTTTGGGTGCCCGGTGTAGTGAATTCCATAATTCGCGGTGCCTTTCAAATAACACAAAACTCTCTTTAGAGCTTTCCAATGCACATTTCCTGGTTTTGAGACAAACCGACTCAGTTTGCTAATAGCAAAAGAGATGTCAGGTCTTGTAGCACTGGCTAAATACATAAGCGAGCCAATAATCTGAGAATATTTCAATTGATCTCTAGCAATTCTTCGATTCTTTCGAAGTAACACACTCGCATCATATGGTGTTGGAGAGGGCTTGCAGTCACTATAGCCAAAGCGACTCAAGATCTTTTCCACATAGTGAGATTGAAGCAATGTAACCACACCATCATCGTCTCTCAACAATTTGATGTTCGGAATGACATCAGCCACTCCTAAATCCTTCATCTCAAAACAGCGAGATAGGAAATTCTTAACCTCCTTAATAACATTCAGATTTGTTCCGAAAATCAGTATGTCATCAACATACAAGCAAAGGATAACTCCCTCGCCCCCACCATGGCGATAGTACACACATTTGTCAGCTTCGTTTACAACAAAGCCTGCAGCTGTTAAAGTTCTTTCAAACTTCTCATGCCACTGTTTGGGTGCTTGCTTGAGTCCATACAAAGACTTCAGCAACTTGCACACTTTTCCTTCCTGACCATCTAGTACAAACCCATCTAGTTGTTCCATATAAATTTCCTCGTCCAACTCTCCATTTAGGAAAGCAGTCTTAATATCCATTTGATGAACGAGAAGACCATGCGAGGCAGCTAGTGGAAGTAGAACTCGAATAGTGGTCGGTCGAGCCACACGTGAGTAAGTATCAAAGAAGTCTTCACCTTACTTTTGGGTATAACCCTTAGCCACGAGCCGAGCCTTGTACTTTTCAATAGTACCATCAGGCCTAAGCTTTTTCTTGAATACCCACTTGCATCCTATAGCTTTGCGCCCATACGGACGATCAGTTATCTCCCAAGTTTCATTCACCAAGATGGAATCCATCTCGCTACGAACCGCTTCCTTCCAGTAGTCAGCATCTTTAGATGCATAGGCCTCTGAAATAGAACTGGGAGTGTCATCTATGAGATACACAAGAAAATCATCACCAAAGGACTTTGCAGTCCTCTGTCTCTTGCTCCTAGTAGGAACTTCATTGTTCTCATCCACAGGACTTTCAAAGTGTTCCATCGAAATGGCAGGTTCGGTAATTGTAACTGGTTTCTGATTCGATGAACTAGGCATCTCCTGATTAGATGAGGTAGCCATATCCTTCATGGGAAAGATATCTTCAAAGAAAGTCGCATCATTCGACTCCATGATCGTACCGACATGCATGTCAGGTACCTCAGGTTTTACAACCAAGAATCTATAGGCAATGCTATGAAAAGCATATCCTAAGAAAACACAATCCACAGTCTTTGGTCCAAGCTTCCGCTTCTTTGGAATTGGAACATTGACTTTCGCCAAACAACCCCAGGTTCATAGATAAGAGAGTTTTAACCTTTTCTTCTCCCATTCCTCGAATGGAGTTATCTCTTTGTTCTTTGTGGGAACTCGGTTTAGGACATGACATGCCGTCAATATCGCCTCCCCCCACCATGCCTTGAAGAGACCCGATGTGTCTAACATGGCGTTAACCAAATCAGTTAGAGTACGATTCTTTTTTTCGGCTACCCCATTTGACTGAGGTGAATAGGGAGGCGTCCTCTCATGGATTATACCATGTTCCACACAAAAAGCATCAAATTCATTGGAAAAATACTCTCCACCACGGTCGGACCTAAGCCTCTTGATTTTTCGATCAAGTTGGTTTTCCACTTCAGCTTTATAGATCTTGAAAAAGTTCAAAGCCTCATCCTTAGATTTCAGAAGATACACACGGCAATATCTAGTGGAGTCATCAATTAACGTCATGAAATATTTCTTTCCACCTTTTGTCAAAACACCATTCATTTCACATAGATCTGAATGTATGAGTTCTAGTGGTGCAAGATTTCTCGTTTGCGCAGTCGTGTGAGACTTACGAGGTTGCTTAGCTTGCACACAAACTTGACACTTAGATCCCTTGACAGTGGTGAAACTAGGGATTAAGTTCAACTTCGCTAGTCGCGACATGCAACCAAAGTTAACATGACAAAGACGTGAATGCCACACATTTGATTCACTATTGTTGTAAACATGATTAACAACTTTATTGCAAACGTCTGACAAGGATAAATGAAACAGGCCTCCTGACTCATAGCCTTTACCAACAAAGGTTCCATACTTGGATATTACAAATGTATTCGACTCAAAGACAAGCTTATAGCCATCTCTGCACAAAAGAGATCCGCTAACAATATTTTTATTGACGGAGGGGACATAATTCGCGTTCTTCAGCCGCACGATCTTCCCTGAAGTAAACTTCAGATCGACCGTGCCAACACCACAAACAGAAGCACTTGAACCGTTGCCCATCAGCATGGTTGAAGTCCTTGCGGTCTGATAAGACGAAAACATGGAAATATCACCGCATACATGCATAGTAGCACACGTGTCAATCAACCAATCAGGAGAATGACATACTGAAAGAATAGTGGGAAATATATCATACCCATCATCCTTCATGTCAGTGTCTCCAATGACAACATTAGCGGTCTTGCCGCCTTTCCCAGGATGACGCTTGTCATAGCGATTAGGGCAACTAGGAGCCCAATGATCAGGATCCCCACACACATGACAAGCACCTTTCTTCTTGTCATTCTTCTTTTTGAAGTTCATGTGTTGCACAGCCTTGTTCTTCCCATCAAACTTTGCTTTACCATCAAACTTGCCCTTGTTCTTGAACTTGTGGGGCTGGAAGTTCTTCTTCTGTATCAAATTGGCACTAGATCCTCCCTCAATACCTCGAGCACGTGTGTCATTTGCTCTCGCCTTTTCTTCCATATCAAGAGTACCAATGAGATCTGGAACGGAAAACTCCTGTCTCTTATGCTTCAGTAAGGTAGCAAAGTTCCTCCACGAAGGAGGAAGCTTAGTGATGATACCCCCGGCAACAAACTTGTCCGGTAGCACGCAGTTGAAGTGCTCAAGTTCTCTAGCAAATGACTGTATTTCATGAGCATGCTCAACCACGGAGCGATCTTCAGTCATCCTGTAATCATAGAATTGCACCATGATGTACAGCTTAGTGTCGGCATCCGAGACCCCAAACTTGGCCTCGAGTGCATCCCACATATCTTTTCCATTATCAATTGACGCATAAGCATCAACTATATTCTCACCAAGAACACTCAAGAGAGCAGCTTTAAACAGTGTATCCATTTTCTGAAAAGCTTGTGCCTGTTGAGCATCAAGCTCTCCTTCAGGTTTGCCGAGAGTGGCGTCATAGCAACTCATGGTTTGAAACCATAAGACTGCTCTCACGCGCCACCTCTTATAGTGGATACCCTCAAATATAGGAGGTCTCATGGAAGCAGCAAAACCACTTGGTGTAAATTGCCTATAGTAAGGTTTTTGGATTGTTGGAAATATAAGCAATTTACCAAATAATTTTGCTAGCGGAAATACTAGATAAAGCATGACTAATATAGCAAATATAAAGCAAGTCATGCAATCTGACAGAGAGAAGATAAACATCGTCTGCATATATGAACTTGAGCTAAACACATCTAGAACAGACACTAGATGAAGTTGCTTAAATGACATAAAACCTAACATACGTAGGGCAGAAACTAGAGCCAAGAACTGTAGCAGGACTTCTAATAGAAAGGAGAAGAGCACGTACGGCACAGCAGCTGCAGAAGCGCTGGACTTGGGGTTGGTGTCCTCGCCTGCCATGTCGTCGAGGAGGTCGTGGATGTCGGGGAAGAAGTCGGTTGCGGGGAAGTAGTCGTCGGCGACCGGATCGTCCGTGATGAAGCAGCCAGTAGTCGCGTTGAGCGCTCCCCAAAAACCTTATCACCCTTCTCCCGTACAGGACTCAAAAGGTGCGGTCTCGGAGGCCTACTATCCCGACGTGTGGTGCACGCCGCAAGTCGGGATGAGGAAGACAACAGCAGCTCGGTGATGGAACCGATGGCGAGGGAAGGAGTAGTTCTGGTGCGTCTCTCTGGGAGGAGTGACCTCCCTTTTATAGGCGCAAGAGAAGGAGGCGAGAGGGCAGCGACGGGAGGTGAAACGAAGAGACGGAGATGAAGCGAACAGCCAGCAGCCGAAGGGCTGCACCGTTCGCATTCGAACTCCACTTTCGCAAAAAATCTTTTCAGCTTCCGTGTGACCTTTCGTATACCCGTAGTGCGTGGCAAAAATTTAGATATCGGCTCGGCTCATTCCCGCAACCCGTGACGAGGCGGGCGGCGGAGGAGGAGCGCGCGTGGATATCCCTCTTGTTCTCATGCTCATACAAGTGGGGAAAGAACCTCCCTTATAAGGAGGTCCAACTCCCACTAAACTAGCAATGTGGGACTAAACTTTAGTAGTATCCCATGCCTTGCACAAAAATGGGCTAAGTGGGCCTCTTGGATTTATTAGGAATTTCTGAAATAGTTATTGGGCTGCCCAAAATAGACTAAATTCCAGCAGTGTGTAGAGAGTTGTCTCGCTAAATTGATCAGTGTACAATGTCTAATAGCATGCTATAGCGCGCTAATAGCATATTTTCAGGTGCGATGCTGTTTTGTGTAGAATGCTTTTTTTTCTTGTACATAAGGCTTGCTACGTTGACTGGAATATCAGAAAAAATTGCAGTGTGGTCCAAAGTACAAACATAATTTCCCCAGATCTCCTATCCATGTATGCAATCTTCCAGACAACTTGTTCCATGCAAGATCCAAAACTCCAAATCTGTGAATCTGCAAAAATGCCGAGAATTTTCTGTTGTTACCGGACAGAAGAAATTGTATTTTTTGCATGTCAAAACATTGAGAAATTTCACCCGCCAAAACATTGTGCGACAAATCTAGGCTCAATAACTGTAGATTCTGGGATGTACCCACCAATTCGATTTGAATAGATAAGCAACATTTGAAGCCGGGGAGCGTCAAAATGTGAAGGTATCAGTCCTGAAAAGTTATTGTTGGAGATGTCGAACCTGTTGATATTTGTCAGCAACCAAGGCATTGAACTTGAACTTAGGTAGAGTCTTTTAAAAGACATGCCATCTAGATGTGTTGGCAAGCTGCCACTTATTTGGTTATTAGAGATGTCAAGAGCCGTCTGTGAAAATGTATCTGTCTGTGAAAATGTATTCCAAAACCAATCACAAAGTTTGTCCTCTAAACAGTGCTTTAAAGTCAAGTTCAGAGATTCTCCATAGCAAAATATTTTCAGAAATGTATCTGTCTGTGAAAATGTATTCCAAAACCAATCACAAAGTTTGTCCTCCATCAGTGCTTTAAAGTCCTCTAAACCAGCAACTTTTCATGTGCACATTGCAGCAACCCCTCCATCAACACCACTATATCTTCATTCATAACATTTTCAGAGAGGGCAAGGATTTGCAAACAGCGAAGGTTTTTAAGAAGATTTTGAAGGTTTCCAGTTCTATTCAGATTGTTGTTTGACAAATCAAGTACCCTGAGTGACGTCATGTTTCCTAGTGCGTCCGAAAATTCCCCAAATAACTGGTTCCCACCAAGACTGAGGTATTTCAGACTCGTCACTTTCCAAAACCAACTTGGCACAATTGAGTGGTCTAAATAATTCAAGGACAGATCAAGCTTCTCAAGTTTCGTGAGGTTAAGGAAGGGAAGCGATACATTCAGAAAAAAAAAAAGAGGAAGGGAAGCGATTGTGTAGTATCAAGTGAACATTCAGCAAGGTTGGTAACACTTAGAGATGGAACGATATTCAAGGTACGAGGCCGGTCAGCTATACTCGAGAGATTTATTCCGCTCAATAAGGTAGCTTTGTTAACCAGATGATGTTCGTTGAGTACATTTCAGAATAATCATCCTGACCAAGGTCAAGATGCTGCACATGTTACCAAACTGACAAGGAATTCTACCAGTAAATGGCACCCCAGAGAGGCTAAGATGTCTCAGGTTCTCCATGGAGCCCAAGAACAGAGGAATGTGGGTGTTTGGCCCTAGCAAGCAGTTCATGCCAAGATCCATGTGCTCTACATGCTTCAAGGAAAGCAGAGAGGGACTTATCTCGCCGAACAATGAATTAGCATCACCGCGCCCATCGATTCACGGACTTGTATTGCATAGACGGAGCTTGATGACATGGCCGGTTCTGTTGCTGCAACTGACACCACTCAACCGGCAGTAATCTAGAGATGTTTTTGGCCATACCATAGAGCCTACGGTCAAAGTCCTTCAGGGTTCATACAATTCTGTGGCCAGACACTAGATGTTAGGAGCCACCAGCCGCTAGATCTAGATTACTTGCCTGCCTGCACTGTCAAAGTCACTATTCAATTACCGGAGCAGTCTTTAAACATTCCAGCATAAATAGCACAAAATAAGATAGTACTCCCGGCAGATGGGGGATTATGATCCTCCAAAATCGAACAAACCTCCTCACATCTGTATATATGTTATACTACAATACTCCCTCCGTCTCATAATATAAAAACATTTTTTACACTAGTGTAGTGTAAAAAAACGCTTTTATATTATAGGACGGAGGGAGTACTATTTTTGGCCAAATTTTTTACAGGCAACGGCAGGGGCACTGCCAATTTCATAAAGAAGGGGAAGGGGTATGGACCAAGGCCCCAAACATCAGTACAAAACAATGCCGCTGAACCACAGGATACAGGCAAAGCACACAAAACTCAGGCCTCCTTTGGTTTAGAGGAATCTTATAGGAATTTCATAAGATAGGATTTCTGTAGGAAAAATTCCTTTAGAGCCCTTTGGTTTGTAGGAATGAAATCATATTCCTGTGGAGGAATTCTTCCTATCCTCCACATTTCATAGGAAAATAAACATTAGTCTAGACTCAATGGAAAAAATCATATGATGTGAACCAAAAAGCATCTCCTTTTCTAGGTACATGTCATCTCATTTCCTATGACTTTCCTATTCCTATGATTTTCCTACCCTATACCAAAAGAGGCCTCAAACTGAAGCAAAATAGGAAATGACCCAGGAAAATAACAAGAACAGAATAAAACACAGATGGGCAGGCCTCAATTGATAGCCTCCCAAAACAGCGAAATCTCATCTCTGCCATGTCCGCAACTGTTTCCGAGGAGCATCTCTCCCCCTCAAAACTACGGCGATTGCGTTCCGTCCAAAGGTTCCATGCCACATATGCTACCAGAGACTTAGGCCACCAATCCAAGATGGAAATGGTACTCAAGGCAAAGTTGGACGCCTTGTCGTCGGTTCTGGAGAAGCATGCCAAATCTCCTTAGCAAAAGAATCATGAGATGGGCCGCCGTCTCGGCAACTTGGTCACACAACATGCAGCGAGCAGGGTGAGGCCAGTCCCTCGCTAGCAGCCTATCCGCAATTTTTTGCCAAATTTACACGCTGCTTGACGATTATATGTAAGTAACCAACAATCTGAAGCACAGCCTCACAAAAAGCTAAAATGACAAATCATATAAATCAAGACATGAAAAGCCTATAAAATCTTATAAATCGAGACATGAACTCTTATGTCCACGGCTCAGCAATGGAAAGTAATCTTGTGAACATCGTATGCTAAAACACTTGACCAGTTACGAGTCCTAGAAGCCATTTGGACCGTCGACAAAAGGAAAAAAAAAAAGAAGCAAACATTAATATGTACAGCATGATAACAAGCCAGACCTCTTGTTCCAACATGGGACATGAAGATTGTGCACCGCTGTCTTCTATTGAGCCATTAATATGTACAGCATGATAAAAGCAAACATTAATATGCACGGCAACTATGGGTCATGTTCCAACATGGGACATGAAGATTGTGCACCGCTGTCTTCTATTGAGCCATTTCCTTTTGCCTTTAGACTATCTGGCTCTTCCTCGATCTCTACCGAAGCTACAGATGCCACTGCGCGCGCTGACCAACAAGCATCTCCCCAAGAACAATCATGCTGTCGCTGAAATACCATTATAAGAAACTCAGTGCCACAATCAACCAAAAGCCTAATAACAGGTCTATTAAAAAGTAGAGTAATATAATCTGCATGCTGCACGGAAGATAAAGCTCATATTGTTCCTGGTCATATTCCGTAAAAACTTCCTAATCATGTGTTAAAAGGGTGTTTGGAGCTCAATAATTTAAACAGATAGATAAAAGAAATTCAGGACTTACACAGGATGACGTTGCTTCCGATCCTTTTTTGGCAGCCTCTAGGAATAAAGAACAAAACGCACAATAATGCAAAAAGAGACGACGTGCACTTGAGCAAAAGAGTCCCACTAGCTTTTATACCGGGGAGACGGAGAGCAGGAACTCTGGCATCAACCTCTGCAGCAGTATGCCGCAGAAGGGGCAACGAGGAACAGCAGGTGCTGAATAAAGTGACGATTCATCATCTGGATCGGCAGCATCCAACAAGGGAGATGTCTTCATGGTGAAATAGGTCTCGGGCACAAGCTTATCAACCATTCCTCCACAACATACACAGTACCAGGTTGGTTCCAGAACAGAACATAAGCGCATCGATGCTGCACATCTTGACAGCTTGTGCCTTTCGGTGGGAACAATAGCAGGATCGACACTTCCACACAAGGCTATGTCAGGTGACTCGAAGTGAACCGGTGCGGAGCAATAGGCACATGTTTCTTTAGCTGAGTATTCACACACAGAGTTGATCCTGCAACAGAAAAACAATTTAGAGCAGATATACTGAATGCCCAATTTTACAGTTCAATGAACTGACAAAACTAATACTCCCTCTGTCCCATAATATAAGAACGTTTTTGACACTAGTGTAGTGTTAGAAACGTTCTTATATTATGGGACAGAGGGAGTAGATTACTTTAGCTCCTTGAAGTAGTGAAATCAGCTTATAGAGTAGATGAACAATGAATCTAGCAAAACTGAATACCTGCTACCAAGACGTTTAATTGTCGAACTGAGAGACCTGAGCTGATTATGCACTCCTCCACTGTTCATAGACACCCAAGAACGCATCTGGGCAACGCCAACAGGGAACCACATGTTTTCAGCACATGTGCCCTTGAGAAAATATGACTTTCGATTCAAGACAGCAGCAAAAGTGAAAGCCACAAGTCTCTCTCGTAGCTCTCTTTCGCTGCTCAACAGAAGACTGCTCCACAAATCAGTTGACGTCCTATTACCATTTTCTCCAGCAGGATCACGAAGCATTACTTTCCTACAAATGATATTCAGCAGGTGTAGCTTCCGCGAGCTGACATTGGACATCATGTCCTTTCTACACTGACACAGGTTATCAATAGAAACACGTTGTTGATCATCTGAAAACAAATCTGAGACCCATTTATGCATTAGTGTCTCCAGAAATGCTGGTGCGGATTTCATGAGCACTTGTAAAGCAGCTATGACGTCCCATAAGACAAGTCCAGTTTCACATTTTTCATAATTCTTCAATGACCAAAGAATGTTGGAACCCCACCATAAGAAGTTAGTCTCGGATGACTTTGCAGATTGTTTGTTGGAGATATAAATGTCCTTGTTTAGTGGAATGCCAAGGAACTGACCACCAATCCAAATGAACTCAACCACTGCCTTTTGTGTCCTGTTGTTTTTGTTCACCAAAACGTTACCATGATGAATTGATGATGGACTTTTATCCCAAAGCAGTCAATACATGAAGATTTCTATTACAAGACCCCAGTACATCCTATACTAAGCTCATAAATAATACCTGGCTTGATACATCTGATCTAGCATATTTGGATCCAAGCTGCGGACCTGAAAGAGACAATATCCATCAATTGGTGTAGCATATGTACACAAGCTCAAGTGCACAAGTCGCAGTTGAGCAACATATGTCAGATTTAAGGAACAACCAACAGCATACCACAGCAATCATTACTTCTCCAGGTGCAAGTGTAAGACCAAAGCATTGATGAGATACTACTGAGAGCTGCATGAACATTTGAGATACCAGTTAGTGTGATACAAGCTCACACATTCAGGAAAAAAACGAAGGTCAACGAGGAGTCTCAGTTTTACGTCTATTGATTCTTTTAGCTCTGGGAAATTTGTGTGCACGGGAACTTCTTCAAGTTGATTTTTTCCAAAGATCCAACAGCGTGCAGAATTATCCTGATAAAGATGGAAAATTTGCAGAATCCGCATGAAAAGCAAAGTTTAGGATGACACAAAATAATACTGTGCAGTATAATACAATTCAGGTGCAAGAAAAGAACATGGACAAGGGAGTTATTATTAGAAGCATATTTGTGAAAAACTAAAGTAACTCCATCAAATACATAAGACATCTAAAGGGACTTGTAAATGTTTAGCAGTTACAAGTTTGAAACGAAGCTTGAATAACAGTACCAAAAAGGTATCAGGATAAGCACAGTACTACTAGTACATAGCCAACAGTACTAATACAACATATATGTCAAGGGACCAAGACAGCAGTCATTGACTAATTATCCATAACTAGGTCAAGTGGTTAACTAGCCTTTTAGCTTGGAATAACTTTCAACATGCCATAGCAACATGTCATATGATGGCATTGACATGGGATGTTCACATGGTATTGGTTGCCAGTTGACAACTTGACATCAGTATCCATCTCACAATATAAGTAATGATTATGTTGTTAATTCTAGCATATTTGGAGCGTTTCAGTAACTTTAACAACCAAATCCGCACATACTACCCATACTACCATAGTAACAAGATTTGTTAGGACTTCACATAGTAGTATTGCCGCTCCCTGTGGGAGCCAAGGGACCGGCTAAGGTAACCTACTAGGAGCCGTAGGAGAGGACACAATTTCATGATTAATTTTTTTTACCCTACCACAATCAGAAGGAATAATCACAGAGTTGCGACAAGTTAATGCACCTGACTGCAGCTGTATAAACAGTGGCCATCTAAACCCCACGATAAACCTGTCACCTATGGTAGTGTTGACAATTAGTTGAATTTTATTGGAGAGAAAAGGCATTCGATTACAATGAAATGTTACCACTCGATCATGTGCATGACATTCACTGCTATTCTCAACTTTGTTGCTGCACAGGTCCAATATCCATGTTTCCAGTGATCCAGATACTCTTCCAACTGCCAAATTAACCTCGCGTCGAGGCTGAGCTGGTGTGGACAATGAAATTGATGAGACAGGAGCTGATGAATTAGTGGTCACCTGAAGAGAGGAACATTTCAGAATTGAGTATATAATTAGAGCAGCCACAACAATAAAGCTAAAGACAAGCATGCCTATATTCATTGGATGTTGCATCAATTAGGGTCGAATATCCACCTATATGCAACAAAATATAAACACAGGTACAAGATGTTGCTTAATATGTACCTCTGCAACTAACGAAAATGACACTTCTTTCGCATCTGTACATTGATTCAATCCTTCGATGTCACCTGACCATATCTTCACACTGAAAAAAGTTCATGGAAAATCATTGATCGCGCAGGTTCTATGCTGCTGATCTAGCATCCAGGACTTCTTGCGAAATAGCACGAAACATCTTATTTAATTAATTAAACATAGTTATCCTTTTCCACATGTCATGAATCAAGCTCAATGAAACCATTTAAAGACAAATGATAGGTTTGCAACATTTACAAAGAATAAGTATAATGTGCTTACCTTCCATCCGAGCATCCAGTTACTAAAAGCAATGAAGACTTTGAAGATCTTGAACATGAAACTTCCCAGCTCATGGCACAAACCGATGAATTATGAGCTTGAAGAACCCCAACGAATATTGGATCTTTGGTAACAGTGCAAACATCTATCGTGTAGTGCTCGGGCTTATTAATTTTCCAAAATGAAACATCCCCAGACTTTGAGCCAACAGCAAGAATGCACCAATGAGAAATAGCGTTGTGTGATGGCAAAACTGGTGACCATGCAACTACGAGAGAAGACAAAAGTGCATTGCGACGTGAATATTGTTTTGCTGTGATCAGAGGAAGAATTTTGTTTTCTCCATTGCAAGAGAATGCTTCTTTGGTATTTTGTGAGCCAGCTTGCGCAATTACGACAGCCATTTGATGCACAGGCCTGTCAATCTGGAATCACAATTGGGCCAAAGTTAAATCCAGAATCAGAACCATGTTTGTGAGTTCAAAATAAGAACAATTTGACAAAATAACACGCTTTTCCTATGCCTTTGCTCTAGAAGCACGCCTTTCATTGTCCTTGCCAGAATCGCACATATTTGGATGACAGTTAGACAAAATGACAGTGTTATTTTTTCTCATTTTTTTCATTCTGATGAGGTCACATGCCAGAGTTTTTAGGACGAAAATGTTCCTGGTATTTTTTCTGTAGCATGCTCCCATTTCAATCTAAAAAAGACCGGTCGATTGATTAGGGCCAGTACGTGCAACCTGGAGAGAAGAAAGAGCAGAGGGCATATTCATCCAACAAAGTCTGACATGTGGCCCTAAAACACAAAAATGAGAAGAAGAAAAAACACAAACTGTGTCATTTTGTCTACTTGTCATCCAAATGTGTCATTTTGGCAAAGATAATGGAACATGTGCCTTTGAAGCAAAGTCAAAGAAAAACTGTGTCATTTTGTCAAATTTCTCAAATAAATCAAGTTAAACTGAACATAAGCCTACATATCAACATGTAAAAACTACCTTTTTCATAGGTATCTTCGTTAATGTAGGGCATGGATTCAGAGAGAAGTCTGCATCCTTTGAAGTATCATCTCCATCATCATCATCATAAACATAGCCTTCAACTCTACAATCAGTCAAAATCCACTTCAAAAAAATTCAGGCACAAAATTGTTTTGAATGGTCATTCAGGCACAAATGTTGGCATTTCAAATGAAAATAAAATAAATCAGTTGAAGACCAAAACATATGATAGTAATGGGTTTGAAAGTTGAAACCGAACACCCCTATGTACCTTATTTATGTGTGCTACATGAGGCTGATATATCAACAGTTGACACTAGATAATAGCTAAGATGAATAGCTTTTAGCAATGACGTGCACCCTTAGCTTGGCTTGCCTTATTTCTCAGATTAACTATCAATACTACAACAGAAAAACGTGCATAGCTTTCCCATTGCAGCGTAGATTTATAACCACACAAGGTGACATACATTCCTTTAGATAATGAGCCAGGTTTAGGTGCTTTGTAAACATGGCAAAACTTTGAATGCTCCTTTTCAATTCTACTAAAAGATATGTCAATGCTTATTGCTGAAGCTCGACATAGCTAGAGCCTTAGATACTGTGGCGTGGTCATTCCTTTTCGAGCTCCTTAGGTATAAGGGCTTTGCAAACCAGTGGTGCTCTGTTACTGCAATCTACTAACTTCTTATGATTGGAGGCCAACATTGCTCACTAAGCATTGGACTTCACTCACAGAGAAAATGCCAAATGCAATAAAGGTATAATCTGTCTCCCAGAAAAGAAGTGTTGGAAGTGTGAGGCCCAGAGCAAACTTCTAGACCCATATTTCTCTACAGTCGCTGTTAATATGATCTAGAACTGTCCTGGCATGCAAATCTTTTCACAGAAATTACTTCCCTGTCACCAAGCCACTAAGGCATGTGAATCGATCTTATCATTTTTCTTGAACTAACCCCTTTGGATTATCTTGTTTTTTTTCAAAACTTGGTTATGTTTTTCAGTGAAAATTGTAAAGCTTTGATGATTTAACAGACAGTACCATTCACCTTACTGGCTTCCTTTTTCTCCGTCCAGGACCCCTGCGAGAAAGAGGTTCTTGCAATTCATGGGCGTATCCTGTGTCCAGTGTGTGCTTGTTATTTAACTTTTCCTAATATATGAAGGGAAAAAATCATGACGATATTCTATGATAATCAAGAAAACCAATCACAGTGTTCAAGTGGAAGGGAGCATACCTGAGGAGCGTGGTCAATATTTGCTTTTTCCTAATGTATGAGAGAAAGCTGTCAACAACAAAATTCTACAATAATCAGGGAAACCTCAGTGCTCAGGTGGAAGGGAGCGTACCTGAGGAAATGAATCTGGACCATCATCCTCTCCGAAGTTAATATTTTGGTAATAGTTAAACAACAATTGAGATATATCCGCAACCTAACCAACCAATTAGGAGTTGATGAGCATAATTGTAGATGTGGCCTAGACCAAGTGATAACTCCACAATGACAGAAGAAAATAAAATTGAAATGAAAACAGGAAATATTAACTTTGGCAAGAACAAACTTGTGGAAGATTAATAAAAATGAAAAATATTATGACCCAAAAATTGTAATGTACAAGTTTCTTGTTTGTAACAGGTTAAAAAAAGGTATTAACATATAAAACTTGACTGCAAACTAGGTGAAACTGTTAATGGTGAGCTATTGATATAAATAAATTATTATAGGGTCCATATGCATAAGGATCATGCAAACTTTAGTCCCAAGTATACAGAAAAATGAGAAATATGGTGGGTACCGATTCTAACTCCAGATGCCTTAATATGAACTACTTTAGCCAAACAGGTTTACCTTAACCCAGTCATCACAAAATTCAGAAACTGGCGGACGGTAAAGATTCACGTGACCATCAACAGTACAGACAGCCAACAAACAACTGAAATAATGATCCATATACAAAAATATTAGGCGAAAAGATGAATACATGAATCTAATATATCAGTCAACAGAAATTACCCAGAATTAGGAGCAAATCCTTGTTGAGACCATGAAACAGACCGTGCACATGGTTCAGTATCACGCGCTAAGGATGTTGGCACTAAACTTGGTTCAAAGAGATCTGCAAATGTTCAGAAGATTTCAAATGAAACAAAAATTTCTGTTTTTCAATTGTCGTAAAGTAGCCAACTTCTGAAATGTCATCCAGATATTCTATTATAGTCCCAAAAAAACAAGTGGTATTTTCACTTCATTCGAACAGCATACTAGCATATCATATTCTCACTGCAATATCAATGTTAACAAACTTGTTATTACACTACACCTGAACAATTCTTCAATATTTGCCACAGATTGAAACAAATCGATATATCAATCATCATCGTCCTTTGGAGTTGGCCCTTGACGATCTCAACAAAAGCACTGACTGAATTCCTCGTTTCAAAATGTCAAATTGCTTACGATGTGTCCAAACTAACACTACGAGTTGAATTCTCACAAGATTTATTATAATGACCATGCAACCATAATCAAAAGACTCTCAGGATGAAATAATTATTTCACCCCATTGTGCCTATCAAACTGCATGAGTACTCTTCTAACATGTACTACAATACGCATTCAACATAGGACCTACCTTCCCTGTTAACCACTCCGATGGGAAAAGGATCCCTAGGGCGAAGCACAACGAGTCCGCGAGGCCCGTCAAGTGCTGCCGGGTTCTAGAAGGAAAACATAACGAATGCAAAGGTCAATCCAACAGACTAATTATCATAATGCCTGAGAAAGAAGTGAATGCAGCGCAATAGGGTGCTGAAATTGCCCGTACCAGGATAGTGACGATGTGGCCAGAGGCAACAGCCACCAAGTTGTCGCTTGACCAGGTGATGGCGTCTGGGTAGGACGGGGAGGCAATCAGGGTGGTGGCCTGGTAATGCGGAGCCATGGCACCGATGCCGGAGAAACCTCAGAGCATCAAACCCTGCAAAACGCATGCCATATGAGCTAGGGATTATAGTTCAGAATCGCCTGGAGCTAATTTCATGTTCATCGTATAAGCTGAAAAGGTTTGAGCTTGGGATACAGTGTTGTCCATTACAGAGTCGCATCAGTCAGAGGTGAGAAAAATGCAGCGCGGACAGGGGGAGGGGCAGGGAGCGAACGATGTTGCGATAACGGCTATGGCGCCAGGTTGCACGTGCGGGCGGCGGGCGGCGCTGCACGACCGGTCTCCGTTCTCGGCCCCCGCCGCCCCCCGCTCTCCGGTGCCACCTCCGCCGCCGCTCGCGCAGAGAGAGAGAGAGAGAGAAAGAGAGAGGGGGGGCAGGGCATCCCGGGGAGGTAGATGAGAGGAGGCACTGACCTACAACTCGCCGTCACCGCCGCCGCCGCCGCCGCCGAGAGAGAGGGAGAGGGGATTCGGGGAAAGGTTTTGTTTTTACGAAAAGGCCATCCGTCAATTGGAAAATTCGAAACAGAGCCCTCACGTCCTCTCAAGTGAACAGTAACACCAGAAGAAGAAAAAAGACAATCGAAATATCTGTTTTCTAAAGATGTATTTCTCAAAAAAAAATCGTGTGGAAACAACACACGTTGTGATCTGGACAGAAAGAAAATTTGGTCCGGAAAAGCTACTTTTCATAGAATAGATTTTGTTATGTTCCCCCGAAAGATCACAACATGTTTTGCTTTCTCACGAAAATTCGCACGTGATGTTGGAAACATGTATTTTATATTTAGATATTTGTCCTCATATTCCTGTTCACCCAAGGGGACTCAAAACGATATTGCATCGGTTAATTTTATCAACTTAAATAATATAATACTTATTTGCCCCAAAAAACTCAAACAATAGTTACATTGTCAACTAAATTGAAAATCGAATTAGGGAGAATATCCAGCTACAGCTCTCATGAATTGTCCTTGCCCATTGGAGCTAGCTCATGCGCAAACGCGTTTGTCACAATTATCTTTATTCAAATATAACCTTGCCAGAATGATGATTCACCCCTCGACATATTCTATATCTAAATAGCTAGTCCCCACTAATATATTTCTCTCAACATGCAAGCATGCCACATCATCATTCAATATGCATAGGAAGAGGTCCACCTCAACATGCAGCCATGCATATTAAAAATCCACTTCAACATGCAACCATGCATGCATGTGAAATTTCATTCTATTATGCTATTTACATTTAATTCTTATATACTTTCAAAAGCTACTATTTGAAATATTGATCTTTCGTATAACCAAAAACCTCATTGACATATTGCAAAATATTCTCGCAACAACGTGCGAGGCATCATCTAGTTCTTCAAATATCAGAGCACGCACAATGGAGTGACATGCAACTATTTATCGCATCCGTCCCTCCTCTGTACTAACCATTTGGCCCTGTTCATGTGTTGGTCAAGAAGCGCAAATATCCCAATGACTGATGTATGTCTTCCCATTTTCTTCTTTTCGGGTAATCGCTTCTTGGGTAAGTGCAATATGAGCAGATGGTTAAAATGTAGCTTTTCTTCTCGCGGTTCATCTTTTAGAAGGGAGACATCATCTTCTAGAAGCACCCTCCTCCAAGACTGAAGTGCGGAGACGGGCTAGATGGTTACTATTATGACAAGAATCCCTTTTCTTAACATGGCTACTTCGTCACCTTTTGCGTCAATTAGGGTTCGGTAGAGAGTTTTTTTCTACTTTTCCTTATATTTCAAGCGGGCGTGATTCCCATGTTACTTCTTGTTTGACAAGAGAACCACATAGTATATCTTTAGTTAATTTTGCGACAACATTGGTGTGAAAATCCATGGTATTGTTGAGAAAAAAGAAGGCATAGACCCTGCACTTGCTCTTTTGGGAGTCAATTTCTACGGGATATTAGAGAACAATTCAACGAAACAAGTTATTTTATATCCACACCCACACTTCGCTTACTTATTTTCTCGTGGGTTCGGTAGAGATAAGAGCATCACAAACACACAAGCATGCCTTATCGTTGTATGTTGCCGCTCCCGAAACCAAAATCCGGAGGCATGCCAGCTATCACCTTCTTGACGGACGACCTTGCCAACAACGATTCCCACCACGCCCTAGCGTGCGGGTATGCGTCAAGAACGACCGCGTGCTCCGTCGCCATGAAGTAGCGCATGAAGGAGAAATGAGTGAGGTCGGCAAAGCTGACGAGATCCCCGGCCAAGTACTTGCTGCTTGACAGCCTCGCCTCATACACCTCTAGCAGCTTCTTCAGCTTCTCGATGCTCTCATTAACGAGGCCTTTGTCGACGTCCCTCCTGACGAACCGGTTGATGATGCAGTTAAACACGATGGGCTTGAGTATGGGCTCGAGCTAGTGGGCATCCACGTCGACCCATACGTCCACCATCGTCGACTCCTTGAGGCTGCCCGCTCCTAGAAGCTCGGGATTGCATTTGCAAAGAATATGCCTTGCAATGGCGCGGGATTCTAAAAAAATTGGAGAGAGAAATTAGTAACCCTCATTTTTTATCACGCCCACCAAATTGCTTAATAATTCGTAGAAAAACATAGCTACTAAATCAAAATAAAATAGTGTTAAAAAATCAAAATATATATCTGTACCTACTAATAAAGCAATGTGCGTTTCTCCGATTTTTTCCATCCATTCACCGTTGAAATTTATTTTTTTATCCGAGGTGGTATTAAATTTATGTGCATCCGTTATTTTTTTAGCAATCCAGAATTTCGTACTTGGGCCGCTCACCTGTGGCCCAGCGAAGCCAGCCCACTTATTTGCCTGCTCTCGTAGCTGCAAAAATCCTATTTCTCGCCCTGCATGACACATAGCCGGAGCTACACAAAGGGCCTCCAAGACTGGGTCGGCCTGTTTTTTTCCTTCCAATTGTTTTATTTTTATGTTATTTTGTAATTCAAAATTTTCAAAAGAAGTTCAGAATTTTATTTTTTGTAAAAAATTCAAAACATGTCCAGAATAACAATATTGTCTTCCTGTTTTTAAAAATGTTTGGAACATTAATTTTTTTCTCGTTCGGATTTTTTTTCAAATTCAGAAAATATTCCAATATTGTTTGCGATTTTGCAAAAAATGCATCTTAAAACATATTAAAATTGGAAATATATTCTGGTTAGTAAATGTTCACAGATTCAATATAATGTACGTGTTTAAAAACACATTTTATAGAATTGTTCTTAATGATCAGAACATGTCCCGTTTTCAAAAGTGGGTGACAAATTAAAAAAAATTGTTTTGATAAAAGGTTCATGTCTTCAAAAAATGATGTTATTTCAAATTTTGTTCATGTTTTCTCCAAATTGGACATAATATTAAAAATATTGTTTAAAATTTTAAAAATGTTCATGTTTCCCATAATATTCGGCAATTCATATTTTTAAAAAAGTTCAAAAAATGTTTTAAACCCGACATTGCAGTATGTTCTTATGTATTCGCGTTGGCCGTTGGTTAGCATTAGGCGTTTGTTGCCGTGGCTAGCAGGACCTGGTCGGGTCTTTTAAGGTCATGTGTTCGATTGTTCAACACGCTCGTTTTTTTTGGATATGGGTGTGTATGTTGTGTTGTGATGGTGTGAGTTTGAATCGGATTGTCTGGTGATGTTTACTTTATATATCTATACTACTTATAAAAGAGCAAACATTATCTTCTCTAAGTGCACCTCACAAAACGTACACGGATATATTACCACCGCATGATTAGTCTTACTAAACTCAATCTAACTGCTAGCATTAACCTAGTTTGTTCTCTGTGTGCACTTAGCAATTTACATTGACTGACCGTACTCCACCGCGGAGGAAAATATGAAAGTCCACGTCCGGTCAATTAGAAAATTATAATCATGGACACTCCTATTAAGAAACTAATCACAGACGCATCAAATTATTAGGAAACTAATCACAAACGCATGTTATTATTAGGAAACTAATCACGAGTGCATCCTATTATTAGGAAAATAATCACGTGCATCCTATTAGAAAATTAATCATGGACGCATCTAATTATTAGGAAAACTAATCACGAACGCATCCTATTAGATAACTAATCATGAACGTATCTAATTATTAGGAAACTAATCGCGCACCCTATCGTCTCGGGAATCGTGATCGCGAGTCGCCTGCCGTCACCAGCCCACCACCCATGCGAGCCACAGTGGGAGACACGCGAGGAGGAGCTGCGGCTTCCTCCGAACACACACACGTGTTGTCGCCGCTTTCATCTTCTGCCTGGAGGCTAGGTCACTTTTATACTGATTGCAACGACTTTGTCCATGTCCTGGCGTGCTCTCCGGGAACCACCGGCATTTGCGTCGACTTCAACTCCGTCCATAACACCCACGCTGACAACCACCACCGCCGACGCCCTTCAAGTGGGGACAACGTTGAGTATCCTGGACTAGTATAAGTGGGCCAAAAAATCAAGTGGGGGGCGCCCCGGTTCATGGAGGGCGCCGCCTCAAAGCTGGACAACTGATTCACCTGCGTCGACAACGCCGCCCGGCTGGTGAGAGGACACGGTCGCCGCGGCCGCTCGCAGGCCTGAACGATGGAGACGCTCGCCTTCACGCGAACGCGTCGCACGCACACACTAATCAGGTAAGCACCAAGTGTTGTTTTTTTACTGTGACACATCTAGAAGTACAGGAACTAGAGATGAGGCAATGAGAAACAGAGGCGCGCTGGAGCACACATGGTTGGGTTTCAGGCAACTAATGTCTTCTTTCTTTCTTTATTTTTGCACTGATTTTCGCGTACCTGTAACAAACATCCCTGTTTTTTAAATACTGACTACCGGTTATTACATGGCCAACTCACGACTACACAATGAACTCACAGACAAATTCGTGGAACCAAGACCTTACTTGCAGTCATGAAATTACGTGGAAAAAAAACTCAGAAGTTTGCATAAGTTTTAGTGAAAAAAATAAAGTTTGCATAAGTTTTACTAAAAAAACCTGAAGTTTGCATAAGTGTATTTGTTTGTCCAGCAAATACATGGCAATTGTAATTTTATATGAGCATTTTCATACCGTCCTTATCTACAGTTGAGTTAACATGTTTTCCTGATAGAAAACTTGGACCACATACAAGAGAAGCAAAAAATGCATGTTGATTATGATGATGACGGATGTAGGATATTTTGTGGTCATGGTAAATTCTCATATCATTTATTTTATTTCATTATTGCACTCTACATTACATACTATGCACGACCACTTTAGTAGAGGTGACGAGTTCGCATTATACAGAGAGACCAACCATGTTTCTCCGAATATCTTGAATCATGATCCTCATGACTTTATCTCTACTACTTATAAGAAGTACATTTTTTCATTTGACTATTTCCTGACTTGAGAGGTAAGGTATGTTTTATCCACTAGAGTTGCTAAATTTGTAAGCATGTCTGCAGTTTTTTCTTTCTAAACCGGCATTTGTTGGTCTTTTTTTGCCACTGTTATCCTTACAAGTGGTAGCCTACGCATGTTGAAGACCATTTCTAAATTATACTTGCATAAATGTGTGCATATGGAGAATCATGATGAATCTTCTAAATATTTTTTAGTTTTATATATTGGGAACACTGGGTGATCTTTTAATACAGGAGACATGTTGATTAAGGAGAAACGATATTTTAAATTGTTTGTACGAGTAGGGAATAAGAGATTATGTATTTTATAGGGAAAATTAAAATTTATGAATAAGTTGTCTTATATTAAGTTTAATATAGTGTGTTAATCCAAATAGATGCGTGCTACACGTGCACACTTATTAGTTCAAATAGACATGCGTTGCACGTGCACACTTACTAGTAAAACATAAATACCTTTTTCGTCTAACAAGCCATTTCGTATCCACACCCCACACATAGATATTTTGCTTACTTTATTTCCCATGGGTTCAGTAAAGATAATCAGAGGTAATCAGAGCATCACAGGCACACAAGCATGCTTTATCATGGTATTCTCCCGCTCCCGAATCCAAAATCCGGAGGCATGCCAGCAATCACCTTCTTGACGGATGGCCTTGCCAACAACGATTCCCACCACGCCTTGGCGCGTGGATACGCATCAAGCACGACGGCATGCTCCGTCACCATGAAGTAGCGCATAAAGTTGAAATGGGTGAGGTCGGTGAAGCTTATGGAATCACCGGCCAGATACTTGCTGCGTGACAGCCTCGCCTCGTACACCTCCAACAACTTCTTCAGCTTCTCGACGCTCTCATCGACGAGGCCCTGGTCGACGTCCCTACCGACAAACGGGTTGATGATGCAGTTCACCACGATGGGCTTGAGTACGGGCTCGAGCTGGTGGGCATCCACGTCGACCCATACGTCCACCATCGCCGACTCCTCGAGGCTGCCCGCTCCTAGAAGCTCGGGCTTGTGTTTGTGGAGAATATGCCTTGCGATGGCACGAGATTCTGGGAAAAGAACAGTATTGCATCAGAAGCATGTTTGATGTAACTGAACCCTACAAATGAATTTATGATTCTCATTTGGCCGTTTCCAATGATTGCAGAGGTCAGGGTCACCCTCCATTTAGCTAGCTGCAGAGAGCATGCCAAGAAATGGACAAGACAACTGATTTGATCGAGCTAGCCAATGATTGCAGAGGTCAGGGTCACCCTCCTTTTTACGAAGAAAATAAAAATCAAGTGCGATTGTGAGGTCAACCATTTGGCTAGCTGCAGAGAGCATGCCCAGAAATGGACAAGAGACAAGTAATTTGATCGAGGTTCTTGTAAACCTCTTGAGATAGTTGAGGTAGAGTCTCTCAAGAATACAAATTCAAAGGCTGAAGAAAATGTTGAGTGGTAGTATTGAACAATCGGTGCAACAGGCAGCTACATGGAAAGGAAAAACACAGCTACTACTAATCCGAAATGAAGAAGTCAAAAATCGCGAAGGCTTACGGTAGAGCGTGAGATCGCCGTCCTCCAGCACCGGGATCTCACCGAAGGGCTGCAGAATTGTCGGACGGGAACAGGGTTAGTACTACCACTAGTTGAGTTTGACCACGCAAACGCGGTTGACCACTCTGTTTCTTGCTTCCAAGAGACATGTAGGATAGCATACGTACGTTTCTGGCGAGGTGCTCCGGCCGCCGGTGATCGCCGCCGTTGCGGCTCATGGGCACAAGCTCGTACTCGGCGCCGGCCTCCTCCAGGCAGACGAGGACCCGCGCCATCCATGGCGACACCGCCCAGCCGTACACCTTCATGGGCGCCATCCCTTCTTCTTCTTCTCCCCCCTTTGTGTTTGCTGCATTCATTGAAGTAGTAAGTACTCCGGCAGTCCAACGCAATTTTCAGGTAGTGCTGGTAGACTAGCAGGTTCCTGTAATTAGTCCGACTTGACTTTTCCAGGCGACACCGATCGTCACTGCTTCCATGGGCACGTACGTACGTAGTAGGTAAGCAAAATTGTGCTGCTAAAACATGAAGTTCGCCTTTGCTGGAGCCTACGATGAGATCAACGGCCAGAATTACGCCGCAGGGAAGGAAGAGGCAGCGAAGGCTGTCTCCCTGGCACACGAGTGCGACGATGCCTTTGTGAAGGCCGCCATCCCGTTGCCTCTCAAGCAATGTAGCCTCTACTCCGTGTAGATAGGGATCGTCTGCACGGCCATCACTAACCTTATCAAGTGATGAATAGCATCATGGATCCAAATCGTGGTAGAGTTTAGAAGTCGGATCAAACTTGTAGCGATTACTACTTGAACCGTTGTAAGGTACATGCAAGGAATAAAACATGTTTTCGTTAGTTGTGGGTTTAATTACAAGCCTAATAGAGTTCTCAATGCATCTTGATGGGCGCATTAAATTTCGCATACCCTTTCAATGTGCTATATTTATTTTACTTGTAACGTAGCCAAAGAATTGTCTTATACCCTTTCAATGTACTACATTTATATGTCACTAAAATAAGAAGAGTTGAGCAAAGAAGAGGTAAACCCAATAAAGACCGATCCAAAAAAATCGCTCTCTCAACATAATGGCACTTAAGTGTTTCCGGCTGGGGGGAGTGGCGTTGTTCTTGATCTTAAATGTACTATATAATTGCACATATACAAACATTACCAAAATGTCTATTTTTATAGTGTCGTCCTTCTTGATCGTAAATGTAGTACATAACTGTGCAGATGGACGTAACCAAAATTCTAAATATACTAAACCTGGCCAGGTTTAGTTTATCATGTTTTTTGAATTTTTTCAATCATAGAAAACCGTCCAATGGATGTGCAACACGTGTAATAGTGGGGGACGTGGGCGTGTACGCGTCTTGCGCGGAGCGATCGTCGAAGTGAATCGTTAAAAAATGTGACCGCCTTTGACGATTGGGTGCATGTTCTGCGGCGTGCTCTGTTTTGTATTGGTTGCATGCCCTGGTTACGTGGAGACCAATTTGCCTATCTTCTGTTTTGGATTCTTCGGCATGCGGTGCTGCTTATTTCCTTTCTTCATCTCTGTTTCCTGCCACGTATACTCGCCTGGGTCGGCTGCCGTTGGACAAGACTTGCCTGCTCCCTCCGCATGCACCCATCCATGCTCCCGCATACGTGGCATAATTTAATTGGTATAAAATAAGGTCTGGTCTCATCCCCTTAAAATCAGGGGGAGATGATTAGATTAGAAAGGAAAAGAAAAAAAACAGCCGTAGGATGAAGTGGGAGCACGAATGGGAGCACGGGAAGGAAGCAGGCAAGCCGGATCCGACTCTTCGTGCTGGCGGTTGCCGCTTCGATGGAATCCTCTGGGTATTTCTGCGCCGCCTTCGCTGCACGTTTCCAATTTGATTTCTCCCGTGCTGCTGTCTCCTATAAATACTGGTGTCCTTCTGCCTCCGCTGCTCATTCTGTTCGCTTCCGGCTGCCTTTTTCCTCCTTCAGCAGTACTGTTGTTTCTTGGTCCGGCGATGGTTGGGCCTGATGCTGTTCGATCCGGTCGACGCCGTCGGGGCCGCCCTCCTGGGATTCGGGCGGCCGTTATTGCCTGTGTGCGCCGCGCCGGCAGTCGCCTTTCTGCTGTGGATTCGTCGTCGGCGATGGCAGCCGCTGGTGGGTGTGGCCGGCTAGCTGCAGTTGATTTGGGTTGCCGCCCTCGGTCTGCTACTCGCCGGCCGTTTCGTTCTTCTTGGCCTGGTCAGCTCTTTTGCCTTTCTTTGGTTGTGCTTTTTTTGTATTGATTTTGTGCTCCTTCCTCAAGGTTTGTCGTCGTCTTAATTGGTTGATTCATGTTGTAGGTGTCCATCGATTTGACCCGCGCCAATATGTTAATGTGGACGCTGATAGTGGCCGTCGGGATATTTCATTAGGGAAGCGACCTGTAGATTGTACCATTGGTGAGTGCGTTCAATTCTTTCTATATGTATGTGAATGGCTGTCCGTGCCTTTGATTGCTTCTTGCGTTTCTTCTTGTTGGTTTAAGTGTTCTGGGTACTGATTTGTTGCTTTTTTGTCTGTAGGTTCTGCTATTAGTGTGGGTTCTTCTTCAGCGGTTGACGGGCTTGCTTCGGCTGTTCTGCACGGTGGTGCGGATGGGGCGCAGGCGGCCATGGTTGAACGGCAACCCGCTGTAGCTGGAGCACTGGGACGAGCTGGACGTGGTGGCGTGCGGCCCCGGAGCCGTGCGCGGTATGTAGCTCCTTGCCAGAGACGGCATGTAGTTGTAGCTGTACTGTGCTGATTCTTCTTGGTTGCCGATGTTACCACCCCGCGTCGGTGTGGCCCTACCCGATCAGCCTCCGCCACCTTCATGTTTGTGAAGCCGCGGATAAGATATGCCGCCGTTCGCGAGGACACCACTTCGCGTACAAGCAGCTGTACAAGGCCACCGATGGGTTTCAAGAACAGGCAGTTGCTGGGCATCGGCGGCTTCGGTAGGGACAAGAGGGCGTGCTCCCAAAGTCAAATCATATCGCGGTGAAGCGGGTGTCGCACGACTCCAAGAAGGTGAAGCGGTTGGATCGCCAATGGAGAAGTGTTCCGAGCTCCTCGATCGTTCCCGGCAGCGGTGGCGGGCTGGCGTCGACCACTACAGCGGACGGGGACGCGGGCCATCAGCCCCTGCAGTTGCTTCTCCGGCAACGACCTGCGAGTGCGAGGCTGCGAGTACGGAGCGGCGGTGGCGGCCCACAACACGCCTAGGAGATGCTCCTCACGACCGGTGGCCAGATCGCCGATGGAGCAGTGTCCTGACCTCCTTGGTGATTCCCCGGGGCGGTGGCGGCGACCACTACAGCGGAGGCGGGACAGGGGCTTCGGGCCAGACAATGTATGCGTACATCTCCGATGCCAGTCTTCCTGCGCTGTCGGGCCGGCAACTCTGTATTTGTGATCGGTGGTACTCAACACGTGCGGGGGTGGACTGCTCCGGCCAGACGGGATTGCCGTTTGTTGGCCGGCGCATGGCGCTGCTCCCTGCTCCTTGCGTTACACCTTGCAGTTGTCGCCGGCAGCGCGGCTCTAATTTCACTGCAGATAGTTTCACTTTCTGGTTTGCTTACAGTTTTGGCGAACGGATAGGTTTTCCTCTGTTGTTTGTTGTAAATGAGTGAAAATGCGTTATATCAATTAGAGGGGGGTGAATAGGCGATTTTTATAAAAGTCTTCAAAATATGAAAGTTTTGAAGACAAATGATAGAAATGAACATATTACCATACAACGAAAGATAGACTACACTAGTCAGACCATAGTCAAGTATTCGATAAAGTGAAAGCACAATGACTAATAGCAGCTAGGCAGTAAAGATCAGGTACACAATGAAGACAAATGGATAATGCAAATAGGCACTGACTTCACAAGAGCCAACTGTAAATAAAGAGATGGGAAAGATAGAACCAGTGTGCGGGATGAAGACAAATGTTTGGTAGACCAGTTCCAACTGCGGTGACAGTTGTACGTTTGGTTAGGGCGGATAGGTATTTAAACCTGAGGACACACAGTCCCGAACACTTAGTCTTGAACCGCAGCTCAGGACACTTAGTCCTCACCGTATTCCCCTTGAGCTCAGGTCATACAGACCTCGCCCAATCACTCTGGTAAGTCTTCAAGGTAGACTTTTAAACCTTCACAGACTTCGTTCACCGGCGATCCACAATGACTCTTAGATGCTCAGAACGCGACGCCTAACCGGCTGGAGGATTCACAGTCCTCAAGTGTAATAAGTCTTCAGATCACACAGACAGGAAGACTTAAGTGATGCCTAACACTCTTTGGCTCTGGGTGGTTAGGGCTTTATCCTCTCAAGGAATTCTCTCTCAAAGGCTTTGAGGTGAGTTGCTCTCAAACAACAAAAGCCGTGCTTTACGTTTATGGTTGTAGGGGGTGGGCTATTTATAGCCACTAGGCAACCCGACCTGATTTGTCCGAAATGACCCTGGGTCACTAAGGAACTGACACGTGTTCCAACGGTCAGATTTCAAACATACACAGCAACTTTACTTGGGTTACAAGCAAAGCTGACTTATCCAACTCTGGACAAGATTTGCTCTCATAGTCTTCACTCGAAGACATAGGATTTTGGTTAAGCATCACTTCAGTCATTCTGACTGGTTCTCTTGGACCCCACTTAATAGTACGGTGGTTCCTATGACTCAACAAAGAAAAACACAGAACGACGAAACTGCTAAGTCTTCGCGCTCCATAGTCTTCACGCGATGTCTTCTCTTGTCATAGTCTTCAATGTAAATGTCTTCACATACCACATTTGACTTCAATGTCTTCATACATTTTTAGGGGTCATCTCTGGTAGGAAAACCAAATCAATGAGGGACTTCTACCTGTGTTATCCTGCAATTTTCACAAACACATTAGTCCCTCAACTAGGTTTGTCGTCAATACTCCAAAACCAACTAGGGGTGGCACTAGATGCATTTACAATCTGCCCCTTTTTGGTGATTGATGACAAACTAGTTGAAGTTTTCAACGGGGAATATAATATGTGAAATTGTAAAGGATAGGGAATTGTCTTCATAAGTTGCAAGGGCTCCCCCTGAAGATGTGCATATAAGTAATTTGCTTTTGGAATGCAAATGCACATGGTAGGTTGTACTTGTGGAGATCCTTTTCAACTTATGATGACAATTCATCATGCATGAAAAGTATGTGAAGATAATGACATGCATAATAAAAAATGGACATTTGCAAAATGATCTAAGTGCAGAATTTATCGTCGCACATGCGGAATTTATCATCGCATCACAGAATAGCAAATAAGTAGCAGACGACCATCGAGTTTAAGTGTTACAACTCAAAGAACCAAATGTATCAAAACAAGAGTTGTAAACACTAGGCAAAACATAAAACAACCGCCCATATGGACCCGCTTGAAGACTATCAAACTCATATGCTTCTTCCCCTTTTGTCAGTAAGGACCAAAAAGGTTTGAAGACATGGAGCATCTACTCGTTCCCATGAGGAGTAGGTGAAGCAGCAAGGTCGTCGGTGTTGTTTGGCGGTGTAGACGAACTCGGGGCAGTGTCGATGCATGCAGAAGTAGGGAGCGGTGAAGTGGCATCGTCTTCGTCCTCGATCACTCTGGCATTCACAGTTGCCGCGGAGGAAGAGAACTCAGAGTCTTCAAGAGACGGAGTTCATCGCAGCACAGTCCTTCTTGGAGGTGTGGAGTCAAACTTAAAACGTTCAGAGAAGCCATCCTCTTGAAGATCATCTTCAGAACACATAAGCGTCATCTCTTTTCATGTACGCCGACAGGTTTCATGGGCAACAAAGGCATTCTTGGTGGCAAGATTGCGAATGCGGTTGACATCCACCAAGAGGCTTTGCATTTGGCGCTTCAGCCAGTCATGATGCCTATCCTGTTTTTGATGAAGGGCAATCAGAAGCTCTCGGTCATTGAGAACACGAGATCGCTTCTTGGGCCGTTGGCCAATAGTGCTTTCAGTGGCTTCAGTGAGGGCACGATGAGATGCACATGTAGTACCAGCCAGAGGATAAACACGAGTGACTGCTTCAACTCCTTCAATGTTTTGAGAGAAACTTTGATGCTCAGCATTCTGAAGACTAAGAGGCTCCTTAGTAGGCTCTGGATAGATGGCTTCAACGGACATATCAACGTCAGGCAGAAAGATCCGATGATTGCAAGCAGAGGGCTGATATGAGACAGCTGAGTGTAGTTTGATCAGCCGCATTATCCATGGAGCGTAAAACTTCAATCCAAAAAGATCAGATCCTGATGCAGCAAGTTGGCGGATGAAGAAGTCTTGTGCATTGAAGCATTTGCCATGAAGAATATAAAAGACCAAAGTCTTCATTGCACCTTCTAGCTTTGCATGTGGAGAATGTCCTTTGATGGGCCAGAGAGTTCACCTGATAATGTGATAAATAGTGCGTGGCAGATACTCAAGGTCTTCAACAAAGAACTCCTTAGGATATGCAGCATCTGGAGGCAAAGGCTTTATCATGCTAAGCATCTGGCTCATGTTCGGTTCAGGCTTCTGAAAGATGCTCTCCATAGCTGCACTGTGAAGCTGACAACCAGGTTCATAAAGATCACCAGGAGTGGGCAGATGAGTGAGCTCAATGATATCAAAGGCTTTGGCTTCGTGATGAACATTGCTGGTCATCCACTCAAGGACCCAAGTCTTCGGATCTTTGTTGTAGCCACAAATGTGAAGAGTGGCATATAATTGGAGCAACAACTCTTCATTCCAGTGCTCTTGGTCGGTGACGAAAGGCAACAATCCAGACTCTTTGAAGCAATCCAGAGCTTCTTCCAAGCAAGGCAGACCAGTTATGGCTTCAGTGTCAAGACGCATATGAGGGAAAATGCGACCTTGACTGTACATAATGCATGAATAATAACTTCGCTACGGATAGCTCCAGAACCGATCAGAAAATATTCTTTTCTTTGAGTAGGGGTTCTTGGCGCTATTGAAGAAGGTGTTATCTGCTTTGAAGTCGTTGACATTAAAGGATCCGGGTGCTGATGCAGGACCTGGAAACCTGGGCAACCTTGGCATTGGCTTCTGTACTTGAGGCCTGTGCTCAACGTGATAGTCAAACTGAGGACCAGCAGCAGGCGCAGGAACAGGAGCAGTAGCATCATTGGCTTCACTGACTTCTGGCACATTGGTTGGTGCAGGCTCCACATTTGCTTCAGGCATGACAATGTCATTGGCTTCATTTGTGTTGGTGGTGGTAGCCTCAAGATTCTCAACCTCCTCTTGATGAGCTGGAGGGTCGGGCACAGACACGTTCTCCTCGAGAACAACTTCTTCAGTAATGGGGGAGTAGCGACACGTTTTTCTTCTCGTGTGTTGTCGGCTGATGCAGCTGGAATGTCTTCAGCAGCTTTAGCCTCAAACTCGGAGACATTTATAGTAGGAGTGGCATCTGGAAAAACTTAACGTGCAACAGATTGGTGGGGCACTTCTCCTTCTGGAACGCTCGAAAAAGAGACTTGAGACCTTGGTCCTTTGCGAAGCCTGTGTAACGCTGGCGACGCCTCTGGAGATGGAGTTGGCTGGGCCTCAAAGTCATCTTCTTCTTCTTGCCGGGATGGTGTGACTTGTTGTTGTGGGCGATCAGCCCATGATGCATCCTGAGCAATTGGCGTCAGAGGACGACCAATGCTGATGAGTTCGCTGTGCGTAAGCACAGGCGATGATACCAAGTTGTGCTCGATCTGAGGAAGAACTACATCATCTTCAACATTGTCATGGTGACCAATGTCTTCAGCAGCGGTGGGATCAGCTGCTGGAATGTCTTCAGCTTCATGAGCCTCTTTGGAAGCAGGCTCATGGACAGTCAGTTGGTACTCTTGATGTTCAGCTGCAGGGCGAACCATGAAGATAGGTTCAACAACTAAGGGCTCTGCGGGAGCAGCCCAATCCTTCTTGGTCTTGCGCTTCTTCTTGGAGGGAGCAGCATCAGAGGCTTCAGGATGTTTCCTCTTTCTCGCTTCAGCCTCCGCAGTCCTCGTCCTCTTTAGTTCTGAAGCGGTTGACCTGACCTTTGGCTTCGAACCAGTCATGCTGGCTGGGAAGACAATGGAATGTGCTTCCTGCCTTGGTGCTTCGGGTTCGGCCATAGCTGCCTTCTTCTTCTTCTTTGCAGCCATCCTGGGATCGATGCCAGGACGACCAAGGGCCTTGCGCTTCTCAGCCTCATTACAGGCTTGCACACACTTGTCAGCCAGTCTCTTCATGCGCTCACGAGAACCTTGAACTTCTTCACGCTTCTTGAGAAAGGCTTCTTTGAGCTCGTGCAGCATGATCTTGAAATTTTTGACCTCTTGCACACTGAGCTTGGCCATGTGCTTCTTGAACTGAGCTTTCTCAAAGTCGATCTTTTGCTTCAGTTCAACGATGCGCTGAGCTAGAGCTAGCTCTGAAGCAATGGCGCCATGGAAGGCGACACTGAGGCCAATTGGAAGTTGCAGATCTTCAAAGCTGAGGTTGGGCGTGTCAAACCACTCATCAATGAAGTTGTGGATGATTGCCACGTCAAAGAGAGGCAAATCATTGAAGATTTCTGCTTCTTCTTTGCTCTTGATCAGTTGCTCAAGAGCGTCATCTGCAAGATCTTCATCGCTGGACAGATCAATGGCGTCGTTGCACAGAATAGCAGCAGCAGTCAGTTCTTGGCTGGTGTGTTGCAAAGGCATCTTGACTCTCGAGGGCTTGGAGATGCGTGACAAATCTTCAGACTGCACACTGTCTTCAGGAGGTGCAGTAGCCAGTGGCTTCGCCCGTGAGATTTTTGGTGCTAAGGCAGGCATTGAAGCTTTAGGCTTCTTCAGTTTCTGTGGCTTCGGTGGTGCAGGCGCTTCATCAGATTCAGCGACATCTGCAGGCTCATCCATGGCTGTCCCTTGAACCATGATATGAGTGATGAGACCTTCCAAGTTGTAGAAGGGCCCAACAAGATTGGGTTCAGCTTCGCGGTTGCCATCGACACGGGGAGCAGAAGGACCAGGGTTGAAGTCTAGTCCCAATGACTTCTTGTTTTGCTTAGACGAATTCTTGGCAAACTGGAAGTTGCGTTTGAACAGATTGTCGTTACGACACCATAGCAATGACGATGGGTGTGCATCCGCAGGCTGTGGTCCACGGACCATGCAGGGATAGAAGCCTTGTTCAACGGCTTCATCTCTGGACCTGGATTGAAGATTTCTGTACAGGATGTCTCCCCATGGTCGCTTGATGGCATTTTTCTCAGCATATTCCTGGTTCACAAACCGGTACTTGAACCATTGTTCTGCCCAATATCTTCGAATCTATTGGATTCGGGTCTTGCGCTGATTGTAATCCTCTTCAGGATCTGTTTTGTAAAGCTCTGAGAGATCATCAGGCAAATCTCTTGACGTTCCCCCACGACGCTATCTGCCACCCTTCCTTACTGATTTCTCCACAGCCATGAACTTCAAACTGAATGGCTTCAACACGTTCAAAGGTTTCAAAGGCTTTCGCTTGCTGAACAAACAGGAACTGGCTTCGGGAGAATTTATATGATGTTGTAAGAATTCTGCAAATGAATGCAGACTATGAGAACCAAGGGATTCTCCCACGGACATGTACCTGTGATAGCATTAAGGTGCGAGGGAAGGGGAAGAGGTCATATGCATTCTCAGAAGATTTTGAAGATAAATCAGTTTAGAAGACATTGACCTCATCGTGCGAAGACATTCACTCATAGATAAGGAGTTGGTTCCAGATTTGTACGAATCCATGGATCAGTACAAGTGAGGAATCTAACTACTTTGTGAAGCATAAGTGAACATACTAGGCATATTATGAGATGCAGTATGAAATAGATCCAACTTGTGTGAACAGAAACTGCTTGTGGTAGAAAGTGATGAATCTATAGGATCAAAGGGGCCGTAAAAAGGAAGTTTTATTTATCACACGAAGAACTGCTAGACGGAGTGGAAGAGGAGGCCAAGCAGTTCGATCGTCCGTGCCCTAACTTGGCGACGGAGGACACCTACGGCGACGGCGGAGAAGACGATGTCCGCGGCCGGCGTGAAGACGGCGTCGGAGAGGTCGCGGCAGCTTAGAGCTTCGTCGCCAGCGTCGTCGAGGGCTAGCGGTGGCGCTAGGGTTTGTGCGAGAGTGGAAGAAAGGATAATGACTGTGGTGAGATGTGTATTTATAGGGACAGGGACGACACGGTGTTATTACACAGGTGCCCCTGGCGATTCACATCTAAAGGACACATGGCCATCATGCAACATATCGGAGGTTGTTCCACGTTCCCACGCATGCCTGGATTGTCGGGTGGTCGTTCCCACTTCTCCAGGTTTCACGTGAAGGAATTAGCATTGAAAGCGGACTTAATGTTTGTCTCTGTATCTTCTGCTGACAAGGACGCGGAGAAGACATTCGACAGTTTCAAGAGAATGCATATGATTTGGAGAGATAGAGTTTGAGATAGAAAGCATAGAGATGTTAGGGTCCGATCACATTCACTTAGTTCAAAAGATTCAACAAGAAGACATAGCTATAAGTGAATGATGTAGAGGACAGAACACTAGTATATATATATAATCAACATAGTGAAGATAATCATGAAGATAGGTTGAGATTGAAGCCAAACTAAATGTGAAGACATAGCAAATGCAACGCATGGGTGAAACACTTCAAACAGAAGAATTTGGTGGTGGCGTTACCCATCGTATAGGAAGTATTAGACCCAGACACGGCGCACAATTATCGTGGCGCTCCGAAGTCAAATTTCACATTAATGTATTCACACTTAGAATGTATGTCTTCATTGATTGAAGATATACTTTACTTCGTGTGTTGCACATCTAAGTCATCAATATGCATAAGTGTTAGGATGTGTGCCTGATCACAGGACATTTGAGGATTCCAAGATATTTAGCTTACACCGTAACTTACAAAATCTCTTCTCATCCAAGGGCTTGGTGAAGATATCTGCCAATTGCTCTTCAGTGTTGACGTGTATGATATCAATATCTTCCTTCACAACATGATCTCTGAGAAAGTGATGACGAATTTCAATGTGCTTTGTCTTCGAGTGCTGAACTGGGTTGTTGGCAATCTTGATGGCGCTTTCATTGTCGCAGTAGAGTGGCACTTGCTTCAGATGAATGCCATAGTCTTTGAGTGTTTGCTTCATCCACAGAAGCTGAGCGCAGCAAGATCCAGCAGCAATGTATTCAGATTCAGCAGTGGAGAGAGATACACAGTTCTGCTTCTTTGAAGACCAACATACAAGTGATCGTCCCAGAAAATGACATGTGCCTGATGTAGACTTGCGATCCACCTTGTCACCAGCATAATCAGCATCCGAGAATCCAACCAGATCAAACTCTGAGCCCTTTGGATACCATAATCCTAGTGTTGGGGTGTAAGCCAAATATCGAAGAATTCGCTTCACAGCTAAGTGATGCGATTCCTTTGGTGCCGCTTGGAATCGAGCACACATGCAAACACTAAGCATAATATCTGGCCTAGATGCACATAGATAAAGTAAAGAACCAATCATGGAGCGGTATACCTTTTGATCGAACTCTTTACCATTGTCGTCGGGACCCAGATGATGTTTGGCTGGCATTGGCGTCGTGAAGCCTTTGCAGTCTTGCATACCAAATTTCTTCAGGCAATCTTTGAGGTACTTCTCTTGAGATATGAAGATGCCGTTGCGTTGCTGACGTATTTGAAGACCAAGGAAGAACTTCAGCTCACCCATCATGGACATCTGATATTGCTCTTGCATCATATATCCAAACTCTTCACTGTATTTCTGATTGGTGCAGCCGAAGATAATGTCATCCACATATATTTGGCACACAAACAGTTCACCATCATATGTCTTCGTGAAGAGAGTGGGGTCGAGGGAACCAGATTTGAAGCCTTTGCTCTTCAGGAAGTCTTTGAGTGTGTCATACCAAGCCCGAGGGGCTTGTTTGAGGCCACACAGTGCCTTGTTGAGCTTGTACACCATGTCAGGATGTTTTGGATCTTCAAAGCCAGGCGGTTGTGCAACATACACTTCTTCTTCAATCTTGCCATTGAGAAAAGCGCTCTTCACATCCATTTGATATAGAAGTATGTTATGATGATTTGCATAGGCCAGCAGTATGCGTATGGCTTCAAGTCTAGCCACAGGAGCAAATGTTTCATCGAAGTCAATCCCTTCAACTTGAGTGTACCCTTGAGCAACGAGACGAGCTTTGTTTCTAACAACTTGACCATGCTCATCCTACTTGTTGCGATATATCCATTTGGTGCCTATTATATTGTGCTTGCAAGGATCAGGACGCTTAATCAGTTCCCATATATTATTCAGCTCAAACTGTTGAAGCTCTTCTTGCATAGCTTGAATCCATTCAGGTTCCATGAAGGCTTCTTCAACTTTCTTGGGTTCAGATATTGAGACGAATGCGAAGTGCCCACAGAAATTTGCTAGCTGTGTTGTCCTTGAACGAGTGAGTGGACCTGATGCATTGATGCTATCAATTATTCTCTCAATCTGTACTTCATTTGCAACACGAGGATGTACAGGACGAAGATTTTGCTCTTGCTGATCATTGTCATCGTTAGAGGGATTGTCTTCAGGCTGAGCATTGTCTTCAGGTTGATTAGGTGCGGAGATGATAAGTTCCTCTTCAGGCTGAGCTTCAGACGGTATGATTTCTCCAGTTCCCATAAGTTTGATTGATTCACTGGATGGAACTTCATCTAGCACATTTGGCAGGTGCTCTCTTTGTGAGCCGTTCGTCTCATCAAACCGCACATCCACTGTTTCAACCACTTTATAGTGAAAAAGGTTGAAGACTCTGTAGGAGTGCGAATCCTTTCCATATCCAAGCATAAAACCCTCATGTGCTTTTGGTGCAAATTTTGAAGTGTGATGTGGATCCTTGATCCAGCACCTGGCGCCAAATACTCTGAAGTAACTGACATTTGGCTTCTTGCCAGTAAGGAGCTCATAGGATGTCTTGTTCAGAAGCTTGTGAAGATAAACACGGTTGATGATATGGCATGCAGTATCAATGGCTTCCGGCCAGAATTTTCTTGGAGTCTTGTATTCATCAAGCATCGTCCGGGCCATCTCAATAAGTGTTCTATTCTTGCGTTCGACGACGCCATTCTGCTGTGGCGTGTACGGAGCTGAGAATTCATGTGTGATGCCTAAGGTATCAAGATATGTATCTAGGCCAGTGTTCTTGAATTCAGTGCCATTGTCACTTCTGATGTGCTTTATCTTGGCGCCATAGTTGTTCATTGCTCGACTGGCGAAGCGTCTGAAGACATCCTGCACTTCAGTCTTGTAGAGGATTATATGCACCCAAGTATATCTTGAATAATCATCAACAATGACAAAGCCATAGAGACAAGCAGTAGTAGTAAGAGTTGAGTAATGAGTGGGACCGAAAAGATCCATGTGGAGCAGTTCGAAGGGTTGAGTCGTTGTCATGATTGTCTTCGAGGGATGCTTGGCCCTCGTCATCTTTCCTGCTTCACAGGCACCGCATAAGTGATCCTTCTTGAACTTGACGCCCTCGATGCCTATGACATGCTTCTTCCTTGCAAGGGTGTGGAGGTTCCTCATGCCAGCATGCCCTAGCCTCCGATGCCAGAGCCAGCATTCAGAAGCTTTTGCTAGAAGACATACTGCAAGTTGTGGTCCTGCTGAGAAATCTACCACGTACAAATCATCTTTCCGATACCCTTCAAACACTAGAGACTTGTCAGATTCCATTAGTACAAGGCAACGATATTTTCCAAACATCACAATCATGTTTAAATCGCAAAGCATTGAGACAGACATTAAGTTGAAACCAAGGGATTCAACAAGCATGACTTTATCCATGTGTTGATCCTTTGAGATTGCAACTCTACCTAGACCCAATACCTTGCTTTTACCAGTGTCAGCAAATGTGATGTGACTTTTGTCAGATGGACGTAAAGTTGAGTCCATGAGAAGGCTTCGCTTGCCAGTCATGTGATTTGTACACCCACTATCAATAATCCATTCTGAAGCAGCTGGTGTCGTACCCTACAGTGCAGTTAGGGGGATAGGCTTCACGAAGAGAATTGTGAAGCAAAAACATTTGACGAACCAGTGGATTATTAAAGCTTAGATCGAGATTAGGACTGATAGGGCAAGTAGCAAGCGATTCAGGAACAAAGTACATAATAAGACCATTTGGGCATTTGATCTTGCGCCCTACAAGATGTTTAAGGTCCCCAGCAATAGTGTCAGACGATTTTGGTTTTCGGCTGGAGACCTTTCCCTGCAAAAGAGAGTTAAGCTTTCTTAGCCACCCACATCTTCAAGGGTGGCTTCGAAGCAATGAGTCTAAGTGCAGCATCTGAGAACTTTGGCTTTGGAGCCCTAGCAAAAAGTCTTGCAGGTGGACAATAGTACTCATAAGAATAAGCAGAATAGTTCTTGGTCTTATGAACATGGCGGTTTGATGAAACGCGCTCATATTCACAGGCCTGAGTATGGTTTCCCTGCAAAACATTTGCGTTAGTGCGACTCAGGTGAGTCCTCTGTCTGTATGAAGCCTTTGGACCGTATGAAGCCTGTGGTCTGGGGTTTGTCTTCTTCACCTGTGGTGTCATGATGACATTCACAGGAAGATTCTCCAAACACCTTTTCGGCACCCAGATCTTCTTCATAGGCGGTCCATTCCTGCAGTTAGTACCAATATACCTGGCAAACACTTCACCATTCTGATTCTTAAACAGTTTATAGTTTGCATCAAAGGATTCATCAATAACAATGGGATTAGCACAAGTGAAGCCAGATAGGGTGGATGGATCCGCTGAAGGTTCCTTTGCAGCAACCCATGTGGTTTTGGGGTACTGCTCAGGTTTCCAGTAAGAGCCATCAGCATTCATTTTCCTTTCGAACCCAACACCCTCTTTCCTAGGGTTTCGGTTCAGGATCTGCCTTTTGAGGACATCACATAGTGTCTGATGCCCTTTGAGACTTTTGTACATCCCTGTTTCAAGCAGTGTCTTCAACCTAGCATTCTCATCAGCAATAGCAGTGGTATCCTCAGCAGAGGGGTTAGTTACCACATCAACAGTTGAAGATATTGCAATAGTAGCAGCAGTAGAACATTCAGCAACAGAAGTAGCGTTATCACGCTCAATGCATTTAAGACATGGTGGTTCAAATCCTTCCTGAGCTGAACTGATCTGTTCGGCGCGAAGTGACTCGTTTTCTTTTTGAAGATCTTCATGAACCGCTCTCAATTTCTCAAGATCTTGTTTCCTTTGAAGATAATCATAGGAAAGCTTTTCATGAGTTGTTGAGAGCGTTTCATGACGCCTTTCAAGTTCCTCATACTTAACATGAAGATTTTTTATGTCTTCAATTAAGGACTGAGATCGAGTCATTTCAGCGTCCAACAGGTCATCGCTCTTGTCTAACAGTTTTAGAATATGTTCCATAGCTTTCTGTTGTTTAGTGGCAAGGGAAGCAAGTTTTGCATAGCTGGGTCCGAATTCATCACCAGATTCATCATCACTGGATTCAGATAGACAGCATTCAATTACCTTAGCATCTTTTGCCATAAGGCATGATGCAAAAGATGATGATTCTGGTTTGAATGTCATCGCTTTGAGAGATTCCTCAAAGTCCTCAAACCAAGGATCATGACGAGTTCGATGACCTTCATAGACCTTAGAGAGACGGTCCCAGATAAGCTTCGCATGATCGAGATGCATGATATTCCTAAACTAATTTTGAGACAGACAGGAGCATATGACGTCCTTCGCCGTGAGGTTGAGAAGAGTGTACTTGCGAATGTCATCAGTTTCCGCCATCTTGCACAGATCGGTCAGGCCAATCTCAGTGACGGTCCACAGCTCGCTGTTTGTCGCCATGAGGCGCTTCTTCATCATGGCCTTCCACTTGGGATACTCGTGACCGTCAAAGATGGGGCATGACACAGTCTTCATTCCTGTGGTCGACATAACTAAAACTCCAGGCGGTTAAACCAAAATCACACAGAACAAGGGAGTACCTCGCTCTGATACCAATTGAAAATGCGTTATATCGACTAGAGGGGGGTGAATAGGCGATTTTTATGAAAGTCTTCAAAACATGGAAGTTTTGAAGATAAATGATAGAAATGAACCTATTACCATGCAGCGGAAGGTAGACTACACTAGGCAGACCATAGTCAAGTATTCGATGAAGTGAAAGCACAATGACTAATAGCAGCTAGGCAGTAAAGATCAGGTACACAGTGAAGACAAATGGATAATGCAAATAGGCACTGACTTCACAAGAGCCAACTGTAAATAAAGAGATGGGAAGGATAGAACCAGTGTGTCGGATGAAGACAAAGGTTTGGTAGACCAGTTCCAACTGCGGTGACAGTTGTACATCTGGTTAGGGCGGATAGGTATTTAAACCTGAGGACACACAGTCCCGGACACCTAGTCCTGAACCGCAGCTCAGGACACTTAGTCCTCACCGTATTCCCCTTGAGCTAAGGTCACACAGACCTCGCCCAATCACTCTGGTAAGTCTTCAAGGTAGACTTCCAAACCTTCACAGACTTCGTTCACCGGCGATCCACAATGACTCTTGGATGCTCAGAACGCGACGCCTAACCGGCTGGAGGATTCACAGTCCTCAAGTGTAATAAGTCTTCAGATCACACAGACAGGAAGACTTAAGTGATGCCTAACACTCTTTGGCTCTGGGTGGTTAGGGCTTTATCCTCTCAAGGAATTCTCTCTCAAAGGCTTCGAGGTGGGTTGCTCTCAAACGACAAAAGCCGTGCTTTAACTCTGAGCAGCCAACCGTTTATGGTTGTAGGGGGTGGGCTATTTATAGCCACTAGGCAACCCGACCTGATTTGTTCGAAATGACCCTGGGTCACTAAGGAACTGACACGTATTCCAACGGTCAGATTTCAAACACACACGGCAACTTTACTTGGGCTACAAGCAAAGCTGACTTATCCAACTCTGGACAAGATTTGCTCTCATAGTCTTCACTCGAAGACATAGGATTTTGGTTAAGCATCACTTCAGTCATTCTGACTGGTTCTTTTGGACCCCACTTAATAGTACGGTGGTTCCTATGACTCAACAAAGAAAAACACAGAACGACGAAACTGCTAAGTCTTCGCGCTCCCTAGTCTTCACGCGATGTCTTCTCTTGTCATAGTCTTCAATGTGAATGTCTTCACATACCACCTTTGACTTCAATGTCTTCATACATTTTTAGGGGTCATCTCTGGTAGGAAAACCGAATCAATGAGGGACTTCTACCTGTGTTATCCTGCAATTCTCACAAACACATTAGTCCCTCAACTAGGTTTGTCGTCAATACTCCAAAACCAACTAGGGGTGGCACTAGATGCACTTACAATGAGCCTTCATGTTTATTCATCTAGCTGGTTTGCTTTGTTGATCAGTTTTTCTTACGCCAGACATTCAATGTATTGATGCTGCATGAATTGTCGGAAGTGTAGCGGTTATCTTCTAAGCTCGCTGTGGAATTTGTTGGTTTAGCCATTTGTCTTTTCCGTGCTATATTATAGTATTATTTTTTGTTATCCATCTTTAATCCCTCAGGCTTGGGACTCATATATATTTAATGTTGAATGCCCATCGACAGTTTGATGATTTTTACAGAATGTTTCATCTACACCTACCTAGAGGTCTGAGGTAGTACTGTAATAACCCATCGTACGTATTGTTATTTTGCTTGCATGGTCAGTTGGGAGTACAGCGTTCCCTCCAGAAAATAATGACATGTATCACCACAGGTGTGGAGGTGTTGAACCAAGCTCTGGATAATCAAGCAGAAGTGTTGGCCTGTAGGAATTACATATTCGATCGCTGTGGCACTGACTATGTGTTATGTCTTTTGTTTACTTTCAAGTTCAACACAAGTTGTTAATTTTCGTAGAGTTGAGCTCCAGTTTCAGATTAAAATTCTCTGAATCTTCCTCACCATGGATTCAGCGTGCGGGTATCTGAATTTTATGTTGTCCAATTCACTCACCTTTGTTTTTATGGTTAAATTTTTATCACTTGATCCACTACCATTAACAAGTTGAGCTGTTCTCTTTGATTATGAGTAGCCGGTAAAAGAAGTCCACCATCTTCATTGCTGACGTAAGTTATAAGACATGGAAGTTTATACCTCCTTTCCAGTTGAACTATCGTTATTTGTTACTGTATTGATAAACCTTTTGGATTTTATTAACCAAAGAGATACGACTTTGGGCTATGGTTAGCTCAGCTCCAATCAAGAATCCCCAAGGGACCTTTTTCAAGACATCCGTGTAAGTTATACTGAACATTTTCCACCTCTATATGTTGAATCAAAGCTTCTAGAGAAACAAAGTTCAATGATCTCTGTTATGTGAAGGTAGTTGGTGTTATATTTTTGTCACCATATTTTTTTCGAAAAGGAGGTTATCACCCGGCCTCTGCATCCAAAAGATGCATACGGCCCATATTTTTGTCACCATATGATTTTGCTTTTGGAGACATAGAGCATCCTGTGGCAATTTGCCTGGAGAAACCAGTTTGGTTTTCCATTTATTGGGCATTTCTTGAAAAGCAGCTGCATTGCAGGGATCCCAACCGAGTTGCTGTATACTGTTGCTCTTGGTATTTGGCACATGCATTCATGAGAGGTAGGTTGCCCTAATGATGAGTGTACAACGAATGATCTTTGGAGATCAATTGGCGATCAGATATTCTGAAAGAAAATTGACATATCATTACTGTTTGTGACATAAAGATACCAAATCTCTAAGAAAATACCAGTGTTACAGGTTAAGTATAAGGGCAACGAAACGTTAGCGTGAACATCTACAGATTCTGAAACTGTCATCTGTTATCATGCTTTGCAGATAGTGCAGATTTTCAGAGACCGCTGAAATCCACGACTTGCTGGTGAGTGCTTCTTTTTGTTACTTTCAAGTTACCTTCTTGGTTTGGCAATCTGATATTTATCCCCGTAGGCTTATGTTGGCCATACTATTTTACACAGATTGGTCTGCCAGCGATTAGGACATAAAGTTTGTATGTCATTTTTTCCATACTTGAGACATGGGATGTTTTTATTTCGTCCAGGTGGAAGACGATCGTCGTTACATGAGAAGAACGTAAAAAGGTAACTGATCTTTCCGTTTCTTACAGATAGCAACATAATATTCCTATAAACGAAACAAAAAAATTACATAAGGAAAATAACAGTAAGTTCACACTAAAGAAGTGGGTCTCGCCTCCTGTCAATATTTCACGTAAGCCAACTTAGCCTGGCAATGAATAATGGATCACCATCAACATGGATATTTTTCTGAAAGATCACCCTAGCCGGCCCATGCGATAAAGTCCTACCTTTTAATCATTTCATTTACATTAATTGTTTTGAAGAAAACAATTTATTTTTCTCTAAACTGTTTTGAAGAAAACAATTTATTTGAGAACCTTTGGTTATACAAAAAATTACATCATAACATATCAATATGGCGTGGCTACAACTACTACACACTTAAGTGGTGAAGGAAAGGCTTTTTACAACACAAAAAAAGCATGAACCAAGCAATGGCAGTTCAACATGGCTCGCCAGCAAGTATGTACCCAGCAACATGAATTTGCGAGACAAACAATGATCTTGGTGAAAATATGCAACATTTCCGCAATGTGGTACCTAATGTACCCCCAACATTCTCACAGCAAGGATCCCATCATTACATACACAGGAGCAAAGACACCCGTTGGACGGGTACATGAATTTGCAAAAGCCATTTACCACTTCATTACATGCACTAATCCTGCAGGGGCTACACTAGGATGATTTAACTAGGGTGGTCTGCAATCATTTACTTTCATGCAGTTGCATCGCCCTATACGGTATGTTCCATAGAACAGACTGTATAGGGTGCCAATAAGTAGACCTTATTAATAATGTATCAGCGTGCACCTTTCCGTTCATCAATATGTATCATGTATAGCTGCAATAAATGTACCCCTTTTCCGTTTTTTATTGATGGACTCATCGTATATACTATTTCTGTGTTCTAACCACGGACGATTCTATCGTTACAAATATAACAATGCCCTTTATGATATGTATAAATACAATATATTGACGGGTGCGGCGTGCCGCCGCACGGGCTATGCTAGTATATTTTTATGGTGCTAGTCATCGCAACGTTTCATTTTCATGATAAAATCACAACAGTTTTCTTCCTTGTCGAAGGTTTAATTCCAAATTATTCTTGATTTTTTATATTAGGTTATTCTTGAGATTGAGCATTGACATTTTGGCATCAGAGTAAATTCAGTTGTACCTTTGTGTGGGCACTCATGCCCTCGAGAACGCCGGGTCAAGAACCATCGCCGTCCATGGACGCTGCACCCTAGCCTTTTATTGCATTTACTTATCGGGCTGGCCCTCAAGGCCCTTTACCGCGCGCAAATTTTTTTAGAAGTACGTCTATGTGCATCTTAGCTTTAGAGAAGGCAGAATTGTAAGTACAAGAAGACTACTACTCGCCGCGAACAACGAGCGTAGCATGAACACCACACCTAAGCTCAGTGGCGGAGCCAGAAAAAGAGAAAATCCCGGGCCAAATTTTTCTTGGTAACATGGATTTTTTTGGTATTATAACTACCTGGAATGTCTCATAACATTTTTGGAAAAATACCACATGCAAAACAAACAAAATAAAGTTAAAATTCTCAATAAATATAGAATGTAAACTCAATGCTCAATGATCCAACATAATAGATAAAACATGACATAGGTACAGATAATAATATGGGGATACAAAAAAGTACCAAATCAATTGGTCACCTCATGTGTGCCTCCAATAACTTGATCAATGGTAGAGGAACCAACACCTTTAGGGCAGTAAAAGTATACGCCCATAAGTAAAAGCATAAACATCAAGTGAACTAATTACTATCATTGATACAAATTAAAAACTCACCACTTCGACGAGGCGAAACCCCTTTGAGAGACCTAAATGACTGAAAACGATATATCATCTATTCACCTTCACCAAATTGAACACGAGCAGGAGCAGGCATACCAATATTGTTACACTACCGTTGTTTCAATTTGTGGTGTTGATTCAGTCCCCTGGGCTGTTTGATTCCCTCGATATTAAATGATAGGTGCAAACACTCCCGTTATGGGCACCAATAAAAATATATCTTCATTTTCTATTTCTATAACATGAAATGAAATTGGAAAATACAATACATTAAAATGGGTTCAACAATACCCTGCATATGCATATACGACTGGCACACACACACACATACTTTCAATTCAATTTCAGTTCGTTCACTACTTGTCTACTTCATACACAGAAGTACTGCAAAAGTGAAGAACACTGTACAAGAGGAAAGACATCAAGGTGAGGCAAAAGGCATTCAGGACTCAGCACCAGGCAACCAGTTAGGCAGGGAAGCAGGGGACAGCGCGCAGCGGTGAACAGCGGCAAGCCGACAACAACGGAGCAGCACGGCAAGGGCCGGAGCCGCGCACTGGCGCACAGAAGGGCGGCAGCCAGGGATTTTTTTTCAAAACTGTGATGGTTTTTATAGCAAATTCAGAATCTATACGTCCTCACACAAGAAAATCAAAACTAGCACCCTGTCGGCCTCCAGTTGGCCGAAGAGGGGCTCTTCCGCCTCCGGTTGACCGAAGTGGGCTCTTCAGCCTCCCGTTGGCTGAAGAGTACCCCAACTGGACCGAAGAGTACTCTTTGATCTACCGTTGGCCGAAGAGTGCTCTTTGGTCATCCCTAGGCCGAAGAGTATTTTTTGGGGCCCAAGGCCTAGCATAGGCAAAAGAGCGCAGCCATGCAGCTTCGGCCTCCTGTTAATGCGAAAAGTTGGGGCCCGAGGACTCTTCGGCCTACGGTTGACCAAAGAGTGCTCTTCGGCCTACGGTAGACCAAAGAGTCCTTTTCAACCCAGTTGGGGCACTCTTCGGCCAACGGGAGGCTGAAGAGCCCACTTCGGTCAACCGCAGGCCGAAGAGCCCCTCTTCGGCCAACTGGAGGCCGATGGGGTGCTATTTTTGATTTTGGTGCGTGAGAACGTATAGATTCCGAATTTGCTAGAAAAATCATCACAGTTTTGAAAAAAATTCGCAGCCAGGACCAGGGGGAGCTGGGAGCTTCCCAGAGAAGTTTTGGGGGGGGGGGGGGGGGAGGATGTCGGTGGTCTGTGTAAGGCGCCACAGCCAAGGCCGGCCGATGGTAGACAGCAGCAGCCTGGACGGCGAAGCGGCAGCGTGACCGCGCAAGGGTTAGAACCGAGTGTAAAGTGAAAAATTGCGGGATATAAGATGCCAATATTTATCTCAAACGAATAAACATTAATACAAACTGAGAGGGTCTACAGCTGCAGTTTTTTTGTCTGGGGAGAGTGAGAAGGAGAGATGCGCTGCATGAGAGATTCCCCGCCCCAACAAAAGACTTACATTTATTTTTCTTATACCATTTTGAATGGCTCATAACTTTTTAACCAAAAATTCATTTTTGAACTTTTTACATATTTGAATTCATGGCGAATAGACCTTTAAAACAAGACCGACTTTTAATATATTTGAATGAGTTTAAAATATCGATTTCACACATTTTATGATAACATATTTCAAAAAAAGATTTTATAATTACATATTTGTCTCATTTTAAAACAGATTCCACACATTTTCAAATAGATTTCACTCATTTCATCTAACATATTTCACTCATCTCAACCAAGATTTTATATCAGATTTCACACATTTAACATATTTTATGATACCATATTTCACTCATTTCAAAAAAGATTTTATACTAACATATTTCTCTCACTTTACTAACACATTTCTCTCACTTTAAAATAGATTTCACACATTTTCAAATGGACTTCACTCATTTCATCTAACATATTCCACTCATTTCATATTAGGTTTCTTGTGAAATAGGCTGATTTCACATATTTCTAGTGAAAAAAAATGTTTGTTTCACATTTTTTTTAGTGAAAATGGGTTTGTTTCACATACAAAATGCGAAACGTCAAAATTTAAACGTGTTTGAAATGTATTCAAGATTGGTCAAGTTCTAAAGATCTTGGCGCTAACAATTCAGATATATAAATTATTTTGCAAACAAACTTATATTTGTAAAGATGTGAGTGGTTTAAATTGTCTAAGATGAAATAAAAGTGCATCGATTTGTTCGGGGTGAAGACAGAGAGAGATGCTGCATGCATGCGGGAAAAAAGTACTCCTAATAGTTCTTCCCTGACATGCATGTTAGTGGCTGTGATAATACTCCCTCCGTTTCGAATTACTTGTCTTGAATTTGTCTAGATACGAAGGTATCTAGCACTAAAATGAGTCTAGATACATCCGTATCTAGACAAATCCAAGACAAGTAATTCGGAACAGAGGGAGTACATCTGAGTGGGCCAGCTGTTACACTAATCTTGACGAACAATGAATGGATGGATATCTGCCGGTAGGTACCGCTAATGCTCAAACTGACTTATTTGTAAAAAAAACACTCAAACTGACTTTCTGGAACTTAGTGTCTATGGGAGCTCCTTTTTTTTAGTAGAGTCTATGGGAGCACCTATGTGGCTGGTTCCTATTTGGCGCCTTAAGCGCCCGTTAGTTTAGAGTAAGACGCCACGACCAACCCACCAAATCCTTTCATGTGATTGTTTGCTTGTTTTCCCTTCCTTTATTTCTTTTTCTTTTCTATTTTTTTTCCTTTTTTAAAATTCGCGAAACTTTTTTCCTTCACGAATATTTTCTGCAAATCGATGACAATTTCTTGAATTTGATGATTTTTTCGAAAATTTGATGAACGTTTTTTAAATCCGATGAACTTTTTTCAAATTTGATTAACTTTTTCCGAATTCGATGAACTTTTTCCAAATTCGGTGAACTTTTTTCCGAATTCTGTGAACTTTTTTTGAATTCGGTGAACTTTTTTCTGAATACGGTGAACTTTTTCCGAATTTGATGAACTTTTTTTCGAACTCGTTGAACTTTTTTTCGTATTTCGTGAACTTTTTCGGAATTCGATGAAATTTTTTCTGAATTCTGTGAACTTTTTTCGAATTCGGTGAACTTTTTTCTGAATACGGTGAACTTTTTCCGAATTTTGTGAACTTTTTTTGAATTCGGTGAACTTTTTTCTGAATACGGTGAACTTTTTCCGAATTTGATGAACTTTTTTTTGAACTCGTTGAACTTTCTTCGTATTTGGTGAATTTTTTCGGAATTCGAAGAATTTTTTTCTGAATTCTGTGAACTTTTTTCTGAATACAATGAACTTTTTCCGAATTTGATGAACTTTTTTCGAACTCGTTGAACTTTTTTTCAAATTCGGTGAACTTTTTCGGAATTCGATGAACTTTTTTCAAAGGACCAGAGTACATACTGTAGCAAACCAGTTCATTTTTCCAAGAAAACCAGTACATACTGTAGCATTTTTTTAGCAAGCCAAAAAAAGTGATCGAGCAGGCAACTTTTTTTAGCAAGCGACACAGCTAGCGAGTGAACGGCAGCAGCCAGCGAACGAGCAGCGGCAGCCAGCGAGCGTTGCTGGGCCAGGCCCATGCAAGCGACTCAGCGGGCGCTGGCTTGGGTAACGGGCGCTAAATGCGCCAAGGAGGAGCTCTCCCTATGTGACGCTCTTTGCGTCAAAGAATCCACGTTTCGCATAGGGGCGGATCACATGGGCCGGCCCATTTGGCGTCCGTGAGGTGAAAAACTGCGAAAAAGAACGCTAGGATTCGAACCGCCAATTTGTAGTAATGTGCGGGCTGTGCTAGCCAGTATGACAGACAGATCTTGTGATAGGTTAGCAGCGCAACAATTAAGGAAACAATTGACAGCGGCAAAAATTTAAAAGATTCACAAAAACTAAAGTCCCACTGAGGGATCTAACCGAAGACCTCCTGCTAGTGCTTTTCTTTTTGAGGGATCGAACATTCGCAAAAACGTGATTTTATTTTGGAAAAAACTAAACTTTCCGTAACGCAAACATTATCAAATTTGTGAACAAAATTTTGAAACCTCAAACATTTCATGAAATACGAACATTTTTTGGTTTTCAAATATTTTTTGAAAAAAGGATCAAAATAGTAAAGGTGATCTTTTTTGACATTTGGAAGAAATTTTAAAAAGACGCAAAACATTTTCTGAAAAAAGATACAGAAATTGAAAATGAATACATTTTTTGAAATTACAAACAATTTTTTCAAAAACACGAATATTTGTCGAAATTGCATGTACATTTTCCGAGTTTGTGAACAAATTTGGAAAGCTGGAACTTAGTTTAAATTCTAGAATTTTTTTTGAATTTGTGAACATAAAAATAAAAATGCGTGGCAAAATTCAAAACATGGAAAAAATTTGAATTCGGGGAAAATTTTGAAATTACGAATATCTATAAAATCCGTGAAGAAGTTTTCAAAGCATGACATTTTTAAAAAAATTGATTTTTTTGAAAGAGAGAACATTTTCTTATTTTTTACTTTAATGTAACATTTTTAACTTATGGAATTATAAAAAATTATAATAGAAGCGAACAAATATTAGAAGTTCTAAAATTTTATGGATATTATGAACAACATTTCAAAACAGGAACATTTTAAAAAATCAACAAAATCTAAAAAGTGTAAACTATTTAATTTTCTGAATCATTTGATGAAAAGAGAAATATATGAAAGAAAATAAAAATTGACGAAAAGAAAAGAAAAGGAGAAACAGAAAAAAGGAAAAAAAGAAAAAGAAAGGAAAAAAGAAAAAGAAAAAAGTGAGAAAGTAAAAAAAGAAACAGAAAAAGAAGGAAAAATAGAGAAACGAAAAAAACTGAATAAAAACCCGGTTCAGGATCCTTTTAGAAGGTTCCCAAAACCGGAAAAATCCAGCTGAAACCTTCTGGAACATTCCCAAAACCGGGATCAATGGAAGACACGTCTTGCTTCTAAATGGCTCGGCCTATCTCAGTCGATGCTTCTGCGACACATCGACATTTTGATGCAAAATGTGTCAAATAGGAAATCTGAGTGTCTGGTTGGGTGCCTCTGTGTTTGAAGTGTGTGGATCAGTGGGACTAACGAGCCAGCCCATCATAGGGTTTGGGCTTGTCTTTGACTGGGCTATACCCTGGGCCTATATAATAATGTATACAGATAGTAACTATGGAAAAATTCCACGCCCCGGGCCTGGGCCCTGGGTACCTGGGGCCCAGCTCCGCCGCGGCCATGCAAGTCCAAAGACAGTGACCAACAACCAAACAAAACTACAAAGCAAAAGTGTATGGCCATATCGTTTACAATTTGGCTCTAGATTTTACTAGTGTTGTCTTTGCCTTTTGTTCTAGAGAAGCTAATGAGGTAGCAAAAAGTTTAGCTACGCATTCTTATTGTACTAGACCATGTTCAAGAATTCATCCGATTAACCAGTTAACTTGCCGATTAATCCCTACTCATAGGGTCACCGAGTAGCCGGTAAACCGAAAGATCGTCCGATTAATTGATTAAATGGCCAATTAACTTGCCGATTAGCCGATTAATCCCCTACTCGCTAGCCAACCGACCAGCTATCAGTTAACGATTTCATCAACAATGCTACTAGATCTTCCTACTCTTCGGATACTATTGGTGACCTTATTCTCTTGGACATTGTAAGCGATATGGCTACCATTGAGGAATAAAGTCTCTTATTTTCAAAAAAGAAAGTTGCCATGGCAATGTCGGGGGCATTAGAGTCCCAAGACTCAGATAAGCTAACACTAAAACAATGTTTTGATAGACTTTATTTTGCCTCAAATTATAAACGAGATGGCCATTGTTTGAGAAATAAAGTTTTGATGACAATAGAAAATTGCCATCCAATGTTACAAAACTTGTCATGACCGAAAGTGAAAATTGCCATGTAGCACACACAAATACCAATGATTTTTTTACAACGATTGCCATTTGCATGATTTGGACCCAATGATTGTGGAGGCGTTTTCAAGACCTCCTAATCAGCGAATGTTCTCGAGTTATCATTTCTCTACAAAATAAATCCCATCGCCTGCCCTCCTGTAGATCCATTGTTGCTTTGACATCCAATCAAATTTTCATGTGGAAACAACAAACATTGTGGTCTCATAGCATAGATTTTGTTCCAGTCTCCCAAAAAATCACAATATGTGTTGTTTTCTCATGAAAATTTGCACGCGTGTTGGAGACATGAACATATTTAGTATATATAATATTATTTTTAGCCCATACCAAAAAAGTTGGATATATTTTCTCATTTTACTATTCACCTGGTGAAGCCAAAATGATGTCGTGTCAATTAACTTATCAACTTAAATTACAGTTATTTCCAAAAAATAAAGCGGCAGTTACATCATAAACTAACAATGGCAATTTTTTGGGGGAAATCAAAAATCAAATTAGGGGGGCATGCAGCCACAACTCTTGTCCATTGGAACTAACTCTTGCGCAACCGGTTTGATTCATGATTGCCTTTATTCAAATATAACCCTGCCAAAATCATGATTCACCTCTCAGTAGTCTTCAAATTACGGAGCATGCGCCGTGGAATGGCATTGCCACTATTCATTGTCTCCAGTCCTCTTCCACACTAACCATTTGGCTGTACTCATGTGTCAGTGAAGGCGACAAGTATCCTACGGACCGATGTTTGTCCTCCCATTTGATTCCTTTATTATGGAGAACACTTATTGTTGGCTAGGTGCAATACGCGCAAGCTCTTAAAAAGTAACTTTTCTTTTTTTTTTTTGGGGGGGGGGGGGGGGTCATCTTCCAAAAGGGAGACATTGTCTTCTAGAAGCACCATCCTCTAAGACCGATGTATGAACAAGGGCCAGATGATTACTACTATGTCAAGAATACCTACATTTAGGTAGAGCTGATGAAGTAGGCGAATGTTCCTATTCTCACATAATTGAAAATTCATGGCTGCTTCACCACCTTCTGTGCGGATGTAGGTTCGTGAGTTTTCTCGAAGTACTCACTTACAATGAGTTTGGTAGATAGTATGTTTCTACTTTTTCTATATGTCAAGTGGGTATGATTCCCATGTTACTTTTTGATCGAAAAGAGGAACCACACAGAATATCTTTAGTTGACTAGAACAACGCCCATGCGTCGCAACGGGATATAAATATTGTATTACGTTAGCTTGTGTTTACCTGCCCATATTATGCCATTGTGTAAATAAATGCTCATTAAATTATGTCCATGATTTACATTATATTTTGATCAGAAGTGATTTACCTGTCCATGATATGCGATTGTGTAAATAAATGTTAATCAAATTCTACCCATGATTTACCTTATGTTTTGATAAGAAGTTTGGCAAGTAAATTAAAGTAGAATTGATCCAGAAGGTTAAATTAAGGTGATTGCTTATTATACGGGGAAGTTTGGACGAAGGAGTGATGGGAAGAAAGGTGAAACGGAACCTTACATTCTTTTTAAGTAATAGTAGAGACTTTGCAACAACATTGGTGTGAAAACCATGGTACTGCTGACAGAAATAGAGGGCATAGACCTTGAACTTACTTTTTTTGAGAATCAATTCTAATTGGTATTAGGAAACAATTCACCGAAACAAGTTATTTCATACCCACACCCACACTTTGCTTACTTTATTGCTCGTGGGTTGGGTAGAGATGATTAGAGCATCACAAGCACACAAAGCATATGCCTTATCATGGTATGTTCCCGCTCCCGAATCCAAAGTCCGGAGGCATGCCAGCTATCACCTTCTTGACCGACGGCCTTGCCAGCAGCGCCTCCCACCATGCCTTTACGTGCGGATACACATCGAGCACAACCGCATGCTCCGTCGCCATGAAATAGCGCATGAAGGAGAAATGGGTGAGGTCGGCGAAGCTGACGAAATCACCGGCCAAGTACTTGTTGCTTGACAGCCTCGCCTCATACACCTCCAGCAGCTTCTTGAGCTTCTCGACGCTCTCATCGACGAGGCCTTGGTCGACGTCCCTCCCGACGAACGGGTTGATGATGCAGTTAAACACGATGGGCTTGAGTACGGGCTCAAGCTGGTGGGCATCCACGTCGACCCATACGTCCACCATCGCCGACTCCTTGAGGCTGCCCGCTCCTAGAAACTCGGGCTTGCATTTGCGCAGAATATGCCTTGCGATGGCACGGGATTCTGATGAAAAAAAATCACGTAGAGAAATTAGTAACACTCATTTGTTTTTTGTCACGCCCACCAAATTTCTTAATAATTCATAGAAAAACATAGCTACTGAATCAAAACAAAATAGTGTTAAAAAATCAAATAAAATAAAAAAAAACCATGAAGGCTTACGGTAGAGCGTCAGATCGCCGTCCTCCAGCACCGGGATCTCGCCGAAGGGCTGCAGAATTGTTGGACGGGAACAGTGTTAGTAGTAGTAGGTGACCTTGGCCACGCAAACGCAGTTGATCATCTCTCTGTTTCTTGCTTCCTATACAGAACTAAAGTAGCAAAGCTGAACCAGATAGGGAGAAGCTAGCAGATCAGACGTACGTTTCTGGCGAGGTGCTCCGGCAGCCGGTGGTCGCCGCCGTTCCTGCTCATGGGCACGAAATCGTACTCGGCGCCGGCCTCCTCCAGGCACACGAGGACCCGCGCCATCCACGGCGACACCGCCCAGCCGTACACCTTCATAGGCGCCATCTCTTCTTCTTCTTCTTCTTCTTCTTCTTCCTCTGTGTTTGCAGTGCACTACTATGGGTCCATTTATGTACTTCATCATCGAGCACTAGTAGTACTGTTGTTTATTTAGCACGCCGGCAGTCCAAATCCAAAACAATATTCTAGGTAGGAGTATTGGGGTTCTCTGTATGCAGTCAAACTTCTGTTTTTTAGGCGACGCCGATCGTCACTGCTTGCGTGCGCAATGCAGTCCATTGGTTGGTAGGTGAGCAAAATTGGTCCATCGTGCCAAGTAAATCTATTCGAGGAAGCCAGCCACGTGAACAAGCCGAAGCACTTGTTTTTTTTTTTGAAATTAATAATAGGAAACTGCCATTTTTATTTGGGCCGGGATCAGGAGTAGGATTTTTGGGTCGGGCTTATGCCCATCCATGGAAAAATTGAGTAACTCATAGCCTTTTTTACAATAATGTAACTGACGTTTCTAGAAGAAAAAAAAACAAGATGTAACTGGCAGTTAATATCCTAATAACTAGCCTAAATAAATGAAACAAGCATTAGCATTTGATAAAAATATCCTAGATATAGCTGTAACCTGTAAATAGTTGTGCTCATCCTCAGAGTGCCTCTGCCTATAAATAGACATCCTGTAGGCTTTCTTCATATAGTAATAGTATTGTGCGGCGTTAACAAAATTACCCGAGCTTAGCATCTCTCTCCATCCACATACAACCAGCAAGATCCATGAGGCCACCGGCGGCTCTTGTGGTCGTAGCCGCCGTCCTTCTCGTGTTGTGCGGTGTCGACGCGACCGTGGAAACAACCTGCAAGGCGGCGGCCGACGAGGATGCGCATGTCAACTACAACTTCTGCGTGTCGGAATTGAGAAAGCACTACCAGAGCTCCGACACAGACACATGGGGCCTGGCCAAGATAGCCGCTAACATGGGCGTCAACAACGCCTATGGTGCCATCCATGACATCGAGCACCTACTAGCGAAGCCGAGCATGGATGCCAAGACGAAGGTCGCCCTTGGGCAATGCCAGGGGCTGTACGACAACATGAAGTTTGCGTTTGCTGGAGCCTACGACGAGATCAACGACCGGAATTACGCCGCGGGGAAAGAGAAGGCCGCAAAGGCCGTCTCCCTGGCGCACCAGTGCGATGATGCCTTTGTGAAGGCCGCCGTCCCGTCGCCTCTCAAGCAACATGGCCTCTACTCCGTGCAGACAGCGATAGTTTGCATGGCCATCACTAACCTTATCAAGTGATGAATAGCATCATGGATCCAAATCGTGGGAGAGTTTAGAGGTCGGATCAAACTTGTAGCGATTACTACTCCGAACCTTTGTAAGGTACATGCAAGGAATAAAACATGTTTTCATTAGTTGTGGGTTTATTTACATGCCTAATAGAGTTCTCAATGCATCTTGATTTGCTTTCTGCTCTTTAAAAAAACACGCATTAAACATCGCATACCCTTTCAATGTGCTATATTTATTTTTCTTGTAACGTAACCAAAGAATTGTCTTTATATCCTTTCAATGTGCTATATTTATTTTGCTTGTAACGTAGGCAAAGAATTGTCTTATACCCTTTCAATGTACTACACTTATGTCACTTAAATAAGAAGAGTTGCAATGTACTACACTTATGCCACTTAAATAAGAAGAGTTGAGGAAAGAAGAAGTAAACCCAATAAAGACTGATACAAAAAAATCGCTCTCTCAACATAATGGCACTTAAGTGTTTCCGGCTGCCGGGGACCCAATTTCTGGCGTTGTTCTTGATCTTAAATGTACCATATAATTGCACACACATAAACATTACCAAAATGTCTATTTTTGTAGTGTCGTCCTTCTTGATCTTAAATGTACTACATAATTCTGCATATGAACAGAACCAACATATATTTATATGGTGCTAGTCATCACAATGTTTCATTTTTCATGATAAAACAGAAAATTTTCTTCCTCGTCGAAGGTTTAATTCCAGATTATTCTTGAGTTTTTCTAGATTAGGTTATTCTTGAGATTGAGCATTGACATTTTGGCATGAGAGTAAACTTAGTTCTACTTTTGGGTGGGCTCTCATGCCCTCAAGAACGCTGGGCCAAGAACGATCACCGTCCACGGACGCACCCCAGCCTTTTATTGCATTTGCTTATCGGGCTGGCCCTTGAGGTCCTTTACCGCGCATAATTTTTTTTTGAGAGTACGGTTAGGCGTACCATAGCTTTAGAGAAGGCAGGACCGTAAGTATAAAAAGACTACAACTCACTATGAACAACAAGCATATCACGAACACAACACCCAGGCTCAGTGGTGGAGCCAGAAATAAAGCAAATCCCAGGCCAAAATTTTGTTGGTAACATGGGATTTTTGGCATTATAACAATATCTCATAACATTTCTGGGAAAAAAATACCACATGCAAAAGAAACAAAATAAAGTTAAAATTCTCAAGAAATCTAGAATGTAAACTCAATGCTCAATGGTCCAACATAATAGATAAAACATGACATAAGTACAAATAATAATACGGGGATACAAAAAAGTACCAAATCAATTGGTTACCTCATACTCCCTCCGTCCACGAATAAGTGTACTTCTAGCTTTTGTCTTAAGTCAAAGTTTTAAAACTTTGACCAACTATGTACAAAAGAGTAATAACATATATAACATCAAATTAGTATATAATGAAAGCACATTTTAAAAATAGACCTAGTGATATTAATTTAGTATCAAGGCCCCCACTATTCGACGTTCGAACCGGCCCCCGCGTCGCTCTCTCCCTGGGGCGACACGGGTGGCGTCCCCAGATCCGGCCAGAGCGGCCTCTCCTTCCCCTCGCCGCTCCCTCCTCGCCGCCGCCGGTGGCCTTTGCCGGGCAAAGCCCGTGCGGAGACGGCGGCGGCGGGGCGTGTTCTTCCGGCGGCCGGTTGGCGCGCGAGCAAGGGGACTCGCCGCGGCTGGCCTTGGCTGGTGGTGACGGCCGGCGTGGCTGCAGAAGGTGCGTGGGGGGCGGATCTGGCCGGCCGCGGCTGGATCTGGCGCGGGGGGGGGGGGGGGGGGCTGGGCGCATCGCCCCGTGGAGGTGGCCGGCGGCGGCGGCGTCTCGCCGGCGCAGGCAAGCCGGGGCGGCGGCCCCGGGCATGGTGGCGGCGCCGCTCTCTCCTCTCCTCCCTCCCTGTGGGTAGTGAGGGGTGGTGCTGGGCCAGCCGCCGCGGATCTGACACCAGGAGGCTGGATCTGTCAGTGGGGCTGCCCAGGCGTGTGGCTCCGGCGGCTGCACGTCCGGCTGGTTAAGCTGCGGTGGTGGCGGCGTGTTGCAGCTTCTGGATGGCGGCGCGGCGGCGCCGCGTAGGTGGTTATGCTGCGGCGGTCGTGGGGAGCGTCCGAGGCGCGAATCCGGGCGAGGCTGCCCGGATCTGGTGCGTGGTGGTCAGCCTCGAGTTCGGCGGGCTGCGGGCGGCACTGCGGCGCGTTGGCTACGACAGCGAGGAGGGAGGATGGTGGCGCGGTGGCGCCACTCTTGGTGGTGGGTGCGGGGCTTCCATGACGGCGCGTGGTGCCGTGGTGGTTTTGCTTGCCGTGTAAGAGGTGGTTGGCGGTGGTGATCGGTGTAGAGTGCTCGGGCGCCGGCGGTGGTGATTGGCTGTGGTGAACATGGGTTTGGTGAGCTCCGGGTGAAAGCCTAGCTAGACCTCGGTCGATGCCGGCGTCGACGATGTCCTAGGATGTCGTTCCCTTGTTGGAGGCGGCGTCGTGGAGCCCCTTCACCTCCCTCGTCATCTCAACCACGGGCTCTTCGGGTGAAAACCCAAACTACGGCCTTGGCCGAAGTGGGCGTCGGCGGCGTTCCTCGTCGCTTCCCTCTTGGGGGCGACGCCTTTGGAGGTCCGGTCCTTCATCTGCTGGCGGTGGCTCTGTGGCTTTGCAACTTCGTCGTCGGCTAGGCGTGTGTGCGGCCTCGGGGCCGGCGTGGAAGTCGGAGCGACGGCTTCGGGTATCTCCTTCGTGCGGTGGTTGGCTTTGGTCGCGAGGGCGACATGGTCATCGACTAGGTGGGTTTGCGGCCTCGGGGCCGGAGTGGATGTCGGTGCAGCGGCGCCGGAGATCTCGTGTGCGTTGGGTGTTGGCTTTGGCCTCTAGGGCGGTGGAGCCATCGACTAGGCTGGTGCGTGGCCTCGGGGCCGGTGTGGATGTCGGAGCGGTGGCTCCGGAGCCCAGTGTTCTGTTGTAGGGTGTCGTCTCTGATCACTTGGGTGACAGTGTCGTTGACTCGAGTGGTGCGTAGCCTCGGGGCTGGCGTGTGCGTGTATCGCAAATGTATCGGTTTTCGACCAGTTTTCCTTATAAACTGGTCAATTCTCTTCTTCTTAATGAAAAGGCAGAGCTCCTGCCGGTTGCTCGAAAAATAATAATAATTTAGTATCATAAATGCTAGTACTTTTTTCTATAAAGTTGGTCAAAGTTTTAAATCTTTGACCTAAGACAAAAGCTAGAAGTACACTTATTCGCAGACGGAGGGAGTATGTGCCACCCATAACTTGAACAGTGGTAGAGGAACCAACACCTTTAGGGCAGTAAAAGTATACATCCATAAGAAAACGCATAAACATTAAGTGAACTAATTATCATTGATACAAATTAAAAACTTATTACCAGTTCGGCGAGGTAAAACCCCTTTGAGAGACCTAAATGATTGAAAACGATATATCATCTACCCCCCTTCACAAAATTGAACACGGACAGGAGCAGGCATACCAATATTGTTACTCTCTCGGTTTGACATTGCATGTTCATTGCTTGAAGTCAAAGGTGGTGGTCACATTCACTAGTAGAAAAAGGGTCAAACGTGAAGCACATTAGTGCCGGTTTGAATTTGAGCCGGCACTAATGTGTGCATTAGTGCCGGTTCCAACGGCTAGCCGGCCGCTCTCATTAGTACCGGTTCGTGGCGAACCTTTAGCACCGGTTCGTGCCACGAACCGGTACTAAAGTGAGTGGTGGCAGGATGTTGTCAATCCGGGGCCCCTCCAGCACCTTTAGTACCGGGTCGTATCACGAACCGGTACTAAAGGTCGTCCTACATAGACCCTTCGTCCACCCGAGCTTGCTCTGTTCTTCCCCTTTCCCCTCTCCTCTCTGTTCTTTTCCCTCTTCCTCTCAAGCTCATCACACATTTTGCCCAAAATTTGTCAAGATTTGAAGGTCCCCATCCATTAATCAAATGATCACAAAGGTTAGCAACTTTGTCCTTTCATCTCTCATTGCTAGATTAGCTCGTGCAATGCTTTATATAGTGATTGATTTTTGAGTTTAGTAATTTGGGAGGAATTATATATATGTGCTAGTATTGGATTTATATGCAATTTGAGGTCAAAAATAACACTTAGTTTGCATATGTAGGTGTGGTTTACTTAGTACCTTCTAAATCTTCGTCGTAACCACCATCGATCACTCGCAACGTCCCGTCGCCGGCACCACCTTGTGGTGAGCCTCTTGTTCATGAAGTTTTATATAAAAAATTGATGTTTGTGTGATTTGGATATATAGTTACTCGTATAATTATCTTACCCATACGTTGTTTGTTATACATAGTGCCATAGTTTTGATATCCGTCCCCGTCGGCCCTCGTCCGGGTTATGATTCGGATGTGGTATATTCTCTTTTAAAACTATTCATTGCATTTCGTGTTTATGACAAATTATGCCCATCAAGTTGACATAGATATTTGTATGTAGGAGGTAGTTGAACCAGAAATTCCAACCGACCCTATTGTCGAGAGGTTAAATTTAGTTGAAAGAGAAAAGGAGGATTTGAAGGAAAAATTGAAAAGAATTGAGGGGGAGAAGATGGAATTGGAGTTGCATGTTGCTGATGTCATCGATGATCACAAGATTAAGATGGAGAAAATGCGCTTGAAGATTAGAAAGATTAGAAAATATGCCATTCATAGTGATGCTTGATATCATTATGTTGTTGAATCAATTGTTACCTTAGTTGCGATCTTGATCGCATTTGTTGTTGCATTTAAATTCTTTAGCTAGAGAGTTATTTGTTTGTTGCATTTAAGTGTTGTATGATCTTTATGTATGAACTTTATGTATTGTATTAATTTGGTGTTTTCGGTGTTGTGTATTGAAGATGAGCCGGCAATGGATGTACGATCACCGATGCTGTCCCGAGTTCATTAATGGCGTGGATACTTTTCTGCTTGCGGCTGAGGCAAACAAGCGGGCGGATGGTTTTATGCCTTGTCCATGTGCTGGCTGTAAGAATGGTCACAATTACTCTACGTCAAGAACTATTCACGTCAATAGCGGGATTTTTGCTCGACCAGGTCATAAATCCGAAGGGAGAATACTATTACCCGCTACCGCCCCCATCGAACATGTCATGAACCACTTCCAATTGTCATCGTGCTCCGAAGGCACCAATTAGGCTAATGCCACTGGCTCTGAAGGCAACATGCATATGTAAGAGAAATTGTATATAGCTATACATGTGTGTATGTGTAAATTAATATGGTGGTTTGTGAGACATTGATGATATATATATATGATTGGTTCTACTAGAAATTCTATTTATATATATATACATACATACATATATATATATATATATATATATATATATATATATATATATATATATATATATATATATATATATATGCATAACGTGTACAATGTGTAGTACCGTAAAATACCAGCAAACGAAAAAGAATTAAAATGGAAAACACAAAATTAAATGAAAAAGAAATCATAAAACCAAAAATCCCCCAAACATTTTAGTACCGGTTGGTGTTACCAACCGGTACTAAAGGGCTCCCGGCCCCCGGAGCTGGCTCGTGCCACGTGGTTGCCGTTTAGCACCGGTTCATGCTGAACCGGTACTAAAGGGGGGGGGGCTTTAGTGCCGAAATGTTAGTGCCGGTTCCGAAACCTGCACTAAAGGGCCTTACGAACCGGTGCTATTGCCCTGTTCTGCACTAGTGTATTGTCACTGCAGATGGTAGGGCGCTGAAGGATGAGGGAAATGCAAGTGAAGAAGGGTGTCATCAGAACGTGGAGGGTCGTCGCCGGCTAGTTGAGAAGGTGCCGCTTGTGTAGGGCAGGCCGTCGCCATGGGCGGAGGAGGGCATCAGCTGGTTGGGATGACACCACTCATGTAGGGAAGGTCGTCGGCATGGGTGGGGAAGAGCACCACATGGGCAGGTGGAGGAAGGTGACATCGCCATGGACGAGGATGAGAAGAGGATTTTCCGGCCGTGGGAACATGACTTTTGTTCCAACCATAAATGAAAACCATGTTATTTGGGGATGGCAGTTAGGAGCAATTTCAAGATATCGAAGCTAGCAAAGTTGGGCCATTGGATGGGGTACGAGATAGGCGGTGCAGAAGACGTCTAAGCGAAAGAAAAATATCAGATTACAAATTTAATTCATTCTCTATTGTAGAATGCCTCTGTAGGGGTTAAAATCAATGATATAAACAATGAGTATCTTGTAGCCTCAAGAGGGGCCAGGTAGGGAGATCTTGTTTCCCGTCTTCTCTTTAATATGCTAGCTAATGTGTTTTCTAGAATGCTCATTAGATTTTCTCACCACCAGTGGTGGAGTTTCTTAGGGGTCAACCTAGGCCATCGGGTCGACACGTTCTACTAGGATCCACTACCAACATCTACTTGGGTCGTGTCCATGTGTACTTGAATCTATAAGGTCGCACTCTTAAAGGAATGGAGCCTAATTCGAATCTCTACCAAGATCCAAATTAGATTGGGTTTATAGCTTTAATGAACCTCTAGTGTAGAACCCCGTCAGAGAGTTTTATATAAAGGAGAGTGACTCACGCGGCATATAGGGTTTTTACTTTTGCCACACCCAACCGTTGTTGCTATTCCCTACGCCCTGAGGTTGCCCGTTTGGATCTAGCAATCCGGTGAGTGAAGCTACTGCCGCACATGTGGATTCCTTGGAGGAGTTGCACGGGCGATGCTCATACAAACCATTCGAGGGAACCATGACGAGGCAATGATGCGCATCACCAAATCTCCTTCCGGTATCGTGACTACATGACTAGTGGTACAATCTGGTCTCGTGTTCTATCCCTGGTAGTATGATCTTGGTTGCCCGCTAGATGTTTTTAATTTGCGATAGCGTAGCGTGTCGTGTGCCCCAACAGGACTCCTTTCAAATGGGAATATAAGTCGGCACGGGTTTGGTTTTTGATCATCATCCACAATAAGCTATAGTAACATGGTTTTATCATCATCCACAGTAAGCTATAGTAACATGTAAAACCGTCTTTACATTAGTGACCATACATTAGCATTTTATTTTATCATTTTTGAGAAAGGGAATGAAACTCTCTGGCATTTGCACCTTAAATTTCCATATGTGCATACTCCCTCCGGATGGGAATATAAGTCTGGCACGGGAATTTAAGTCATTGGAAACATGTCATAAAAATATATATTTAGAAACTTCATTGTAATTTTAAGAATATTTTGTATGTCATACACCACAATTTTTGTTATTAAAACCGAAGACCTATGCTGACTTATATTCCCATCCGTAGGGAGTACTACGTATTTCTACGTTCCCTTTATATTTATTAATTTCACATTAAAAACATATATATGTCTTAAAAATATGACACTCGTATAAATTTCCAGAGTGCACGTGTGGTTGCTAGTGTATAAAATTTTCAGTGCTGTAACGTTGAGGCCTCTGTATTCGTTACTGGAATGTAGTAATTATATCAGCTGATACTGAAAGTTAACAGTCAACCGCACCAGTGGTCTAGTGGTAGAATAGTACCCTGCCACGGTACAGACCCGGGTTCGATTCCCGGCTGGTGCACGTTTTAATATTTTTTTCCGCCTTCTGCTTTAAGCTGCGTTTTATCGAGCTAACATCCAATTGCTATGTCACAGCATTGGTTCGTTACGACTGATGTTATATTTGATCCTTGATGCTGATCTGATCACAACTGGTCGTTCTTCTCCGTCCTCGTAATGGACCTTTTGGATTTTTTAGTTCAAACCGATCTTCTATGTCATGTTGAAGAAAGCAAACTTCAGAATTAGGTACAAAATTGAAGAACATAGCACTTCGTTCTTGGCGATCGATTCCTTCACCAGAACGCGATTGAAGAACAGAGCAGGCCGTTCTCCAGCCATCCACTCCTTCACAAGAAGGCGCTCGCCCGCCTACGCCTACACTCGGACCAGGCCGCCGCACTGCCGGCGCGCGCGTCCCTTGCCGCCGATGGGATCTCCTGCGCCGACCCAGCCAACTGCACGCCAATCTTCGAGGCGTCGGCGTAGTGACAGCGCAGGGGCCTCCATCCCCGTCTCCGTTGATCACGTCCTTCACGCTAACGCGCGACCAGATCGAGGAGATCAAGGCCACGGCCACGGTGCACGGCGCACTATACTTATCGGCGTTCGTGGCGGCGGCGGCCGAGCTCCTGGAGCGTTGAGCGGGCGGGGGAGGCATAGGGCGATGGGCGGTTGGTCGATGTCGAAGTCACCGCGGAGGTCGGGCCTGGGGTTGGAGAGCACGTAGGAATAGGGATAGGATGGGTCGTGAGGCGCTGATTGGGGGGCTTTTCGTTCACAGGCAGAGTTTTCGTCCGCTGATTTGAATTGCTAAACGTACTTCTCGTGAGGGATATTGTTATCTCGACGGTTAGATCTAACTGTGTGAGTCTGATTGGATGGTTCTAATTGCTTCGGGTTGTTGTGTGTACATTAGACGGGAACGCATAGGGATGAATTTGTTTGCTTATATTTAATAATAGTAGTAAAGATGATTAAAGTTGGACGGACTAGCTAACATATATAGTATTTTTTTTTGCGGGGAACATATATAGTAATTAAAGGGGAAGAATATGAGATCGCCAGAAAAGAAGCATCACGTATTTTCCAAAGAAGGAATCCGTGGAAGAATACTATCTACAAAATGATATTTTAGATTTTCACCCCATATCGAAAGCATGGGAATTATCTCGCGTTCTTAGATAGTTAGATTTGTCACGCCTGAAACAACATATTTATGCATCCACCTAAACTAAGGCGTGGTACTACCATGTGAATTTTGGGAAAACATCATAGTGACCAACTTAACATGCAGCTATATCTCAAGCTATACTATGTCGATAGAAACAAATAGAAACGCCTCAATGTATATGCACGCAAAATGATCAGGTACAGTCATACAGGCATGTGAAGAGCTTCATTAGCAAGAGATCCTGGAGAAATTTTACTGTCAATCTACATATTCAATCTTCACATACAAAAATTTAGGAGTGGCATTTTTTTAGAGAAGGAGGATCACCCCAGCCTCTGCATCTGAGTGATGCATGTAGCCATATTATTATTCACAAAATACCTTATAAAAAATACAACAGTAAGTCTGAAGCCACCGTCTAGACGACAACTATCGCTACTCCTATCCAGCTGATGAAAGGATGCTGATAGTCCGGGCCTAATACCACAGACCTCGCAGCCAAGCCTAACATCTAAGACCTGAGACCCCAACCAAACCACATGCCGGGTATGGGGCACACATCGGTCCGACGCGCTCTCAGAGGCCGCCGCCGCCAACTGCCACTACTCCATCTTCAGAGATGTACTACCGCATTATCCTTGCCCGGTCTAACTGCCGCCAACGCCACCACGACGCCCAACGGCACCACCACCCCGCGCGCGAAATGCTGAGCACATCGCGGTCGCCGCAGGTACACCTCAGCACCATGTCGCCAAGTACCACCAGCTGACACAGCTTGAAGTCTCTGGATGATCTGTCGTGCGTAGCACCTGCCGACCAGGCATGACAAAGCGTAGCACCTGTCGGCCAGGCATGACTTGACATCTCCACCGAAGCTCCGTGCAAGACAAAGCCGCTCCATCTCCTGCCTCTGACCACTAGCACTGCTCCACAAACGATGCTCCCAAGAGAGAAACGTCACCATAGTGCCGCCATCGTCCGATCTGGAAGACCAGATCCTAGGGTTTCCCCCAGAGCAGTACGAGTGGGTCGACATAAGTCACATAACGATGCCTTCATCAAGATAACAACGTAGAACGCTGCCATCGTCTGCTGTCGGCTCGGTTTTCACCGGCAACTTTGTCTCCCCGACTCGCAACCAGTAATGGATCATGGATCCGGAGATCCGAACACCCAGCCTCAGGCCGACCACCTATGACTAAAGAGATGACCACCACCGCCGGTCGGATCGGTCAGAACAGATCTGACTGGAGGTGCCGCGGACGAGACCACCAGACCCTCCACGCCGCCGCCGCCGATCTGAAGGAGGTATGCACGACACCGCGACCTTGCTGGCCCCCGTCGCCACACGAAAAGGCCGACCACTACGCCCGTAGCCCACGCCGCCATCCGTGGCTGGGCCGCCCGCCGCGCCTAGCCGCCGCCATCTGAGGACGGGCCGGCCGGCCGCCACCTACCGCAGCCATCTGCCACGCCGCAGAACCCAGATCGGCCGCGCCGCCACACGCCTAGGGGTCCCACCCCAACCCGGAGACGCGTGAGAGAGGAGATCCCCCGCCACCGCCGTCGGCCCCCGGGCTTAGCCTGGCGGCATCCCCAGGTGGCGGCGGAGGGAGAGGAGGAGGGAGTTCGCGGCGGTGGCGGCTAGGTTTCTTGGCTCCGCCTGAGTCGCCCTAAGAGTGGCATAGTCCATCCGAATGTTTTATAGCTGAATAAAATAATAGATCCATACATTCCAAGAGGTGATGCTTTCGTAAGGAACTCAAATACCTTGTTTGGCAATCAAACTACCATTTAGCCCCATTGTACAATAAAACTATGAAAGACATTGGCGGTCAAAATTATCCTTAGAAGAGTAAGGAGATATTTCTCGGTTATGGAGGTGATAAAGAGTTTGTCGTAAAGAGTTACGCCGATGCAAGCTTTTACACCGATCTAGATGATTATAAGTCTCGATCTAGATACATATTGAAAGTGGAAGGGATTAGCTAGAGTAACTCAGTGCAGAGCATTGTAGACATAGAAAATTTGCAAAATACATACGGCTCTGAATGTGGCAGACCCGATGACTAAACTTCGCTCACAAGAAAAACATGATCACTCTTTGGGTGTTAATCACATAGCGATGTGAACTAGATTATTGACTCTAGTAAACCCTTTGAGTATTAGTCACATGGAGATGTGAACTAATCACATAAAGATGTGAACTATTGGTGTGAAATCACATGATGATGTGAACTAGATTATTGATGACCCACAAGTATAGGGGATCTATCATAGTCCTTTCGATAAGTAAGAGTGTCGAACCCAACGAGGAGCAGAAGGAAATGATAAGCGGTTTTCAGCAAGGTATTCTCTGCAAGTACTTAAATAAGTTGTAACAGATAGTTTTGTGATAAGATAATTTGTAACGAGCAACAAGTAACAAAAGTAAATAAAGTGCAGCAAGGTGGCCCAATCCTTTTTGTAGCAAAGGACAAGCCTGGACAAACTCTTATATAAGGAAAAGCGCTCCCGAAGACACATGGGAATATCGTCAAGCTAGTTTTCATCACGTTTATATGATTCGCGTTCGGTACTTTGATAATTTGACATGTGGGTGGATCGGTGCTTGGGTGCTGTTCTTACTTGAACAAGCATCCCACTTATGATTAACCTCTATTGCAAGCATCCGCAACTACAACAAAAGTATTAAGGTAAACCTAACCATAGCATGAAACATATGGATCCAAATCAGCCCCTTACGAAGCAACGCATAAACTAGGGTTTAAGCTTCTGTCACTCTAGCAACCCATCATCTACTTATTACTTCCCAATGCCTTCCTCTAGGCCCAAATAATGGTGAAGTGTTATGTAGTCGACGTTCACATAACACCACTAGAGGCTAGACAACATACATCTTATCAAAATATCGAACGAATACCAAATTCACATGACTACTAATAGCAAGACTTCTCGCTTGTCCTCAGGAACAAACGTAACTACTCACAAAGCATATTCATGTTCATAATCAGAGGGGTAATAATATGCATAAAGGATCTGAACATATGATCTTCCACCAATTAAACCAACTAGCATCAACTACAAGGAGTAATTAACACTGCTAGCAACCTACTAGCACCAATCCCAGACTTGGAGACAAGAATTGGATACAAGAGATGAACTAGGGTTTTGAGATGAGATGGTTGATACGTCCATTTTGCATCATGCTTTTATATCAATATTTATTGCATTATGGGCTGTTATTTCACATTATGTCACAATACTTATGGCTATTCTGTCTTATTTTACAAGGTTTACATAAGGAGGGAGTATGCCGACAGCTGGAATTCTGGGCTGGAAAAAGAGCAAATATTAGAGACCTATTCTGCACAACTCCAAAAGTCCTGAAACTCCTCGGAACACCTTATAATAAATAATGAAAAATCCTCGCCAAAGATGAAGACCAGGGGGCCCACACCCTTCTCATGAGGGTGCCCCCCCCTAGGGCGCGCCCCCTACCTCGTGGGCCCCCTGGTGGCTCTCCGATGACCATGTTCTCCTATATGAAGTCTTTCATCGAGAAAAAAATAAGAAGCAACCTTTCGGGACGAAACTCCGTCGCCACGAGGCGGAACCTTGGCGGATCCAATCTAGAGCTTCGACAGAGCTGTTCTGCCGGGGAAACTTCCCTCCCGGAGGGGGAAATCATCGCCATCGTCATCACCAACGCTCCTGTCATCGGGAGAGGGCAATCTCCATCAACATCTTCATCAGCACCATCTCATCTCAAAACCCTAGTTCATCTCTTGTATCCAATTCTTGTCTCCATGTCCGGGATTGGTGCTAGTAGGTTGCTAGTAGTGTTAATTACTCCTTGTAGTTGATGCTAGTTGGTTTAATTGGTGGACAATCATATGTTCAGATCCTATATGCATATTAATACCCCTCTGATTATGAACATGAATATGCTTTGTGAGTAGTTACTGAAGGAAATATGCCCTAGAGGCAATTATAAAGTTATTATTTATTTCCTTATATCATGATAAATGTTTATTATTCATGCTAGAATTGTATTAACCGGAAACATAATACATGTGTGAATACATAGACAAACAGAGTGTCACTAGTATGCCTCTTCTTGACTAGCTCGTTGATCAAAGATGGTTATGTTTCCTAACCATAGACATGAGTTGTCATTTGATTAACGGGATCACATCATTAGGAAAATGATGTGATTGACTTGACCCATTCCATTAGCTTAGCACTTGATCGTTTAGTTTGTTGCTATTGCTTTCTTCATAACTTATACATGTTCCTATGACTATGAGATTATACAACTCCCGTTTACCGGAGGAACACTTTGTGTGCTACCAAACGTCACAACGTAACTGGGTGATTATAAAGGTGCTCTACAGGTGTCTCCGAAGGTACTTGTTGGGTTGACGTATTTCGAGATTAGGATTTGTCATTTCGACTGTGGGAGAGGTATCTCTAGGCCCTCTTGGTAATGCACATCACTTAAGCCTTGCAAGCATTGCAACTAATGAGTTAGTTGCGGGATGATGTATTACGGAACGAGTAAAGAGACTTGCCGGTAACGAGATTGAACTAGGTATTGAGATACCGACGATCGAATCTCGGGCAAGTAACATACCGATGACAAAGGGAACAACGTATATTGTTATGCGGTCTGACCGATAAAGATCTTCGTAGAATATGTGGGAGCCAATATGAGCATCCAGGTTCCGCTATTGTTTATTGACCGGAGACGTGTCTCGGTTATGTCTACATTGTTCTCGAACCCGTAGGGTCCGCACGCTTAAGGTTTCGATGACAGTTATATTATGAGTTTATGTGTTTTGATGTACCGAAGGAGTTCGGAGTCCCGGATGAGATCGGAGACATGACGAGGAGTCTTGAAATGGTCGAGACGTAAAGATCGATATATCGGACGACTATATTCGGACATCAGAAAGGTTCCGAGTGATTCGGGTATGTTCGGGAGTACCGGGGAGTTACGGAAATTCGTATTGGGCCTTAATGGGCCATACGGGAAAGGAGAGAAAGGCCTCAAAGGGTAGCCGCACGCCTCCCCATGGGCTGGTTCGAATTGGACTAGGGAGGGGGGTGCCCCCTTCTTCCTTCTCCTTTTCCCTTCCCTTTCCTTCCCTCCTACTCCTACTACTTGGAAGGGCTCCTAGTTCTACTAGGAAGGGGGAATCCTACTCCCGGTGGGAGTAGGACTCCCCTAGGGCGCGCCATAGAGAGGGCCGGCCCTCCCCCTCCTCCACTCCTTTATATACGGGGCAGGGGACACCCCAAAGACACAACAATTGATCTCTTGATCTCTTAGCCATGTGCGGTGCCCCCCTCCACCATAATCCACCTCGATCATATCGTAGCGGTGTTTAGGAGAAGCCCTGCGTCGGTAGAACATCATCATCGTCACCACACCGTCGTTCTGACGAAACTCTCCCTCAACTCTCGGCTGGATCGGAGTTCGAGGGATGTCATCGAGTTGAACGTGTGCAGAACTCGGAGGTGTTGTGCGTTCGGTACTTGATCGGTCGGATCGTGAAGACATACGACTACATCAACCGCGTTGTGCTAACGCTTCCGCTTTCGGTCTACGAGGGTACGTAGACAACACTCTCCCCTCTCGTTGCTATGCATCACCATGATCTTGCGTGTGCGTAGGAAATTTTTGAAATTACTACGTTCCCCAACAGTGGCATCTGAGCCTAGGTTTTATGCGTTGATGTTATATTCACGAGTAGAACACAAGTGAGTTGTGGGTGATATAAGTCATACTGCTTACCAGCATGTCACACTTTGGTTCGGCGGTATTGTTGGATGAAGCGGTCCGGACCGACATTATGCGTACGCTTACACGAGACTGGTTCTACCGACGTGCTTTGCACACAGGTGGCTGGCGGGTGTCAGTTTCTCCAACTTTAGTTGAACCGAGTGTGGCTACGCCCGGTCCTTGCGAAGATTAAAACAACACCAACTTGACAAACTATCGTTGTGGTTTTGATGCTTAGGTAAGAACAGTTCTTGCTAAGCCCGTAGCAGCCACGTAAAACTTGCAACAACAAAGTAGAGGACGTCTAACTTGTTTTTGCAGGGCATGTTGTGATGTGATATGGTCAAGACATGATGCTAAATTTTATTGTATGAGATGATCATGTTTTGTAACCGAGTTATCGGCAACTGGCAGGAGCCATATATATATGGTTGTCCCTTTATTGTATGCAATGCAATCGCGCTGTAATGCTTTACTTTATCACTAAGCGGTAGCGATAGTCGTGGAAGCATAAGATTGGCGAGACGACAACGATGCTATGATGGAGATCAAGGTGTCGCGCCGGTGACGATGGTGATCATGAAGGTACTTCAAAGATGGAGATCACAAGTACAAGATGATGATGACCATATCATATCACTTATATTGATTGCATGTGATGTTTATCTTTTATGCATCTTATCTTGCTTTGATTGACGGTAGCATTATTAGATGATCCCTCACTAAATTTCAAGATAAAAGTGTTCTCCCTGAGTATGCATTGTTGCCAAAGTTCGTCGTGCCCAGACACCACGTGATGATCGGGTGTGATAAGCTCTACGTCCATCTACAACGGGTGCAAGCCAGTTTTGCACACGCAGAATACTCAGGTTAAACTTGACGAGCCTAGCATATGCAGATATGGCCTCGGAACACTGAGACCGAAAGGTCGAGCGTGAATCATATAGTAGATATGATCAACATGTTGATGTTCACCATTGAAAGCTACTCCATTTCACGTGATGATCGGTTATGGTTTAGTTGATTTGGATCACATGATCACTTAGAAGATTAGAGGGATGTCTTTCTAAGTGGGAGTTCTTAAGTAATATGATTAAATTGAACTTAAATTTATCATGAACTTAGTCCTGATAGTATTTTGCAAATTATGTTGTAGATCAATAGCTCGCGTTATTGCTTCCCTGTGTTTATTTTGATATGTTCCTAGAGAAAACTAAGTTGAAAGATGTTAGTAGCAATGATGCGGATTGGATCCGTGATCTGAGGATTATCCTTATTGCTGCACAGAAGAATTATGTCCTTGATGCACCGCTAGGTGACAAACCTATTGCAGGAGCAGATGCAGACGTTATGAACATTTGGCTAGCTCAATATGATGACTACTTGATATTTTAGTACACCATGCTTAACAGCTTAGAATCAGGATTTCAAAGACGTTTTGAATGTCATGGACCATATGAGATGTTCCAGGAGTTGAAATTAATATTTCAAGCAAATACCCGAGTTGAGAGATATGAAGTCTCCAACAAGTTCTATAGCTAAAAGATGGAGGAGAATAGCTCAAGCAGTGAGCATGTGCTTAGATTGTCTGGGTACTACAATCGCTTGAATCAAGTGGGAGTTAATCTTCCAGATAAAATAGTGATTGACAGAATTCTCTAGTCACCATCACCAAGTTAGTAGAACTTCGTGATGAACTATAATATGCAAGGGATAACAGAAACAATTCCCAAGCTCTTCGTGATGCTGAAATCGACGAAGGTAGAAATCAAGAAAAGCATCAAGTGTTGATGGTAAACAAAACCACTAGTTTCAAGTAAAGGGACAAAGGGCAGAAAGGGGAACTTCAAGAAGAACGGCAAGCAAGTTGCTGCTCAAGTGAAAAACCCAAGTCTGGACCTAAGCCTGAAACTGAGTGCTTCTACTGCAAAGGGATTGGTCACTTGAAGCAGAACTACCCCAAGTAATTGGTGGACAAGAAGGATGGCAAAGTGAACATAGGTATATTTGATATACATGTTATTGATGTGTACTTTACTAGTGTTTATAGCAACCCCTCAGTATTTGATACTAGTTCAGTTGCTAAGAGTAGTAACTCGAAACGGAAGTTGCAGAATGAACAGAGACTAGTTAAGGGTGAAGTGACGATGTGTGTTGGAAGTGGTTCCAAGATTGATATGATCATCATCACACACTCCCTATACTTTCGGGATTAGTGTTGAACCTAAATAAGTGTTATTTGGTGTTTGCGTTGAGCATGAATATGATTTGATCATGTTTATTGCAATACGGTTATTCATTTAAGTAAGAGAATAAATTGTTGTTCTGTTTACATATATGGTTATACACCCAATGAAAATGGTTCGTTGGATCTCGATGGTAGTGATACACATATTCATAATATTGAAACCAAAAGATGCAAAGTTAATAATGATAGTGCAACTTATTTGTGACACTACCGTTTAGGTCATATTGGTGTAAAGCGCGTGAAGAAACTCCATGCTGATGGACTTTTGGAATCACTTGATTATGAATCTGTTGATGCTTGCGAACCATGCCTCATGGGATTAAGACTCCATTCTCTGGAACAATGCAGCAAGCAACAGATTTGTTGGAAATCATGCATACTGATGTATATGGTCTGATGAATATTGAAGCTCGCGGCAGGTATCATTATTTTCTGATCTTCACAGATGATTTGAGCAGATATGAGTATATCTACTTGATGAAACACAAGTCTGAAATATTTGAAAAGTTCAAAGAATTTCAGAGTGAAGTGGAGAATCATCGTAACAAAAATAAAAAGTTTCTACGATATGATCGCAGAAGTAAAATATTTGAGTTACGAGTTTGGCCTTAAATTAAAACAATGTGAAATAGTTTCACTACTCACGCCACCTGGAACACCACAGTGTAATGGTGTGTCCGAACATCGTAATCGTACTTTACTTGATATGGTGCGATCTATGATGTCTCTTATAGATTTACCGCTATCATTTTGGGGTTATGCATTAGAGACAGCTACATTCACGTTAAAAAGGGCACCATCTAAATCTGTTGAGGCAACACTGCATGAACTGTGGTTTGGCAAGAAACCAAAGTTGTCGTTTCTTAAAGTTTGAGGTTGCAATGCTTATGTGAAAAAGTTTCAACTTGATAAGCTAAAACCCAAATCGGAGAAGTGCATCTTCATAGGATACCCAAAAGAAAATGTTGGGTACACCTTCTATCACAGATCCAAAGGAAAGTTATTCATTGCTGAGAATGGATCCTTTCTAGAGAAGGAGTTTCTCTCGTAAGAAGTGAGTGGGAGGAAAGTAGAACTTGATGAGGTAACTATACCTGCTCCCTTATTGGAAAGTAGTTCATCACAGAAATCTGTTTCTGTGACTACTACACCAATTAGTGAGGAAGCTAATGATGATGATCATGTAACTTCAGATCAAGTTACTACCGAACCTCGTAGGTAAAGCAGAGTGAGATCCGCAGCAGAGTGGTACGGTAATCATGTTCTGGAGGTCATGTTACTTGACCATTACGAACCTACAAACTATGAGGAAGCGATGATGAGCCCAGATTCCGCGAAATGGCTCGAGGCCATGAAATCTGAGATGCGATCCATGTATAAGAACAAAGTATGGACTTTGATTGACTTGCCCAAAGATCGGCGAGCCATTGAGATTAAATGGATCTTCAAGAGGAAGATGGACGTTGATAGTAGTGTTACTATCTACAAAGCTAGAATTTGTTGGGGATCGTAGCAGAAATTTAAAATTTTCTACGCATCACCAAGATCAATCTATGGAGTAATCTAGCAACGAGGGGAAGGAGAGTGCATCTACATACCCTTGTAGATCGCTAAGCGGAAGCGTTCAAGTGAACGGGGTTGAGGGATTCGTACTCGTCGTGATCCAAATCACCGATGATCCTAGCGCCGAACGGACGGCACCTCCGCGTTCAACACACCATACGGTTGGGAGACGTCTCCTCCTTCTTGATCCAGCAAGGTGAGAGGAGAAGTTGAGGGAAAACTCTAACAACACGACGGCGTGGTGGTGATGGAGCTCGTGGTTCTTCGGCAGGGTTTCGCCAAGCACTACGGAGGAGGATGAGGTGTTGGAGGAGGAAGAGGGCTGCGCCAGGGGAAGGGTGCGGCTGCCCTCTCTCTCCCTCACTATATATAGGGGGAAGGGAGGAGGGGGAGGCGCCCTAGGGTTCCCTAGGGGAGGGGAGGCGGCCACAGGGGAAACCCTAGATGGGTTTGGGCGCCCCCACCCCCTAGAAAACTTGCCCGCCAAGCCGGGAGGGGCGGCTGCCCTACGAGTGGCGCCCCCATGTAACATCCCAAATTTTCAATTTGGAATGTTATACATTTGATCATCAATGCATATCATATTTCTTTTGCATTTTGGTTGATCCTAGAAATTCTACGCAACTCAATGACCCACAGAGAGAGTTGGGGATTTCGATATTTTCATATTTGAGTTCTCTCAAATTTTGAGAATAGGATCATTTGGTTTTATTTATTTTATCATCAATTATTTCTACTACAAAAATATGAGAGAGGGAATAAAATGACTTTCCCAAAATAAAGAAATATTGAGGATTTAATAATAAAATCAAATAAGATTTTATTTCGGAGTTTTTTTGGTGTTTTATTTGAATTAGGAAAAAAGTGCATTTTTCAAAATTGCATTTAGGTCCCAAATAAATGTTCACCTTATGAGGCTTCATTTTACAAGCCCGTGAAAATTTATTTCGGAATTTTTGGAGTCCGTTTAGTATTTCTTTTTCTTTTTCTTCTGAGCAGAATATAAAAAAAAACCCGCGCCCGGCTGGGCCCTGCCGCCTCCCACTTGAGCAGCCGCCGGACTCGGGAGGAGTCCGAGCCGGAGCCGCCTCGCCGCCACCCGACCCCCTCCCCAAGGCAGCACCCCCCTTCTCTTAAATACCAAGACACCCCGCCGCCCTCACCTCACCCCGCCACCCGCCAGTCGCAGTCGCCCCCGCCGCCTGCTGCTGCCGCCGCCGCCGCGCGCCGCTGCTGCACCGCCGCTGCTGCCGAGCCGCCCCGCCGCCCCCGCATAGCTGTCGCCGCCGCCGGAGCCCCGCCCCGCCCGCCGGAGTACCTCGCCGGAGGTATAGCCGCCGCCGTTCGCCGTTCGGTTTTTTTAAGAAACCGCCTCGGTTTTTTTTCGAAACCCTAGATCGGTTTATTTCTCTGGTTTACTTAATTAGTGAATGTTCACTGATTCATTCGTTTTAACGAACACGTTCATCGTTTAGTTTCGGATAATGAACGTTCATTCGTTAATCTGTTCTTCGTTTTTCTTTTCTCGGATTAAATCCGCGATTTTCTGATCGCGATTCGTGATCTGATTTTCGTTTTAGTTTAACTTTTCGCTCGTTTATCGGAATCAGGCGATTCAAGCGCCCAGAGTTTCGTCTCGAACCCCTCTATCCATTTAACCAACTTAAACAAGTTTTTGTTACTGTAAAATTTTCCCTAGATCTAGATTGCTAGTACAAAGTTGTTTTCTTTCGCCGTTTGACTTTCATTGCTTCGTTCGATTCGATTCTTTTGCCAACCGGAGTTCTTAAGTTGAACCTTCTGGTTAGATCTCCTATTCGAGTTTTACCTGTGCAGTAGATGAGTACTTATTGTATGCTTGTTTGATTGTTTGCGATAGAGTACCCGGAGTGCGCCTCCTGTTACTTCGAATCGCTAGGTTTCCCGGATCATCAGCAAGGCAAGTAACACTTTGATCATACCTTTTCTACTACCCAGTTTTATTGCATTAGATCAATCCTCACACATTGCATGATTAGGATCTAATTAAATTGTGGGATGGGAAGTAGATGAGGTAGTACCTATTACCTGTTTATTATCAAACCTTTGGGAGTTACTTCTACGTTTGCTTATCATGCCATGCTATGCTAGTAGACGTGGATTGGGTGAGTGAAATCCATTGACAGATGTGAGATTGTTAATTAATGGTTTATCTAAGGTGGCAACTTAAACACACATCTAGGTGGATTGAGGCACCTGGGTATTCCAGGACTTGCCTGTTTTTCTTTTGGACCGCCACCCAGGCTCAAAGGGATCATAAGACTATTCATACTAGAAACTTCCGTGTGCAGCCACAAGCTATTATGGGCTCTAGCATAGTTGACTAAGTTGTGCGAACTCTTACAGTGGTAGACTAGCAGATGTAGGGGATGTAGGTGGTACGGTCTACCCGATCGTAAGGTGCTAGCGCTTCTGAAAGACTATGTCTCGGTCATCCGTCTTCTCAAACACCATGTAGTGCGAGAAAACAAACGGAGGCGATCGAGTCTTGTGGGGAAAAGTGCGCAAACCTCTGCAGAGTGTAACAAACTAATCATGGTTAGCCGTGTCCCCGGTTATGGACATCTTGAGTATCTAGTACTTGGATTATCATGTGAATCTCAACATGTTACTCTAAATTAATTTTGTTGGGTTATGTTTAATGATGATGCTTAATTGGGATTGAGAATGCTGTCAACCATTCTCAATGTTTAACAACCACCATGATAGTTAAATAAATTTTATTCCTTTGAAGTAGGAAAAAAATGGCTTTACGCAAAAACTGTAACCATAGAGCTTTCCACCAACCAATATGCATATAGTATAGCTGTTGCATTCCATTACTCTCTATGTGTTACCTTGCCAGCATATTCCATGTGCTGACCCGTTTTCGGGCTGCAACGTTAATGTTGCAGACTTTTCAGACGACGATTAAGGAGTTTTTAGGTCGTGGTTCTATACTCAGTGATGCCGTTGGAGTTGATGGACTCACTTATCTTCCAAGCCTTCCGTTGTTATCGTTATTAGATGGCCTTAAGCCATATTTATTGTAATAAGTTCTCTTTTGAGACACTCGATGTAATAAGTGTGTGATTGCTACTCTGCTATAAATCCTCCGAGTACTGTGTGGTGTCAGCATTACTGATCCAGGGATGACACCGGAGCACAGAGATCAGACTGTTTGAGGTCTGGTCGCTACAGAGATGGTATCAGAGCATACGCTGACTGTAGGACACGACCACTAAGCTAAAAGACCTAGATCACTATTCACTCTCTTCTTCTCTGACCTCTCATCTTTTCTACTCTTTAGGATGGCGGATGCAAGGAACAAGTTCACACAACCGGATGAAGATACACCCTTTGGACGACACTTGAAGGAAGTCACTAGATGCCTGAACATAGGAGTACCAAGCTTCACGGGAACCTACAACGCCACTTTACCTGAAGAAGAGCGCTGGATGATTCAAGTTTAAGTTCTAGAAAGGACGTTCATGCCAGTCACTGAACCCATAGAGTTTTCTTTTGATGCACCAACTTGGAGTCTAGGAAAGAGCATGGCAGCTCACATAGCCATGGGACGCATTGGAGAAGTCTACCGCAAGGATCTCAAAGATACTATCTACCAGATTTGTGGGCACCGAGATGAACACTGGGAGATGATCAGCACCAGGAAGGATAGATCAATCACAGCTTTTATCCAGGAATTAAACCAGCACATTCGACGATAGGAGAACCAGATGTGTGCCGACATGATAGATCTGAAGAAGGCTAAGACTAGAATCAAGGAACTGGAGGAAGAACTCAAGGCTACACGGGAAGATTATGAAGAAGAAATTGAAGTATTGGTGGAGAAGAATGACGACCTGATCAAGAAGATTGGAATATTTATGGGAGGCCCGACACCAGTAGATGAAGACGAAGAACCCAATGAGATTAACCCGGAAGACTATATCATCATCGACGGCACCGACTCGGAACCAGATAGTAGCGAAGATGATTATGTTGATGAAGCTAGAGCAGATATTATGGAGTCAACTACCGAAGAATATTTCTAGTAGACCACCTCATCAGTAGTAGTAGTCCACCATGTAAATATAGTAGCCCGAGCACTTTTGCGATAGTTAGATCGATTATATGCCCTTGTTTGATTGAATGAAGTGAATTGTTTGCTTTTGCCTCATGCGCATATGGGTAGTGTTTTCTCTTTAGACCCCCTTTATTCTTACATCTCATCTTTTCTAAACCCTCAGATGCCTCCGAGACGTGACCCTGGATTTGCCTTTCCACCGGAGCTCACCCAGTTGATCCAGTAGCAGAACACATTGATGCAGTTGCTAGTCCAGAATCAGAATCAGGGGAACAACAACAACAACCCACCACCACCACCACCACTTGTTGACCACTTAGCCCGTTTTCTTAGGCTAAATCCGCCGGTGTTTTCTAGTAGCACCGAGCCGATAGTAGTAGATGATTGGCTCCGCAAAACAGCTAGGGAGTTGACCACAGCAGGATGCACAGATGCGGAGAAGGTGAAGTTTGCCGCACATCAGTTAGAAGGACCCGCAGCATCATGGTGGGAGAATTTCACAGTCACCTTCCCAGTCGGCACTGTCACATGGGACCAGTTTCAGCAGGCTTTCCGTACTACCCATGTTTCAGCAGGAGCTATGGCCATGAAGAAGCGTGAGTTTCGTAACTTGCGCCAAGGAGGACGGACAGTTGGCCAGTATGTGGAGGAATTTAGTAAGTTAGCACGTTATGCCCCAGATGACGTCGCTACGGATGCAGCTAAGCAGGAGAAGTTTCTAGAAGGACTGAATGATGAGTTGAGCATGCAGTTGATGGTAGCCACCTTCAACAACTACCAGGAGTTGGTAGATCGTGCTCTTATGATTGAAGGGAAGCAGCAGCAAATTGAGAATCGCAAGAGGAAGTATGGACAAGGAAAGTACAATTCAGGAGCTCAGCAGAAGCCACGTTTTACCCCTAGACCAGGAGGACATTTTCAGCATACCCATGGAGGAGGTAGCTCGCACAATCACAATGGCACCAAGAATGGTAATGGCAATGGAGGAAGCAACGGCCAGAACCGCACCAACCCCTCGACCCCAGCCAAGAAGGACCTAAGCCAAGTCACTTGCTATAAGTGTTCGAAGACCGGACATTATGCCAATGAATGTCCTGAAGGCCAAAATGGCAATGGAAGTTCTGGGAAGAAGCCGAACCCTTTCAACAGGGGACAGGTGAACCACGTTAGCGTGGAGGAGGTTGAAGCTCAGCCCGATGCAGTAATAGGTAAGTTTTTGGTTAAGTCATTTACTGCACTCGTTCTTTTTGATACTGGAGCATCGCATTCATACATCTCAAGGGGATTTGTGGATAAGTATAACCTACCAACCCAAGCCCTTAGGTCACCCATGTTAGTAACCTCGCCCAGAGTAGAGTATGTGGCTAGTCTATGGTGTGATCGGTTACCATTAAGGATTGGTAACTATGTTTTCCCTCAGACCTAATAGTATTGGAATCTCAAGGATTGGATATGATATTAGGCATGGATTGGTTATCAAAGTATGAAGGTAATATAGAATGTGCTAGTAAGTCAATTTTGCTTACCACACCAGAAGGGAGAAGGATCAAGTATGTATCCCGGCATGTGCCAAAGAGGACTCAAGTAAATTGCCTAACAGGAGTTGTGCAGGAGGAAGTACCAGTGGTAAGGGATTTCCCTGATGTATTTCCAGAAGAGTTGCCAGGCATGCCCCCGGATAGAGATATTGAGTTTTTGATTGAGCTATTGCCAGGCACTGGGCCAATATCAAAGAGACCATATAGGATGCCGGCAAAGGATTTGGTGGAAATTAAGAAGCGGATTAAGGAGTTACTGGATAAGGGATATATTCGCCCAAGTTCTTCACCTTGGGGATCGCCAGTACTTCTAGTGGAGAAGAAGGATGGATCGTTAAGGATGGTTGTTGATTATCGAGGATTGAATGAAGTAACGATCAAGAACAAGTACCCACTACCAATGATCAACAATCTGTTTGATCGATTGCAAGGAGCGAAGGTATTTTCCAAGATCGATCTGCGATCAGGATACCACCAGTTGAAGATTCGAGAACAGGATATTCCGAAGACAGCTTTTACTACCAGGTATGGGTTGTATGAGTATACCGTTATGTCATTTGGTTTGACAAACGCACCTGCATATTTTATGAACATGATGAACAAAGTGTTTATGGAGTTTTTGGATAAGTTCGTCGTAGTGTTCATTGATGATATCCTGGTTTATTCGAAGAATGAAGAGGAGCATAAGGAGCATTTGCGTTTGGTACTTGGAAAGCTCAGAGAACACCAATTATATGCCAAGTTCAGCAAATGTGAGTTTTGGTTGAAGGAAGTAGGATTCCTCGGACATGTTATATCCGGAGAAGGTATAGCAGTAGATCCCGCTAAAGTTGAAACCGTGACCAAGTGGGAAGCCCCAACAACAGTTGGAGAGATCCGGAGTTTTCTTGGACTCGCAAGATACTACCGGAGATTTATTAAGAATTTCTCAAAGATTGCGAAGCCTATGACTGAGTTGTTAAAGAAAGATACCAAGTTCATATGGACAGAGGAGTGTGAGGCTAGTTTTCAGGAGTTGAAGAAATGTTTGGTTACCTCACCAGTGTTGATTTTGCCAGACCAGACCAAAGATTATGAGGTGTACTGCGACGCTTCACGTCGAGGACTTGGAGCAGTGCTTATGCAGGAAGGGAGAGTTGTTTCATATGCCTCAAGACAACTGAAGCCTCATGAGTTGAATTATGCCACGCATGATTTGGATTTAGCAGCCGTAGTGCATGCGTTGAAAACATGGAGACATTTTCTCATTGGTAATCATTGTGAGGTGTACATGGATCATAAGAGTTTGAAGTACATCTTCACCCAGAAGGAGTTGAATCTCAGACAAAGGAGATGGCTGGAGCTTATCAATGATTATGATATGAGATTGCATTATCACCCCGGAAAGGCTAATGTAGTAGCTGACGCATTAAGCCGCAAGAGCCATGTCAATACATTAATGACGAGAGAAATACCCAAGGAGTTAGCAGAAAATCCTCGTGAACTATGTTTGGAAATAGTTCCGAGAAGCTATGTAGCAGCATTGGAGATTCAGTCAACTTTGATGGATAGAATCAGAGAAGCTCAGAAAGCTGACAAAGAGATTGCCGCTATAAAAGAGAAACTGAGCAAACGAAAAGCTAAAGGATTTCGTGAGGATGAGCACGACACCCTATGGTTTGAAGACCGTGTTTACGTGCCCAATGACCCGGAGATCAGGAAGTTGATTTTGCAAGAGGCACACGATTCACCATATTCAATTCATCCAGGAAATACCAAGATGTATCTGGATTTGAAGGATATTTTCTGGTGGACCGGAATGAAGAAGGATATAGCGGAGTATGTAGCAGTTTGTGATGTATGCCAGAGAGTAAAAGCAGAGCATCAGAAGCTAGCAGGACTGTTACAACCATTGCCGATACCCGAATGGAAGTGGGATAAGCTAGGCATGGATTTTATCACGGGATTACCCAGGACTCGTTCAGGCTATGACTCAATTTGGGTTGTAGTTGATCGATTGACGAAAGTAGCTCATTTCATCCCAGTAAAGACCACTTACACCAGTGCTAAGTTGGCAAAGATATACATGACCAGGATCGTATGTCTGCATGGAGTTCCAAGGAGTATCGTATCAGATAGAGGAACCCAGTTTACCTCAAAGTTCTGGAAGCAGTTGCACGAAACTTTGGGTACCAGGCTAGAATTCAGTACAACTTTTCATCCACAGACAGATGGACAGACCGAGAGGGTAAATCAGATTTTGGAGGATATGCTGAGAGCTTGTGCGCTAGATTATGGATCTAGTTGGGACGACAATTTGCCATATGCAGAGTTCTCTTACAACAACAGTTACCAAACCAGTTTGAAGATGGCCCCTTTCGAAGCTTTGTACGGAAGGAGGTGCAGGACACCGTTGTCATGGGATGAAGTGGGAGACCGCCAGTTGTTTGGTCCTGACTTGATTAAAGAGTCTGAACAGAAGGTGAAGTTGATTCGCGATAGGCTCAAGGTAGCCCAGTCCAGACAGAAGAGTTATGCGGATTCTAAACGCAAGGAGACAGTTTACGAAGTTGGAGATAGAGCTTATCTTCGAGTATCCCCACTTCGGGGAACAAAACGTTTTGGAGTCAAAGGAAAGTTAGCACCACGATTTGTAGGACCATATCGAGTATTGGAACGTATGGGGGAAGTAGCCTACAAGTTGGAATTGCCCGAAGGATTGTCAGGAGTACATGACGTGTTCCACATTTCTCAGCTGAAGAAATGTCACGTAGAGATGGCTGACATCCCGTTGAGAGATATAGTGCCTTTGGAAACTATTCAGTTGGATAACGATTTGACCTACGAGGAGAAGCCTGTTAAGATCCTCGAGTTTGCCAACCGAGTTACTCGCAGCAAGGTTATCAAGTTTTGCAAAGTCCAGTGGAGCCACCACTCAGAGGATGAAGCCACCTCGGAGCGAGAGGAAGATTTGTTCAAGGACCACCCTCACCTATTTTCTAGCCAACCCGAATCTCGAGGGCGAGATTCATCTTAAGGGGGGTAGGTTTGTAACATCCCAAATTTTCAATTTGGAATGTTATACATTAGATCATCAATGCATATCATATTTCTTTTGCATTTTGGTTGATCCTAGAAATTCTACGCAACTCAATGACCCACGGAGAGAGTTGGGGATTTCGATATTTTCATATTTGAGTTCTCTCAAATTTTGAGAATAGGATCATTTGGTTTTATTTATTTTGTCATCAATTATTTCTACTACAAAAATATGAGAGAGGGAATAAAATGACTTTCCCAAAATAAAGAAATATTGAGGATTTAATAATAAAATCAAATAAGATTTTATTTCGGAGTTTTTTTGGTGTTTTATTTGAATTAGGAAAAAAGTGCATTTTTCAAAATTGCATTTAGGTCCCAAATAAATGTTCACCTTGTGAGGCTTGATTTTAGAAGCCCGTGAAAATTTATTTCGGAATTTTTGGAGTCCGTTTAGTATTTCTTTTTCTTTTTCTTCCGAGCAGAATATTAAAAAAAAACCCGCCCGATTGGGCCAAGGGCCCAGCCGAGCCAGGCCGGCCCAGCCGCCGCCGCCTCCCGCTTGAGCAGCCGCCGGACTCGGGAGGAGTCTGAGCCGGAGCCGCCTCGCCGCCGCCCGACCCCCTCCCTAAGGCAGCACCCCCCTTCTCTTAAATACCAAGCCACCCCGCCGCCCTCACCTCACCCCGCCACCCGCCACCCGCCAGCCGCAGCCGCCGCCGCCGCCTGCTGCTGCCGCCGCCGCCGCGCGCCGCACGCCGGCACCGCCGTCGCCGCTGCTGCGCCGCCGCCGCTGCCGAGCCGCCCCGCCGCCCCGCATAGCCGCCGCCGCCGCCGGAGCCCCGCCCCGCCCGCCGGAGTACCTCGCCGGAGGTATAGCCGCCGCCGTTCGCCGTTCGTTTTTTTTAAGAAACCGCCTCGGTTTTTTTCGAAACCCTAGATCGGTTTATTTCTCTGGTTTACTTAATTAGTGAATGTTCACCGATTCGTTCGTTTTAACGAACACGTTCATCGTTTAGTTTCAGATAATGAACGTTCATTCGTTAATCTGTTCTTCGTTTTTCTTTTCTCGGATTAAATCCGCGATTTTTCTGATCGCGATTCCTGATCCGATTTTCATTTTAGTTTAACTTTTTGCTCGTTTATCGGAATCAGGCGATTCAAGCGCCCAGAGTTTCGTATCGAACCCCTCTATCCACTTAACCAACTTAAACAAGCTTTTGTTACTGTAAAATGTTCCCTAGATCCAGATTGCTAGAACGAAGTTGTTTTCTTTTGCCGTTTGACTTTCCTTGCTTCATTCGATTCGATTCTTTTGCCAACCGGAGTTCTTAATTTGAACCTTCTGGTTAGATCTCCTATTCGAGTTTTACCTGTGCATTAGATGAGTACTTATTGTATGCTTGTTTGATTGTTTGCGATAGAGTACCCGGAGTGCGCCTCCTGTTACTTCGAATCGCTAGGTTTCTCGGATCATCAGCAAGGCAAGTAACACTTTGATCATACCTTTTCTACTACCCAGTTTTATTGCATTAGATCAATCCTCACACATTGCATGATTAGGATCTAATTAAATTGTGGGATGGGAAGTAGATGAGGTAGTACCTATTACCTGTTTATTATCAAACCTTTGGGAGTTACTTCTACGTTTGCTTATCATGCCATGCTATGCTAGTAGACGTGGATTGGGTGAGTGAAATCCATTGACAGATGTGAGATTGATAATTAATGGTTTATCTAAGGTGGCAACTTAAACACACATCTGGGTGGATTGAGGCACCTGGGTATTCCAGGACTTGCCTGTTTTTCTTTTGGACCGCCACCCAGGCTCAAAGGGATCATAAGACTATTCATACTAGAAACTTCCGTGTGCAGCCACAAGCTATTATGGGCTCTAGCATAGTTGACTAAGTTGTGCGAACTCTTACAGTGGTAGACTAGCAGATGTAGGGGATATAGGTGGTACGGTCTACCCGATCGTAAGGTGCTAGCGCTTCTGAAAGACTATGTCTCGGTCATCCGTCTTCTCAAACACCATGTAGTGCGAGAAACCAAACGGAGGCGATCGAGTCTTGTGGGGAAAAGTGCGCAAACCTCTGCAGAGTGTAACAAACTAATCATGATTAGCCGTGTCCCCGGTTATGGACATCTTGAGTATCTAGTACTTGGATTATCATGTGAATCTCAACATGTTACTCTAAATTAATTTTGTTGGGTTATGTTTAATGATGATGCTTAATTGGGATTGAGAATGCTGTCAACCATTCTCAATGTTTAACAACCACCATGATAGTTAAATAAATTTTATTCCTTTGAAGTAGGGAAAAATTGGCTTTACGCAAAAACTGTAACCATAGAGCTTTCCACCAGCCAAATATGCATATAGTATAGCTGTTGCATTCCATTACTCTATATGTGTTACATTGCCAGCATATTCCATGTGCTGACCCGTTTTCGGGCTGCAACGTTAATGTTGCAGACTTTTTAGACGACGATTAAGGAGTTTTTAGGCCGTGGTTCTATACTCAATGATGCCGTTGGAGTTGATGGACTCACTTATCTTCCAAGCCTTCCGCTGTTATCGTTATTAGATGGCCTTAAGCCATATTTATTGTAATAAGTTCTCTTTTGAGACACTTGATGTAATAAGTGTGTGATTGCTACTCTGCTATAAATCCTCCGAGTACTGTGTGGTGTCAGCATTACTGATCGAGGGATGACACCGGAGCACAGAGATCAGACTGTTTGAGGTCTGGTCGCTACACCCCACCTCTCTTGGTTACGTGAGATGGGGTGGGAGGGGCGCTCAGCCCCTTAGTGGGCTTATGTGCCCTCTCCCCTTGGCCCATAAGGCCCCCCAACGCTTGCCGGGGCCTCCGAAACCCCTTACGGACACGCTGGTCATCACCTGGTACCCCCGGAACAATTCCGGACTCCAATACCCTTCGTCCAACATACCGATCTTCACCTCCGGACCATTCCGGAGCTCCTCGTCATGTCCGGGATCTCATCTGGGACTCCGAACAACATTCGGTAACCACATACTATTTCCCATAACAACTCTAGCGTCACCGAACCTTAAGTGTGTAGACCCTACGGGTTTGAGAACCATGCAGACATGACCGAGACAACTCCCCGGCCAATAACCAACAGCGGGATCTGGATACCCATGTTGGCTCCCACATGTTCCACGATGTGATGCCCTAAGACCGGAGCTTCAGATGCCTTCCAGGGTTTCCGGGTTTTCGTCGTGTGTTTTGTTTGGTTCATTGCATTCATCATTGCATCATGTGCATTGCATCATGTCGTCATGTCATCTTCTCATAAATCTTTGTAACTCAAATAAATAAACCGTATGGATCTTCGGTCCATTTAAACCGAGGGAATTCACATGGTGATTCTATTTATAACATATCTTCCCGATATTAGGGAGCTATTATAATTTTTTTCCATTCTTTTGGAATTCACCTTAACACACTTGCAATTTAATTCCCATGCCTTTTTCCCGCTTCAAGTTTGGTCCTCAAACTTTGCCCATATTTTCTTTCATCGCTTTCCCGATCTCCACAAAAATTCCGAACATTTTTGGACTCTCCAAAAATGTTTTTTTCTAATTCAAACTTATTTGAATTGCATTCAAATGTGTTTGAATGCAATCCTTTCAAGCGGTGCCAAATGCATTTCCTCAGAACTAACTCATTTTTATGAGTCCGGGAGATTTAACCGCATGCCCAAATTATTTCTCTAACCCCTCCTTTTTTTTCTTTTCTTTCTTATCTTTGTTTTTGTTTTTCTTCTTTTCTTTAGAGTGAGAGGGAAAGAGAGCCCAACCCAGCCTTGCAGCCTTGCTCTCCACATGCCCAGCCGGCGCCCTCCCCACTGGGCCGGCCTTTTGGCCCACCTACCCTCCTAACCCTAGGCCCGAGCGAACCCCCCATCCCAATCGATCCCCTCCTCTCCTGTGTTTCCTCCTCGCGCCGCCAGAGCGCCACCTCCTCGACCCCCCTCGCTCCCTTCCTCCTTTCACCAGCGCCTCCTCACCATCTCCCTCGATTCCTCCCCGATGCCCATCTCTCTCCCCGCTCGATCTCTTCCTCCTTCGTTCCCGCACGCGCTCGCAGCGGCAGGAGCCCGTTTCCCTCGCCCTTCCTCCCCTCGTCTCCCTTTCCTCTTGTCCGACTTGAGCCAGGGGAGGAGCCCAGTGCCCAATCCCCTCCAAGCCGCCAGAGACGACCAAGCCTCCCCCAACGCGCCCCTGCATCGAGCAGCCATAACTGCGTCGTCGGATCCCATCCGATGCTGCCATGGATCCCGCAGAACCAGGCCGCAGCCCCGCGCCATCTCGTGGACCGCGCCCGTGCCACCGCTTCTCCGCCTTGCCTGGAGCTCCAAATTCGCCGGCCACCGCTGCCGCTGCCGACCTCCGCAGCACCAAGTCCATCCAGCCGCGAGGCAGTGCCCCCTCGCGTGCCCATGGTCCTCCCTTCTTCGTCGTGAGCGGCAACAGGAGCATCGCCGAGCCCTCGTGCCCGCGACCCTGCGGCTGCATTGACCATCAGCTCCGGCCGCTGAGCTCCTTGCTGCGCGCGTCCCGTCTCCGACCGATGAGTCCAGGCCGCCAAGCTCTTCGTCTTGCTGCTGCTCCGCCATCGACCTCCAGTTGCTGCAGGCGCCGTCCTGAAGCTCTCTGCATCGAACAGGTATAGGAGCGTAGCGAGGACGCCCGCATCGACCGCGCCTAGGGCTGCCTCCTCGCCCTTGTTGTTCGCACGTGGGCCACACGGCCTGCTGTCCGCCACGCCAAGACCCGAGGCCTTTTTTTGCTGCTTCGCTTTGGAGACACCAAGATCCTCTCCGACAAGTGCACGACTATGCGGATTGTGCCAAGTACCACGATGTCGAGACCCCTCAAGTTCGACTACACGAAAACGCCAAGTACCCCTACGCGGAAGATGCCAAGACCGTTTCGGGATTCACCAAGTACCGCTACCGATGGCTCGAACACCTTTGAAACGTATACCACTACTGCCGCCTGAACATCTACCAAACGTGTACCACAACCATCGCCGAAGAACCGTGAACGTCTAACGATGACCCTCAAGTTCGTCCACGATTGCTATGTACCACTACCATCGACGCGAACCACTACTTCCACTACGGCATGAGTACAACTACTACCACTACGAACGTGGCGAGAACGTCTACTTCCTCTACTTTGCACCGAACCGATATGCTTCGAAGGTATAACGACCGTCCGAGAACGTTTGCATGTGTTGTATGAGTTGCACCCTATGTTTGCACCGTGCCCGAGTTGTCACTTGCTCAGTCCTCCTCTTCTGCCGCCAATTCGTGGGGAACCCGGTTACCGGGATCACCCCACCATCTTGCACGACACGCTCCCGTCACACTTCCTTTTGCACCGGCATCTCAATCAAGTTACCGGAAACCGAGATGTTGCCGTGGCATCATTTTCGGATTCGTTGTCGTGGCACCCCTTTTGTTTTCCGCCACTTTGACAAATGCTTCATAATATGCTCATGCCAACATTTTCAAAAAATTGCATAAACTTGAACATGGCATCCGCATCATGTTAACAACATTAAGATGGTTTAAATTGTTGCTTGCATTAATTTGCTAAATGCATATGGGGATTTTCCGGATTTGTTGTTTGTTATATCCGGCCCCATTTAAATTGTTTAGATAGTGTAGTTTTGTTATGCCTCACTTCTTGCCATGTTTAACAACATTTAATATTGTTGAGTACCTAACCGGGAGTGAACTAAATAATGGAATGTGGTGTTTTGTCAATATGCATCCCGATGCATATTGAGCTCCACTTAACTTGTAGTGTTGTTTGTGCGCCTTGCCATGCCATGCATATTTAAACCGGACATGCACATACTTGATTGTGCATCATGCCATGCTTATGTGGTGGTTGTTTACTATGTTGTGTGCTTATTTCCGGTGTTGCTTCTTCGGGTTGGTTCCGATAACGTCGCATTTGTGAGGATCCATTCGACTTTGTCCTTTTGTCTTCTTCATGGACTCATTCTTCTTCCTTGCGGATCTCAGGCAAGATGACCATACCCTCGAAATCACTTCTATCTTTGCTTGCTAGTTGCTCGCTCTTTTGCTATGCCTATGCTACGATACCTACCACTTGCTTATCATGCCTCCCATATTGTTGTACCAAGCCTCTAACCCACCTTGTCCTAGCAAAATGTTGTTTGGCTATGTTACTACTTTGCTCAGCCCCTCTTATAGCGTTGTTAGTTGCAGGTGAAGATTGAAGTTTGTTCCTTGTTGGAACATGGAGATGTTGTTCCTTGTTGGAACATATTTACTTGTTGGGATACCACAATATCTCTTATTTAATTAATACATCTATATACTTGGTAAAGGGTGGAAGGCTCGGCCTTATGCCTGGTGTTTTGTTCCACTCTTGCCGCCCTAGTTTCCGTCATATCGGTGTTATGTTCCCGGATTTTGCGTTCCTTACGCGGTTGGGCTATTATGGGAACCCCTTGACAGTTCGCCTTGAATAAAACTCCTCCAGCAATGCCCAACATTGGTTTTACCATTTGCCACCTAGCCTTTTCTTTTCCCTTGGGAGTCGCGCTCCCGAGGGTCATCTTATTTAAACCCCCCTGGGCCAGTGCTCCTCAAAGTGTTGGTCCGACCGAGCTGCCTGCGGGGCCACCTTGGGGAAACTTGAGGTTTGGTTTTACTCGTAGCTAGTCTCATCTGAGTGTGCCCTGAGAATGAGATATGTGCAGCTCCTATTGGGATTTGTCGGCACATTCGGGCGGTGTTGCTGGACTTGTTTTATCATTGTCGAAATGTCTTGTAACCGGGATTCCGAGTTTGATCGGGTCTTCCCACTAGAAGGAATATCCTTCGTTGACCGTGAGAGCTTGTGATGGGCTAAGTTGGGACTTCCCTACAGGGATTTGAACTTTCGAAAGTCGTGCCCGCGGTTATGGGCAGATGGGAATTTGTTAACGTCCGTTTGTAGAAAACCTGAAGTTGATCTTAATTAAAATACATCAACCGCGTGTGTAACCGTGATGGTCTCTTCTCGACGGAGTCCGGGAAGTGAACACGGTGTTGGAGTAATGCTTGACGTAGGTTGTTCTAGGATCACTTCTTGATCATTAGTTGTTCGACCGTGCTTTTGCCTTCTCTTCTCGCTCTCTTTTGCGAATATGTTTAGCCACCATATATGCTAGTCGCTTGCTGCAGCTCCACCTCATACCTTTTACCCTTCCTATAAGCTTAAATAGTCTTGATCGCGAGGGTGTGAGATTGCTGAGTCCCCGTGACTCACAGATACTTCCAAAACCAGTTTGCAGGTGCCGATGATACCGTGCAGATGACGCAACCGAGCTCAAGGAGGAGCTCAATGAAGATCTTGTCCTTTGTGTTGTTTCGTTCTAGTTGATCAGTAGTGGAGCCCAGTTGGGGTTGATCGGGGATCTGTGTAGCATTTGGGGGTAGTCTTCTTTTATTTTGGTTCCGTAGTCGGACCGTGATTATATCTGGTTGATGTAATGCTTTATTCATGTAATTGTGTGAAGTGGCGAGTGTAAGCCAACTATGTATCTCTTTCCCTTATGTATTACATGGGTTGTGTGAAGATTACCTCACTTGCGACATTGCTTTCAATGCGGTTATGCCTCTAAGTCGTGCTTCGACACGTGGGAGATATAGCCGCATCGAGGGCGTTACACACGATGATCTCATCGGATGAACCACGATGTCAAGGATTCAATCAATCCCGTATACAATTCTCTTTTTCCAGCGGTATTGTACTTGCCCGAGATTCGATCGTCGGTATTCGATACCTTGTTCAATCTCATTACCGGCAAGTCTCTTTACTCGTTCCATAACACATCATCCCGTGATCAACTCCTTGGTCACATTGTGCACATTATGATGATGTCCTACCGAGTGGGCCCAGAGATACCTCTCCGTTTACACGGAGTGACAAATCCCAGTCTCGATTCATGCCAACCCAATAGACACTTTCGGAGATACCTGTAGTGTACCTTTATAGCCACCCAGTTACGTTGTGACGTTTGGCACACCCAAAGCACTCCTACGGTATCCGGGAGTTGCACAATCTCATGGTCTAAGGAAATGATACTTGACATTAGAAAAGCTTTAGCAAATGAACTACACGAGCTTGTGCTAGGCTTAGGATTGGGTCTTGTCCATCACATCATTCTCCTAATGATGTGATCCTGTTATCAATGACATCCAATGTCCATGGTCAGGAAACCGTAACCATCTTATTGATCAACGAGCTAGTCAACTAGAGGCTCACTAGGGACATGGTGTTGTCTATGTATCCACACATGTATCTGAGTTTCCTATCAATACAATTCTAGCATGGATAATAAACGATTATCATGAACAAGGAAATATAATAATAACCAATTTATTATTGCCTCTAGGGCATATTTCCAACAGTCTCCCACTTGCACTAGAGTCAATAATCTAGTTCACATCGCCATGTGATTAACACTCACAGGTCACATCGCCATGTAACCAACATCCAAAGAGTTTACTAGAGTCACTAATCTAGTTCACATCACTATGTGATTAATACTCAATGAGTTCTGGGTTTGATCATGTTATGCTTGTGAGAGAGGTTGTAGTCAACGGGTATTGCCATATTTAGATCCCTATGTATTTCACAAAACTTTATATCGTAGATGCTGCTACCATGTTCCACTTGGAGCTATTCCAAATTGTTGCTCCATTATACGTATCCGGTATCTCTACTCAGAGCTATCCGGATAGGTGTTAAGGTGTTAAGCTTGCATCGACGTAACTCTTTACGTCCAACTCTTTATCACCTCCATAACCGAGAAACATTTCCTTATTCTTCTAAGGATAATTTTGACCGCTATCTGGTGATCCAATCCTAGATAACCTTTGTACCCTCTTGCCAGACATGTGGCAAAACACACATTAGGTGCGGTACTCAGCATGGCATACCGTATAGAGCCTATGACGAGATCATAGGGGACGACCTTCGTCCTTCCTCTTTCTTCTGTCGTGGTCAATCTTTGAGTCTTACTCAACTTCACACCTTACAACTCAGGCAAGAACCCCTTATTTGACTGATCTATTTTGAACTCCTTCAAAAACATGTCAAGGTGTGCGTTCTTTGAAAGTATCATCATGCATCTTGATCTATCTCTATAGATCTTGATGCCCAATTTGTAAGCAGCTTTATCCAGGTCTTCCTTTGAAAAAACTCTACAAACAACCGTTTATGCTTTCCAAAAATTCTACATTATTTCGGATCTACAATATGTCATCCACATATACTTATCAGAAATGTTGTAGTGCTCCCACTCACTTTCTTGTAAATACAAGTTTCTAGCAAACATTGTATAAACCTAAAAGCTTTGCTCACTCCATCAAAACATATATTCCGATTCCGAGATGCCTTCTCTAGTCCATAGAAGGATTGCTGGAGCTAGCATTCCTTTTAGCATCCTTAGGATTGTCAAAACCTTTTATTGTATCACATACAACTTTTCTTACAAAAACTGGTAAGAAAACTTGTTTTTGACATCCATTTGTAAGATTTCATAATCGAAAAATACAGCTAATGCTAACATGATTCTGATGTACTTAAGCATCACTACGGATGAGAAATTCTCATCGTAGTCAACTCCTTGAACTTGTGAAAAGTTTCTTTCCCACAAGTCGAGCTTCATAGACGGTAACATTACCGCCCACGTCCGTCTTCTTCTTAAAGACCCATTTATCTCAATGGCTTGCTGATCATCGGGCAAGTCCACCAAAGTCCATACTTTGTTCTGATATATGGATCCTATCTCGGATTTCATGGCTTCTAACCATTTGTCGGAATACGGGCCCACCATCGCTTCTCCATAGATCGTAGGTTCATTGTTGTCTAACAACATGATATCTAAGACAGGATTACCGTACCACTTAGGAGTAGTACATATCCTTGTCGACCTACGAGGTTCGATAGCAACTTGATCCGAAGCTTCATGATCACTATCATTAACTTCCTATTCAACAGAAGTAGGCGCCACAGAAAACATCTTTCTGTGTTGCATCACTTTCTGGTTGAAATAAAGGTTCGACAACCTCATCAAGTTCTATCTTCCTCCCACTCAATTCTTTCGAGAGAAACTCCTTCTCGAGAAAGGACCCGTTCTTAGCGACAAACAATTTGCCCTCGGATCTGAGATAGAAGGTATACCCAACTGTCACCCTTGGGTATCCTATGAAGATGTGTTTGTCCGCTTTGGGTTCGAGCTTCTCCGGCTGAAGCCCTAAGCATCGCATCCCCAAACATTAATAAACGACAACTTTGGTTTCTTGCCAAACCAATGTTCATATGACGTCGTCTCAACGGACTTAGATGGTGTCCTATCTAAAGTGAATGCAGCTGTCTCTAACGCATAACCTCAAAATGAAAACGGTAGATTGGTAAGAGACATCATAGATCGCACCATATCTCATAGGGTTCGATTACGACGTCCGGACACACCATTACCTTGTGGTGTTCCAGGTGGCTTCAACTGTGAAACAATTCCACAATGTCTTAAGTGATTGCCAAACTCATAACTCAGAAAATCCCCTTTTGATCAGATCGTAGGAACATGATCTTATTGTTATGATGATTCTTAACTTCACTCTGAAATCGCTTGAACTTTTCAAACGTTTCAGACTTGTGCTTCATTAAGTAAATATACCTATATCTACTCAAATCGTCAGTGAAGATGAGAAAATAGCGATATCCACCGCACGCTCCAATTCTCATTGGATCACACACATCTGCATGTATGATTTCCAACAAGTCACTTGCCCATTTCACTATACTTGAAAACGGGGTCTTAGTCATCCTGCCCATGAGGCATGGCTCGCACATGTCAAGCGATTCAAAATCAAGTGACTCCAAACATCCATCGATATGGAGTTTCTTCATGCATCTTACGCCAATATGACCTAAGCGGCAGTGCCACAAGAAAGTGGTACTATCATTATTAACTCTACATCTTTTGGCGTGAACATGTGTATCACCACGACCGAGATTCAATGAACCATTCACATAGGGTGCATGACCATGAAAGGTATCATTCATGTAAACAGAATAACCATTATTCTCTAACTTAAATGAATGACCATATTGCAATGAACATGATCTAATCACATTCATGCTCAACGTAGACACCTGATAACATTTATCTAGGTTCAATACTAATCCTGAAGGCAGATGGAGCGTGCGATGGTGATCTCATCAACTTTGGAAACACTTCCAACACACATCGTCACCTCGCCCTCAGCCAGTCTCCGTTTAGTCCGTAGCTTTTGCTTCAAGTCACCAATAATAGTAACTGAACCGGTATCCAATACCCAGGTGCTACCAGGAGTACTAGTGAGGTACACATTAATGACACGTATAAATTTTGTTGAAGTTGCCAGCCTTCTTATCTACCATGCATTTGGGGTAATTCCGCTACCAGTGACCGTTCCCTTTACAATAGAAGCACTTAGTCTCGGGTTTGGGTTCAACCTTGGGTTCCTTCACTGGAGCGGCAACTGGTTTGCCATCCATGAAGTTTCCCTTCTAGCCCTTGCCCTTCTTGAAACCAGTGGTCTTGTTAAACCATCAACACTTGATGCTCCTTCTTGATTTCTACCTTTTGCGGTCTTAAGCACCGCGAACAGCTCCGGGATCAACTCCATCCCTTGCATGTCATAGTTCATCACGAAGATCTAGTAGCTTAGTGATAGTGGCTAGAGAACTCTATCAATCACTATCTTATCTGGAAGTTTAACTCCCACTTGATTTAAGTGATTGTAGCACCCAGACATTCTGAGCACATGCTCACTAGCTGAGCTATTCTCCTCCATCTTGTTGACAAAAGAACTTGTCAGAGGTCTCATACCTCTCAACACGGGCATGAGACTGAAATCCCAATTTCAGCTCTTGGAACATCTCATATGTTCTATGGTGTTCAAAATGTCATTGGAATCCTGATTCTAAGCCGTAAAGTATGGTGCACTAAACTATCAAGTAGTCATCACGACGTGTCTGTCAGGTGTTCACAACATCCACAGACGACGCTGTAGGGGTTTGCACATCGAGCGGTGCATCAAAGACGTAAGCCTTCTGTGTAGCAGGGAGGACACTCCTCGGACTACGGACCTAGTCCGCATCATTGTTTACAATATCTTTCAACTTGGTCTTTCTCTAGGAACGTATTGAAACAAGGAGCTACAACGTGAGCTATTTATCTACAACATATTTGCAAAGACAATTTAGACTATGTTCATGATAATTGAGTTCATCTAATCAAATTATTTAATGAACTCTCACTCAGATAGACATCCCTCTAGTCATCTAAGTGAAACATGATCCGAGTCAACTAGGCCGTGTCCGATCGTCACGTGAGACGGACTAGTGAACATCGGTGAACATCTACATGTTGATCGTATCTTCTATACGACTCATGCTCGACCTTTCGGTGTTCCGTGTTCCGAGGCCATGTCTGTACATGCTAGGCTCGTCAAGTCAACCTAAGTGTATTGCGTGTGTAAATCTGGCTTACACCCGTTGTATTCGAACGTTAGAATCTATCACACCCGATCATCACGTGGTGCTTCGAAACGACGAACCTTCGCAACGGTGCACAGTTAGGGGGAACACAATTCTTGAAATTATTGCAAGGGATCATCTTATTTAAGCTACCGTCGTTCTAAGCAAATAAGATGTAAAACATGATAAACATCACATGCAATCAAATAGTGACATGATATGGCCAATATCATTTTGCTCCTTATGATCTCCATCTTTGGGGCTCCATGATCATCGTTGTCATCGGCATGACACCATGATCTCCATCATCATGATCTCCATCATCGTGTCTTCTCGAAGTTGTCTCGTCATCTATTACTTCTACTACTATGGCTAATGCTTTAACAATAAAGTAAAGTAATTACATGACATTTAAGTTGACACGCAGGTCATAAATAAATTAAGACAACTCCTATGGCTCCTGCCGGTTGTCATACTCATCGACATGCAAGTCGTGATTCCTATTACAAGAACATGATCAATCTCATACATCACATATATCATTCATCACATCCTTTTGGCCATATCACATCACACGGCATATGCTGCAAAAACAAGTTAGACGTCCTCTAATTGTTGTTGCAAGTTTTTACGTGGCTGCTATAGGTTTCTAGCAAGAACGTTTCTTACCTACGCCAAAACCACAGCCTGATATGCCAATTTCTATTTACCCTTCATAAGGACCCTTTTCATCGAATACGATCCAACTAAAGTGGGAGAGACAGACACCCGCTAGCCACCTTATGCAACTAGTGCATGTCAGTCGGTGGAACCAGTCTCACATAAGAGTACGTGTAAGGTCGGTCCGGGCCGCTTCATCCCACGATGCCGCCGAATCAAGATAAGACTAGTAACGACAAGTAAATTGACAAAATCGACGCCCACAACAACTTGTGTTCTACTCGTGCATAGAAACTACGCATAGACCTAGCTCATGATGCCACTGTTGGGGATCGTAGCAGAAATTTAAAATTTTCTACGCATCACCAAGATCAATCTATGGAGTAATCTCGCAATGAGGGGAAGGAGAGTGCATCTACATACCCTTGTAGATCACTAAGCGGAAGCGTTCAAGTGAACAGGGTTGATGGAGTCGTACTCGTCGTGATCCAAATCACCGATGATCCTAGCGTCGAACGGACGGCACCTCCGCGTTCAACACACGTACGATTGGGAGACGTCTCCTCCTTCTTGATCCAGCAAGGTGAGAGGAGAAGTTGAGGTAAAATTCCGACAGCACGACGGCGTGGTGGTGATGGAGCTCGTGGTTCTCCGGCAGGGCTTCGCCAAGCACTACGGAGGAGGAGGAGGTGTTGGAGGAGGAAGAGGGCTGCGCCAGGGGAAGGGTGCAGCTGCCCTCTCTCTCCCTCACTATATATAGGGGAAAGGGAGGAGGGGGAGGCTCCCTATGGTTCCCTAGGGGAGGGGCGGCAGCCACAGGGGAAACCCTAGATGGGTTTGGGCGCCCCCACCCCCTAGGAAACTTGCCCCCCAAGCCGGGTGGGGTGGCTGCCCTAGGGGTGGCGCCCCCACCTCTCCTAGTTATGTGAGATGGGGTGGGAGGGGCGCTCAGCCCCTTAGTGGGCTGATGTGCCCTCTCCCCTTGGCCCATAAGGCCCCCCAACACTTGTCGGGGCCTCCGAAACCCCTTTCGGACATGCTGGTCATCACCTGGTACCCCCAGAACAATTCCGGAGTCCAATACCCTTCGTCCAATATACCGATCTTCACCTCCGGACCATTTTGGAGCTCCTCGTCATGTCCGGGATCTCATCCGGGACTCCGAACAACATTCGGTAACCACATACTATTTCCCATAACAACTCTAGCGTCACCAAACCTTAAGTGTGTAGACCCTACGGGTTCGGGAACCATGCAGACATGACCGAGACAACTCTCCGGCCAATAACCAACAGCGGGATCTGGATACCCATGTTGGCTCCCACATGTTCCACGGTGATCTCATCGGATGAACCACGATGTCGAGGATTCAATCAATCCCGTATACAATTCCCTTTGTCCAGCGGTATTGTACTTGCCCGAGATTCAATCGTCGGTATCCGATACCTTGTTCAATATCGTTACCGGCAAGTCTCTTTACTCGTTCCGTAACACATCATCCCGTGATCAACTCCTTGGTCACATTATGCACATTATGATGATGTCCTACCGAGTGGGCCCAGAGATACCTCTCTGTTTACATGGAGTGACAAATCCCAGTCTCGATTCGTGCCAACCCAACAGACACTTTCGGAGATACCTGTAGTGTACCTTTATAGCCACCCAGTTACGTTGTGACGTTTGGCACACCCAAAGCACTCCTACGGTATCCGGGAGTTGCACAATCTCATGGTCTAAGGAACTGATACTCGACATTAGAAAAGCTTTAGCAAACGAACTACACGATCTTGTGCTAGGCTTAGGATTGGGTCTTGTCCATCACATCATTCTCCTAATGATGTGATCCCATTATCAATGACATCCAATGTCCATGGTCAGGAAACCGTAACCATCTTATTGATCAACGAGCTAGTCAACTAGAGGCTTACTAGGGACATGGTGTTGTCTATGTATCCACACATGTATCTGAGTTTCCTATCAATACAATTCTAGCATGGATAATAAACGATTATCATGAACAAGGAAATATACTAATAACCAACTTATTATTGGCTCTCGGGCATATTTCCAACAGAATTGTCGCAAAAGGTTTTTGACAAGTTCAAGGTGTTGACTACGATGAGAGTTTCTCACTCGTATCTATGCTTAAGTCTGTCCGAATCATGTTAGCAATTGCCGCATTTTATGAAATCTGGCAAATGGATAAACAAAACTACATTCCTTAATGGATTTATTAAAGAAGAGTTGTATATGATGCAACCAGAAGGTTTTGTCAATCCTAAAGGTACTAACAAAATATGCAAGCTCCAGCGATCCATCTATGGACTGGTGCAAGCATCTCGGAGTTGGAATATGCGCTTTGATAAGTTGATCAAAGCATATAGTTTTATATAGACTTGCGGTGAAGCTTGTATTTACAAGAAAGTGAGTGGGAGCACTACAACATTTCTGATAAGTATATGTGAATGACATATTATTGATCAGAGATAATGTAGAATTATTCTGCAAAGCATAAAGGAATGTTTGAAAGGAGTTTTTCAAAGAAAGACCTCGGTGAAGCTGCTTACATATTGAGCATCAAGATCTATAGAGATAGATCAAGACGCTTGATAAGTTTTTCAATGAGTACATACCTTGACAAGATTTTGAAGTAGTTCAAAATGGAACAGTCAAAGAAAGAGTTCTTGCCTGTGTTACAAGGTGTGAAGTTGAGTAAGAATCAAAACCCGACCACGACAGAAGATAGAGAGAGAATGAAAGTCATTCCCTATGCCTCAGCCATAGGTTCTATAAAGTTTGCCATGTTGTGTACCAGACCTATTGTATACCCTGCCCTGAGTTTGGCAAGGGAGTACAATAGTGATCTAGGAGTAGATCACTGGACATTGGTAAAAATTATCCTTAGTGGAATAAGGATATGTTTCTCGATTATGGAGGTGACAAAAGGTTCGTCATAAAGGGTTACGTCGATGCAAGTTTTGACACTGATCCAGATGACTCAAAGTCTCAATCTGGACACATATTGAAAGTGGGAGCAATTAGCTAAAATAGCTCCGTGCAGAACATTGTTGGAATAGAAATTTGCAAAATACTTACGGATCTGAATGTGGCAGACATGTTGACTAAACTTCTCTCACACGCAAAACATGATCACACCTTAGTACTCTTTGGGTGTTAATCACATAGCAATGTGAACTAGATTATTGACTCTAGTAAACCCTTTGGGTGTTGGTCGCATGTCGATGTGAACTATGGGTGTTAATCACATGGTGATGTGAACTGTTGGTATTAAATCACATGGCGATGTCAACTAGATTATTGACTCTAGTGCAAGTGAGAGACTGAAGGAAATATGCCCTAGAGGCAATTATAAAGTTATTATTTATTTCCTTATATCATGATAAATGTTTATTATTCATGCTAGAATTGTATTAACCGGAAACATAATACATGTGTGAATACATAGACAAACAAAGTGTCACTAGTATGCCTCTACTTGACTAGCTCGTTGATCAAAGATGGTTATGTTTCCTAACCATAGACATGAGTTGTCATTTGATTAACGGGATCACATCATTAGGAGAATGTTGTGATTGACTTGACCCATTCCATTAGCTTAGCACTTGATCATTTAGTTTGTTGTTATTGCTTTCTTCATAACTTATACATGTTCCTATGACTATGAGATTATGCAACTCCCGTTTACCGAAGGAACACTTTGTGTGCTACTAAACGTCACAACGTAACTCGGTGATTATAAAGGTGCTCTACAGGTGTCTCAGAAGGTACTTGTTGGGTTGAAGTATTTCGAGATTAGGATTTGTCACTCCGACTGTCGGAGAGGTATCTCTGGGCCCTCTCGGTAATGCACATCACTTAAGCCTTGCAAGCATTGCAACTAATGAGTTAGTTGCGGGATGATGTATTACGGAATGAGTAAAGAGACTTGCCAGTAATGAGATTGAACTAGGTATTGAGATACCGACGATCGAATCTCGGGCAAGTAACATACCGATGACAAAGGGAACAACGTATGTTGTTATGCGGTCTGACCGATAAAGATCTTCGTAGAATATGTGGGAGCCAATATGAGCATCCAGGTTCCGTTATTGTTTATTGACCGGAGACGTGTCTCGGTCATGTCTACATTGTTCTCGAACCCGTAGGGTCCGCACGCTTAAGGTTTCGATGACGGTTATACTATGAGTTTATGTGTTTTGATGTACCGAAGGATTTCGGAGTCCCGAATGAGATCGGGGACATGACGAGGAGTCTCGAAATGGTCGAGACGTAAAGATCGATATATTGGACGACTATATTCGGACATCGGAAAGGTTCCGAGTGATTCGGGTATTTTCGGGAGTACCGGAGAGTTACGGGAATTCGTATTGGGCCTTAATGGGCCATACGGGAAAGGAGAGAAATGCCTCAAAGGGTGGCCGCACCCCTCCCCATGGGCTGGTCCGAATTGGACTAGGGAGGGGGGGTGCCCCCTTCCTTCCTTCTCGTTTTCCCTTCCCTTTCCTTCCCTCCTACTCCTACTACTTGGAAGGGCTCCTAGTTCTACTAGGAAAGGGGGAATCCTACTCTCTGTGGGAGTAGGACTCCCCTAGGGCGCACCATAGAGAGGGCCAGCCCTCCCCCTCCTCCACTAATTTATATACGGGGGCAGGGGGCACCCCAAAGACACAACAATTGATCTCTTGATCTCTTAGCCGTGTGCGGTGCCCCCTGTTGGGTTTCGTAGTAATTTCAAAAAAATTCCTACGCACACGCAAGATCATGTGATGCATAGCAACGAGAGGGGAGAGTTTTGTCTACGTACCCACGCAGACCGACTGCGGAAGCATTGACGCAACGTAGAGGAAGTAGTCGTACGTCTTCACGATCCAACCGATCAAGTACCGAAACTACGGCACCTCCGAGTTCGAGCACACGTTCAGCTCGATGATGATCCCCGGACTCCGATCCAGCAAAGTGTCGGGGAAGAGTTCTGTCAGCACGATGGCGTGGTGACGATCTTGATGCACTACAGCAGCAGGGCTTCGCCTAAACTCCGCTACAGTATTATCAAGGAATATGATGGCTGGGGGCACCGCACACGGCTAAGGAATAGATCACGTGGATCAACTTGTGTGTTCTAGGGTGCCTCTACCTCAGTATATAAAGGACCAAAGGGGGGAGGCTGGCCGGCCACAAGGGGTGCGCCAGGAGAGTCCTACTCCCTCTGGGAGTAGGATTCCCCCCCCCCCAATCCTAGTTGGAATAGGATTCGCGGAGGGGGAAAAGAGAAGGAGGGGGCCGGCCACCTCTCCTAGTCCTAATAGGACTAGGGGAAGGGGGAGGCGCGCAGCCCATGTAGGGCTGCCTCTTCTCTTTTCCACTAAGGCCCATCATGGCCCATTTAGCTCCCGGGGGGTTCCGGTAACCTTCCCGGTACTCCGGTAAAATCCCGATTTCACCCGGAACACTTCCTATATCCAAACATAGGCTTCCAATATAGAAATCTTTATGTCTCGACCATTTGGAGACTCCTCGTCATGTCCGTGATCACATCCGGGACTCCGAACAACGTTCGGTACATCAAAATGCATAAACTCATAATATAACTGTCATCGTAACCTTAAGCGTGCGGACCCTACGGGTTCGAGAACAATGTAGACATGACCGAGACACGTCTCCGGTCAATAACCAATAGCGGGACCTGGATGCCCATATTGGCTCCTACATATTCTACGAAGATCTTTATCGGTCAGACCGCATAACAACATACATTGTTCCCTTTGTCATCGGTATGTTACTTGCCCGACATTCGATCATCGGTATTCCTATACCTAGTTCAATCTCGTTATCGGCAAGTCTCTTTACTCGTTCTGTAATACATCATCCCGCAACTAACTCATTTAGTTGCAATGCTTAAGTGATGTGCATTACCGAGAGGGCCCAGAGATACCTCTCCGACAATCGGAGTGACAAATCCTAATCTCGAAATACGCCAACCCAACATGTACCTTTGGAGACACCTGTAATGCTCCTTTATAATCACCCAGTTACGTTGTGACGTTTGGTAGCACCCAAAGTGTTCCTCTGGCAAACGGGAGTTGCATAATCTCATAGTCATAGGAACATGTATAAGTCATGAAGAAAGCAATAGCAACATACTAAACGATCGGGTGCTAAGCTAATGGAATGGGTCATGTCAATCAGATCATTCTCTTAATGATGTGATCCCGTTAATCAAATAACAACTCATTTGTTCATGGTTAGGAAACATAACCATCTTTGATTAACGAGCTAGTCAAGTAGAGGCATACTAGTGACACTTTGTTTGTCTATGTATTCACACATGTATTATGTTTCCGGTTAATACAATTCTAGCATGAATAATAAACATTTATCATGATTATAAGGAAACAAATAATAACTTTATTATTGCCTCTAGGGCATATTTCCTTCACCCCCCTCCACCATAATCCACCTCGATCATATCGTAGCGGTGCTTAGGTGAAGCCCTGCGTCGGTAGAACATCATCATCGTCACCACACCGTCGTGCTGACGAAACTCTCCCTCAACACTCGGCTGGATCGGAGTTCGAGGGACATCATCGAGTTGAACGTGTGCAGAACTCGTAGGTGCCGTGCGTTCGGTACTTGATCGGTCGGATCGTGAAGACGTACGACTACATCAACCGCGTTGTGCTAACGCTTCCGCTTTCGGTCTACGAGGGTACGTAGACAACACTCTCCCCTCTCGTTGCTATGCATCACCATGATCTTGCGTGTGCGTAGGAAATTTTTGAAATTACTACGTTCCCCAACAGTTACGTTTGTTCCTGAGGACAAGGGAGAAGTCTTGCTATTAGTAGTCATGTGAATTTGGTATTCGTTCAATATTTTGATAAGATGTATGTTGTCTAGCCTCTAGTGGTGTTATGTGAACGTCGACTACATAACACTTCACCATTATTTGGGCCTAGAGGAAGGCATTGGGAAGTAATAAGTAGATGATGGGTTGCTAGAGTGACAGAAGCTTAAACCCTAGTTTATGCGTTGCTTCGTAAGGGGCTGATTTGGATCCATATATTTCATGCTATGGTTAGGTTTACCTTAATACTTTTGTTGTAGTTGCGGATGCTTGCAATAGAGGTTAATCATAAGTGGGATGCTTGTTCAAGTAAGAACAACACCCAAGCACTGGTCCACCCACATGTCAAATTATCAAAGTACCGAACGCGAATCATAGGACCGTGATGAAAACTAGCTTGACGATATTCTCATGTGTCCTCGGGAGCGCTTTTCCTTATATAAGAGTTTTTCCAGGCTTGTCCTTTGCTACAAAAAGGATTGGGCCACCTTGTTGCACTTTATTTTTTTTACTTGTTGCTCGTTACAAACTATCTCATCACAAAACTATCTGTTACCACTTATTTCAGTACTTGCAAGGAATACCTTGCTGAAAACCATTTATCATTTCCTTCTGCTCCTCGTTGGGTTTTACACTCTTACTTATCAAAAGTACTACGATAGATCCCCTATACTTGTGGGTCATCAAGAGCGCCGTTGCCGGGGAGTGAAGCGCCTTTGGTAGGTGGAATTTGGTAAGGAAAAATTTATATAGTGTGCTGAAATTTACTGTAACTTGTTACTATGGAAAGTAATCCTCTGAGGGGCTTGTTCAGGGTATCTTCACCCTGATCAGTAGAGCAAAGAGTTGCTCCTCAACCTACTGAACCTATTGAAAATGAAATTCCTTATGAGTATCCTTCGAGTATAATAGAAAAACTGCTAGCTAATCCTTTTACAGGAGATGGAACAAAGCATCCTGATGAACACCTAATATATGTGGATGAAGTTTGTGGATTATTTAAGCTTGCAGGTATTCCCGATGATGTTGCTAAGAAGAAGGTCTTCCCTTTATCTTTGAAGGGAGATGCATTGACATGGTATAGGCTATGTGATGATGTGGGATCATGGAACTATAGAAGATTGAAATTGGAATGTCATCAAAAGTATTACCCTATGCATCTTGTTCATTGTGATTGCAATTATATATATAATTTTTGGCCTCGTGAAGGAGAAAGAATCGCTCAAGCTTGGGGGAGGCTTAAATCAATGTTATATTCATGCCCCAATCATGAGTTTCCAAGAGAAACAATTCTTCAAAAAAATTATGCTCGGCTTTCTGATAACAATCGCACCATGCTTGATACTTCTTGTGATGGCTCTTTTATGATGAAGACTATTGAATTCAAATGTGATTTATTGGATAGAATTAAACGCAACTATGAAGATTGGGACCTCGACAATGGTAAGGAGTCAGGTATGACACCTAAGTTTGATTGTGTTAAATCTTTTATGGATACCGATATTTTCCGTAAGTTTAGCACAAAATATGGACTTGATTCTGAGATAGTAGCTTCTTTCTGTGAATCTTTTGCTACTTATGTTGATCTCCCTAAGGATAAGTGGTTTAAATATCATCCTCCCATAGAAGTAAAAGTAACTGCACCTATTAAAATTGAAGAAAAGATTGTCACTTATGATGATCCTATTGTTCCTACTTGTTATGTTGAGAAACCACCTTTCCCTGTTAGGATAAAGGATCATGCTAAAGCTTCAACTGTGGTTCGTAAAAGCAATATTAAAACATATACACCTCCTGAGCAAGTTAAAGTCGAACCTAATATTGCTATTGTTAAAGAGCTCTTGTCTGATAATATTGATGGGCATGTTATTCAGTTCTGCGGTGAAACTGCTAGAATTGCTAAACCTTGTGCTAAAGATAAACATAGACCTGTGGTAGGCGTCCCTGTTATTTCTGTTAAAATAGGAGATCATTGTTATCATGGCTTATGTGATATGGGTGCTAGTGATAGTGTTATACCTTATGACTTGTATAAAGAAATCAAGCATGAAATTGCACCTGCTGAGTTAGAAGATATTGATGTCACAATTAAACTTGCTAATAGAGATATTATTTCAGCAATGGGAATTGTTAGAGATGTTGAAGTCTTGTGCGGGAAAACTAAATATCCTGCTGATTTTCTTGTTCTTAGTTCTCCACAAGATAGCTTTTGTCCCATTATATTTGGTAGACCCTTCTTGAATATAGTTAATGCTAGGATAGACTGCGAAAAGAATGTTGTTACTATTGGCTTGGATGATATGACTCATGAGTTTAATTTCTCTAAATTTAGTAAACAACACCGTGAAGAAGAATTTCCTAGTAAGGATGAAATTATTGGTCTTGCTTCTATTGCCGTACCTCCTAATGATCCTTTAGAACAATATTTGCTAGACCATGAGAATGATATGTTTATGAATGAAAGAAGGGAAATAGATGAAGTATTCTTTAAACAAGAACCTATCCTAAAACACAATTTGCCTGTTGAAATCCTAGGGGATCCTCCTCCACCTAAGGGTGATCCCATGTTTGAGCTTAAACCGTTGCCTGATAATCTTAAATATGCTTATCTTGATGAAAAGAAGATATATCCTGTTATTATTAGTGCTAACCTTTCATGAAGAAGAAAGATTATTGAAAACTCTGAAGAAGCATCATGCTGCTATTGGATATACTATTGATGATCTTAAGGGCATTAGTCCCACTCTATGTCAACATAAAATAAATTTGGAAGCAGATGCCAAACCAGTTCGTGATCCTCAACAACGTCTGAATCCTAAAATGAAAGAAGTGGTAAGAAAAGAAATACTAAAGCTTCTGGAGGCAGGTATAATTTATCCCGTTGCTGATAGTCAGTGGGTAAGTCCTGTTCATTGTGTCCCTGAGAAGGGAGGTATTACTGTTGTTCCTAATGATAAAGATGAATTGATTCCACTAAGAATTATTACCGGTTATAGGATGGTAATTGATTTCCGCAAATTAAATAAGGCTACTAAGAAAGATCATTACCCCTTACCTTTTATCGATCAAATGCTAGAAAGATTATGCAAACATACACATTACTTCTTTCTAGATGGTTATTCTGGTTTCTCTCAAATACACGTGTCGGCTAAAGATTAATCAAAGACTACTTTTACATGCCCTTTTGGTACTTTTTCTTATAGACGTATGCCTTTTGGTTTATGTAATGCACCTGCTACCTTTCAAAGATGCATGATGGCTATATTCTCTGACTTTTGTGAAAAGATTTGTGAGGTTTTCATGCACGACTTTTCTGTCTATGGATCTTCTTTTGATGATTGCTTGAGCAATCTTGATCGAGTTTTGCAGAGATGTGAAGAAACTAATCTTGTCTTGAATTGGGAAAAGTGCCACTTTATGGTTAATGAAGGTATTGTCTTGGGGCATAAAGTTTTTGAAAGAGGTATTAAAGTTGATAAAGCCAAGGTTGATGCTACTGAAAATATGCCATGTCCCAAGGACATCAAAGGTATAAGAAGTTTCCTTGGTCACGCCGGATTTTATAGGAGGTTTGTCAAGGACTTCTCAAAAATTTCTCGGCCTCTGACTAATTTATTACAAAAAGATATACCGTTTGTCTTTGATGATGATTGTGTAGAAGCATTTGAAATACTAAAGAAAGCATTAGTCTCTGCACCTATTGTTCAGCCACCTGATTGGAATTTACCCTTTGAAATTATGTGTGATGTTAGCGATTATGTTGTAGGTGTTGTTATAGGGTAAAGAGTTGATAAGAAATTAAATGTTATCCATTATGCTAGTAAGACTCTAGACAATGCTCAAAGAAATTATGCTACTACTCAAAAATAACTTTTAGCAGTTGTATTTGCTTGTGATAAGTTCAGACCTTATATTATTGATTCTAAAGTAACTATCCACACTAATCATGCTGCTATTAAATATCTTATGGAGAAGAAAGATGCTAAACCTAGACTTATTAGATGGGTTCTCTTGCTACAAGAATTTGATTTGCATATTGTTGATAGAAAAGGTGCTGAGAACCCTGTTGCAGACAACTTATCTAGGTTAGAGAATGTTCTTGATGACCCACTACCTATTGATGATAGCTTTCCTGATGAACAATTAAATGTCATAACTACTTCTCGTAGTACCCCTTGGTATGCTGATTATGCTAATTACATAGTTGCTAAATTTATACCACCTAGCTTCACATACCAACAAAACAAAAAGTTCTTCTATGATTTGAGACATTACTTTTGGGATGACCCACATCTTTATAAGGAAGGAGTAGATGGTGTTATTAGATGTTGTGTACCTGAGCATGAACAGGAACAGATCCTACGCAAGTGCCACTCCGAAACTTATGGAGGACGCCACGCAGGAGATAGAACTGCACATAAGGTATTGCAATCCGGCTTTTATTGGCCTACTCTCTTCAAGGATGCCCGTAAGTTTGTCCTTTCTTGTGATGAATGTCAAAGAATTGGTAATATTAGTAGACGTCAAGAAATGCCTATGAATTATTCACTTGTTATTGAACCGTTTCATGTTTGGGGCTTTGATTATATGGGACCTTTTGCTGCCTCTAATGGATATACACATATTTTAGTTGCTATTGATTACGTTGCTAAGTGGGTAGAAGCTATTCCAACTAGTAGTGCTGATCATAACACTTCTATTAAAATGCATAAAGAAGTTATTTTTCCTAGGTTTGGAGTCCCTAGATATTTAATGACTGATGGTGGTTCACATTTTATTCATGGTGCTTTCCGTAAAATGCTTGCTAAATATGGCGTCAATCATAGAATTGCATCTCCGTATCACCCACAGTCTAGTGGTAAAGTAGAATTGAGTAATAGAGAACTCAAATTAAGTTTGCAAAAGACTGTCAATAGGTCTAGAAAGAATTGGTCAAAGAAACTTGATGATGCATTATGGGCCTATAGAACTGCATATAAAAATCCTATGGGCATGTCTTCATATAAAATGGTATATGGAAAAGCATGTCACTTACCTCTCGAACTAGCACATAAGGCATATTGGGCTATCAAAGAGCTCAACTATGATTTCAAACTTGCCGGTGAAAAGAGGTTATTTGATATTAGCTCACTTGATGAATGGAGAACCCAACCTTATGAAAATGCCAAGTTGTTTAAAGAAAAGGTTAAAAGATGGCATGACAAAAGGATACAAAAGCATGAGTTTAATGTAGGTGATTATGTATTGCTATACAACTCTCATTTAAGATTTTATTTGTAGGGAAACTTCTCTCTAAATGGGAAGGCCCCTATGTTATCGATGAGGTCTATCGTTCCGGTGCCATAAAAATCAACAACTTCGAAGGCACAAATCCGAAGGTGGTAAACGGTCAAAGAATCAAACACTATATCTCACGTAATCCCATAAATGTTCAAACTAATATCATTGAAACTGTAACCCCAGAGGAATACATAAGGGACACTTTCCAGAACATTTCAGACTCTGAAAAGGAATAGGTATGTGGTACGGTAAGTAAACAGACTCCAAAACAATTTTTAAGGCAATATTTCTCCGTTTTGGAATATTTAGAAAAATAGAAAATTAAGTAGCAGTCCGGGAAGGACACGAGGGCCCCACGAGGGTGGAGGGCGCGCCCTACCCCCTGGGCGCGCCCCCTACCTCATGAGCTCCTCGTGTGCCTTCCGGACTCCGTTTTCTTGCACGATACATATTTTGTTTGGTAAAATTCATTATATAATCTCCCGGGGGTTTGGACTCCCATATCATGCAAAAATCCCTTGTCTTTGTTTTGAGCTGTCCTGCTGCAGACAGAGCAACATGTCATCCCAGGATTCAGAAGGAGAAAGCTATGTGGCTGATTACCTTGCAGATCCTAAGGTTTATGGGGATGTGGAGCATTGTGGTTGGACTATGGAAGAAGAAGAAGACTATGAACCCAAGAGAAAGGAGGAGACGAGCTCAGATGAAGATGAAGTCCCACTACCTCAACCCGGGGACATGCATGTGGAGTTCAAAAAGTCAAGCCTCCCAGATAGGGTAAAGAAACCTAAGATTGAGTTTATCCCTTTTCGCCTCTTGCAGGAGAACAAGCAGGAACTATGCAAAAAGATACTGAGCTTGGAGCAGGAGATCGAGGACCAAAGGGACCAAAATTCTATCCTCAAACGCAAATTAAAGAAGAAGCCTACGCCATCAACAAAATCACCACCGTCTCCTCCAACAAAGAAGAATTGAGTATCTGGGTATGGGCACTCCACTTGGCAACTGCCAAGCTTGGGGGAGTGCCCCGGTATCGTATCACCATCACCTTTATCTTTACCGTTTTCCTTAGTTCGATCCTATTAGTAGTATTTTGATCTAGTAGAATAAAGTTTATGGCATGATCTAGTTGTGAGTTTTGCTTTATTATCCTTCTATGTAATTGAGTCCGTGAGCTATATAATAAAGATTAGTGTTGAGTCAAGGGCTTGATTATTTTGCCATGATCCGAAGTGAATAAAATAAAAGAGAAAGAAATAAAAAGAAACAAAGAGATCATATGGATCTCATGGAGAGTAATGAGCTCACGTAGAAAAAGTATGATGAATAAAAGTTGTTGAAAGTTGACAAGCATAGTTTTGGTCATCATTGCAATTAATAGGAAGTAATAAAGAAAGAGAGGTCTTCACATATAGATACACTATCATGGACATATTTTATGATTGTGAGCACTCATTAAAATATGACATGCTAAAGAGTTGACATTGGACAAGGAATACAACGTAATGGGTTATGTTTTCTTACATCTGAGATAAATTATATTGTCTTGGATCCTCCAACATGTTGAGCTTGCCTTTCCCCCTCATGCTAGCCAAATTCTCAGCACCAAGTAGAGATACTACTTGTGCTTCCAAATACCCTTAAACCAGTTTTGCCATGAGAGTCCACCATACCTACCTATGGATTGAGTAAGATCCTTCAAGTAAGTTGTCATCGGTGCAAAGCAATAAAAATTGATCTCTAAATATGTCTGATTGATTGGTGTGGGAGAAATAAGCTTTATACGATCTTGTGATGTGGAAGTAATAAAAGCGACGAACTGCATAATAAAGGTTCATATCACAAGGGGCAATATAAAGTAACGTTCTTTCGCATTAAGATTTTGTGCATCCAACCATAAAAGCGCATGACAACCTCTGCTTCCCTCTGCGAAGGGCCTATCTTTTATCATTATCTTCTACCTTATGCAAGAGTCATGGTGATCTTCACCCTTCCTTTTTACATTTTACCCTTTGGCAAGCACAATATGATGGAAAGATCCCGGTATATATGGCTAATTGGATGTGGGTTTTCATGAACTATTACTGTTGACATTACCCTTGAGGTAAAACGTTGGGAGGCAAGACTATAAGCCCCTATCTTTCTCTGTGTCCGATTAAAACTCCACACCCATAACTATTGCGTGAGTGTTAGCAATTGTGAAAGATTATATGATAGTTGAGTATGTGGACTTGCTAAAAAGCTCTTACACATTGACTCTTTCCTATGTTATGATAAATTGCAATTGCTTCAATGACCGAGATTGTAGTTTGTTAGTTTTCAATGAAGTTTACGATTCATACTTGATATTGTGATTGAATTATTACTCTAGCATTAGAGATCATATGACAAAATTTATATAAGTTGCTGTTATAAGAATGATCATGATGCCCACATGTCCGTATTTTATTTTTATCGACACCTTCATCTCTAAACATGTGGACATATTTTTCGATTTCGGCTTTTCGCTTGAGGACAAGCGAGGTCTAAGCTTGGGGGAGTTGATACGTCCATTTTGCATCATGCTTTTATATCAATATTTATTGCATTATGGGCTGTTATTTCACATTATGTCACAATACTTATGGCTATTCTCTCTTATTTTACAAGGTTTACATAAGGAGGGAGAATGCTGGCAGCTGGAATTCTGGGCTGGAAAAGGAGCAAATATTAGAGACCTATTCTGCACAACTCCAAAAGTCATGAAACTCCACGGAACACCTTATAATAAATAATGAAAAATCCTCGCCAAAGATGAAGACCAGGGGGCCCACACCCTTCTCACGAGGGTGGGGGGCGCCCCCCTTAGGGCGTGCCCCCCTACCTCGTGGGCCCCCTGGTGGCTCTCCGATGACAATCTTCTCCTATATGAAGTCTTTCGTCAAGAAAAAATAAGAAGCAACCTTTTGGGACGAAACTCCTCTGCCATGAGGCGGAACCTTGGCGGATCCAATCTAGAGCCCCGGCAGAGCTGTTCTACCGGGGAAACTTCCCTCCCGGAGGGGGAAATCATCGCCATCGTCATCACCAACGCTCCTCTCATCGGGAGAGGGCAATCTCCATCAACATCTTCATCAGCACCATCTCATCTCAAAACCCTAGTTCATCTCTTGTATCCAATTCTTGTCTCCAAGTCCGGGATTGGTGCTAGCAGGTTGCTAGTAGTGTTAATTACTCCTTGTAGTTGATGCTAGTTGGTTTAATTGGTGGAAGATCATATGTTCAGATCCTATATGCATATTAATACCCCTCTGATTATGAACATGAATATGCTTTATGAGTAGTTACGTTTGTTCCTGAGGACAAGGGAGAAGTCTTGCTATTAGTAGTCGTGAATTTGGTATTCGTTCGATATTTTGATAAGATGTATGCTGTCTAGCCTCTAGTGGTGTTATCTGAACGTCGACTACATAACACTTCACCATTATTTGGGCCTAGAGGAAAGCATTGGGAAGTAATAAGTAGATGATGGGTTGCTAGAGTGACAGAAGCTTAAACCCTAGTTTATGCATTGCTCGTAAAGGGCTGATTTGGATCCATATGTTTCATGCTATGGTTAGGTTTACCTTAATACTTTTGTTGTAGTTGCGGATGCTTGCAATAGAGGTTAATCATAAGTGGGATGCTTGTTCAAGTAAGAACAGCACTGCTACGTCTTGAGCTTGCGTTGGTTTTCCCCGAAGAGGAAGGGATGATGCAGTAGAGTAGCGTAAGTATTTCCCTCAGTTTTTGAGAACCAAGGTATCAATCCAGTAGGAGCCCACGCTCAAGTCCCTCGTACCTGCACAAAGCGATAGCTACTCGCAACCAACACGATTAGGGGTTGTCAAGCCCTGCACGGTCACTTACGAGAGTGAGATCTGATAGATATAATATTTTTGGTATTTTTGGTATAAAGATGCAAAGTAAAAAGTAAAGGAAAAGTAAAAAAGCAAAGCAAGATTAAAGTAATGGAGATTGATATGATGAGAATAGACCCAGGGGCCATAGGTTTCACTAGTGTCTTCTCTCAAGAGCATAAGTATTCTACGGTGGGTGAACAAATTACTGTTGAGCAATTGACAGAATTGAGCATAGTTATGAGAATATCTAGGCATGATCATGTATATAGGCATCACGTCCGTGACAAGTAGATCGAAACAATTCTGCATCTACTACTATTACTCCACTCATCGACCGCTATCCAGCATGCATCTAGAGTACTAAGATAAAAACAGAGTAACGCCTTAAGCAAGATGACATGATGTAGAGAGATAAATTCATGCAATATGAAATAAACCCCATCTTGTTATCCTCGATGGCAACGATACAATACGTGCCTTGCTGCCCCTTCTGTCACTGGGTAAGGACACCGCAAGATCGAACCCAAAGCTAAGCACTTCTCCCATGGCAAGAACTACCAATCTAGTTGGCCAAACCAAACGGATAATTCGAAGAGACTTGCAAAGATAACCAATCATACATAAAAGAATTCAGAGAAGATTCAAATATTATTCATAGATACACTTGATCATAAACCCACAATTCATCGGTCTCAACAAACACACCGCAAAAAGAAGATTACATCGAATAGATCTCCACAAGAGAGGGGGAGAACTTTGTATTGAGATTCAAAGAGAGAAGAAGCCATCTAGCTACTAACTATGGACCCGAAGGTCTGAGGTAAACTACTCACACTTCATCGGAGAAGCTATGATGATGTAGAAGCCCTCCGTGATGACGGCCCTCTTTCGGCGGAGCTCCGGAGCAGGCCCCAAGATGGGATCTCATGGATACAGAAAGTTGCAGCGGTGGAATTAGGTTTTTGGCTCCTGTTCTGATCGTTTGGGGGTACATGTGTATATATAGGAGGAAGAAGTACACGGAGGAGCAACGAGGGGCCCACGAGGCAGGGGCACGCCCTAGGGGGGCGCCCCCCACCCTCATGACCGCCTCTTTTGTTCCTTTGAGCAGGGTCCAAGTCTCCTGGATCACGTTCGGTGAGAAAATCACGTTCCCGAAGATTTTATTCCGTTTGGACTCCGCTTGATATTCCGTTTATCCGAAACACTGAAATAGGCAAAAAAACAACAATTCTAGGCTGGGCCTCCGGTTAATAGGTTAGTCCCAAAAATAATATATAAGTGGAAAATAAAGCCCAATATAGTCCAAAACAGTTGATAATATAGCATGGAGCAATCAAAAATTATAGATACGTTGGAGACGTATCAAGCATCCCCAAGCTTAATTCCTGCTCGTCCTCGAGTAGGTAAATGATAAAAAGAGAATTTTTGATGCGGAGTGCTACTTGGCATAATTTCAATGTAAATCTTCGTAATTGTGGTATGAATATTCAGATTAGAAAGATTCAAGACAAAAGTTTATATTGACATAAAAAATAATAATACTTCAAGCATACTAATAAAGCAATTATGTCTTCTCAAAATAACATGGCCAAAGAAATTTATCCCTACAAAATCATATAGTCTGGCTATGCTCCATCTTCACCACACAAAGTATTTAAATCATGCACAACCCCGATGATAGGCCAAGCAATTGTTTCATACTCTAACTTTTTCAAAACTTTTTCAATCTTCACGCAATACATGAGCGTGAGCCATGGATATAGCACTATAGGTGGAATACAATGGTGGTTGTGGAGAAGACAAAAAGGAGAAGATGGTCTCACATCAACTAGGCATATCAACGGGCTATGGAGATGCCCATCAATAGATATCAATGTGAGTGAGTAGGGACTGCCATGCAACGGATGCACTAGAGCTATAAGTATATGAAAGCTCAAAAAGAAACTAAGTGGGTGTGCATCCAACTTGCCTGCTCATGAAGACCTAGGGCAATTTTTGAGGAAGCCCATCATTGGAATATACAAGCCAAGTTCTATAATGAAAGATTCCCACTAGTATATGAAAGTGATAACATGAGAGACTCTCTACTATGAAGATCATGGTGCTACTTTGAAGCACAAGTGTGGTAAAAGGATAGTAACATTGTCCCTTCTCTCCTTTTCTCTCATCATTTTTTATATATTATTATTTTTTGTTTGGGCCTTTTCTCTTTTTTTATGGCCTCTTTTTATTTGGGCTTCTTTGGCCTCTTTTTTTATTTATTTTTCGTCCGGAGTCTCATCCCGACTTATGGGGGAATCATAGTCTCCATCATTCTTTCCTCACTGGGACAATGCTCTAATAATGATGATCATCACACTTTTATTTCTCTTATAACTCAACAATTACAACTCGATACTTAGAACAAAATATGACTCTATGTGAATGCATCCGGCGGTGTACCGGGATATGCAATATGACAATGATGAATGTGTCATGAACAGAACGGTGGAAAGTTGCATGGCAATATATCTCAGAATGGCTATGGAAATGCCATAATAGGTAGGTATGGTGGTTGTTTGGAGGAAGGTATATGGTAGGTGTATGATACCGACGAAAGGTGCGCGGTATTAGAGAGGCTAGCAAAGGTGGAAGGGTGAGAGTGCGTATAATCCATGGACTCAACATTAGTCATAAAGAACTCATATACTTATTGCAAAAATCTAGAAGTTATCAAAGCAAAGTATTACGCGCATGCTCCTAGGGGGATAGATTGGTAGGAAAAGACCATCGCTTGTCCCCGACCGCCACTCATAAGGAGGACAATCAATAAATAAACCATGCTCCGACTTCATCACATAACGGTTCACCATACGTGCATGCTACGGGAATCACAAACCTTAACACAAGTATTCTTTAAATTCACAACTACGCAACTAGCATGACTTTAATATTATCACCTCCATATCTCAAAACAATTATCATGTTTCAATATTTTCTTAGAATTCAACACAATCAAAAGAAAGTTTCACAAATCTTGAATACCAAGCATATTATTATTAAGCAAATTACCATGCTATTAAGAGACTCTCAAAATAATTTAAGTGAAGCATGAGAGATCAATAGTTTCTTTAAAACAAATCCACCACCGTGCTCTAAAAGATCTAAGTGAAGCACATAGAGCAAAATTATAATGCTCAAAATATATAAGTGAAGCACATAGAGAAAAACTACTTAGCTCAAAAGATATAAGTGAAGCACATAGAGTATTCTATCAAATTTTAATTCATGCATGGCTCTCTCAAAAGGTGTGTACAGCAAGGATGATTGTGGCATACTAAGACACAAAGACACAAATAATACAAGACGCTCCAAGCAAAACACATATCATGTTGGTGAATAAAAATATAGCTCCAAGTAAATTACAGATGGAAGTGGACGAAAGAGGGGATGCCTTCCGGGGCATCCCCAAGCTTTGACTTCTTGGTGTCCTTGGATTATCTTGGGGGTGCCATGGGCATCCCCAAGCTTAGGCTCTTGCCACTCCTTGTTCCATGATCCATCAAAAGAATTCACCCAAAACTTGAAAACTTCACAACACAAAACTCAAAATAGAAAACTCGTGAGCTCCGTTAGTGAAAGAAAACAAAAGACCACTTCAAGGTACTTTAATGAACTCATTATTTATTTATATTAGTGTTAAACATACTGTATTCCAACTTTTCTATGGATTATAAACTATTTTACTAGCCATAGATTCATCAAAATAAGCAAACAACACACGAAAAACAGAATCTGTCAAAACAGAACAGTCTGTAGTAATCTGTAGCTAGCGCAAGATCTGGAACCCAAAAAATTCTAAAATAAATTGCTGGACGTGAGGAATTTATCTATTAATAATCTGCAAAAATATTAACTAAATAGCACTCTCCAAATAAAAATTACAGCAGTTCTCGTGAGCGCTAAAGTTTCTGTTTTTTACAGCAAGTTCAACAAGACTTTCCCCAAGTCTTCCCAACGGTTCTACTTGGCACAAACACTAATTAAACACAAAAAAAACAACCAAAACAGAGGATAAATAATTTATTTATTACTAAAAAGGAGCAAAAGTCAAGGAATAAAAATAAAATTGGGTTGCCTCCCAACAAGCGCCATCGTTTAATGCCCCTAGCTAGGCATAATAGCGAGGATAGATCTAGGTATTGCCATCTTTGGTAGGCAATCCATAAGTGGCTCTCATGATAGTTTCATATGGTAATTTTATTTTCTTTCTTGGAAAGTGTTTCATGCCCTTTTTTAATGGAAATTGAAATCTAATATTCCCTTCCTTCATATCAATAATCGCACCAACGTTCTAAGGAAAGGTCTACCAAGAATAATAGGGCAAGAAGGATTGCAATCTATATCAAGAACAATGAAATCTATGGGCACATAATTCCTATTTGCAACAATAAGAACATCATTAATCCTTAGGTTTCTTAATAGTGGAATCCGCAAGATGTAAGTTTAGAGAGCAATCATCAAAGTTACGGAAATCTAGTAGATCACACAAAGTCTTGGGAATAGTAGAGACACTAGCACCCAAATCACATAAAGCATAAAACTCATGATCTTTAATTTTAATTTTAATAGTTGTTTCCCACTCATCATAGAGTTTTCTAGGGATAGAAACTTTCAACTCAAGTTTTTCTTCATAAGATTGCATCAAGGCATCAACAATATGTCCAGTGAAGGCTTTATTTTGACTATAAGCATGTGGAGAATTTAGCACGGATTGCAACAAGGAAATACAATCAATTAAAGAGCAAATTTCACAATTAAATTCCTTGAAATCCAATATAGTGAGTTTAGCAACATCTAGATTTTTATTTCTTTCAATCCCACTTTCATCAACTTCATCATTAAGATCTAAAGACTCCGAATTTTTAGAACGCCTTCTAGGTAAAGGAAGATCATATTCAGTTTCATCAAGATTCATATTACAAAATAAAGATTTAATAGAAGACACATCAATAACTTTTAGATCTTCATCTTGATTTTCATAGGCATTGGAAGAACACGCTTTAATAAAGGCATCTTTGGAAGCACGCATCCTAGCGGTTCTTTCCTTACACTCATCAATTGAAATTCTCATGGCTTTTAGGGACTCATTGATATCATGCTTAGGTGGAATAGATCTAAGTTTCAAAGCATCAACATCAAGAGCAATTCTATCAACGTTCCTAGCCAAATCATCAATCTTAAGCATTTTTTCTTCAATCATAGCATTAAAATTCTTTTGCAAAGAAATAAATTCTTTAATATTAGATTCAAAATCAGAGGCTATCTTATTATAATTTCCATAAGAGTTATTGTAGGAATTCCTATAATTATTAGAAGGATTACTAGAATATGGCCTAGGATTAAAATTCCCTCTATAAGCGTTGTTACCAAAATTATTCCTACCAACAAAATTCACATCCATAGATTCATTGTTATTCTCAATCAAAGTAGGCAAAGGCATATCATTAGGATCAGAAGAAACACTTTTAGTAGCAAATAATTTCATAAGTTCATCCATCTTTCCACTCAACACATTAATTTCTTCTATCGCATGCACTTTTTTATTAGAAGATCTTTCAGTATGCCATTGAGAATAATTACCATAATATTATCTAGGAGTTTAGTAGCATCTCCTAAAGTGATTTCCATAAAAGTGCCTCCCGCGGCCGAATCTAAAAGATTTCTAGAAGCAAAATTCAATCCGGCATAAAAAATTTGTATAATCATCCACAAATCCAAACCATGAGTAGGGCAATTACGTATCATTAATTTCATTCTCTCCCAAGCTTGTGCAACATGTTCATGATCAAGTTGTTTAAAGTTCATAATATCGTTTCTAAGAGAGATAATCTTAGCGGGAGGAAAATATTTAGAGATAAAAGCATCTTTGCACTTGTTCCATGAATCAATACTATTCTTAGGCAAAGACGAAAACCAAGCTTTAGCACGATCTCTAAGCGAAAAAGGAAATAGCTTCAATTTAACGACATCATTATTGACATCTTTTTTCTTTTGCATATCACATAAATCAACGAAGCTATTCAGATGAGTAGCGGCATCTTCACTAGGAAGGCCAGTGAATTGATCTTTCATAACAAGATTCAACAAAGCAGTATTAATTTCACAAGATTCAGCATCGGTAAGAGGAGAAATCGGAGTGCTAAGGAAATCATTATTGTTGGTATTGGTGAAGTCACACAATTTAGTAGTATCTTGAGCCATCGCGACAAACAAGCAATCTAACACACGAGCAAACAAAAAGCAAACTGGCAAAAAGAGGCAAATAGAGAGGGAGGATAGGGAGAGAGAGGGCAAATAAAACGGCAAGGGTGAATTGGGGGGAGAGGAAAACGAGAGGCAAATGGAAAATAATGTAATGCGAGAGATAGGGATTGTGATGGGTACTTGGTATGTTGGCTTTTTGCGTAGACTCCCCGGCAACGGCGCCAGAAATCCTTCTTGCTACGTCTTGAGCTTGCATTGGTTTTCCCCGAAGAGGAAGGGATGATGCAGCCGAGTAGCGTAAGTATTTCCCTCAGTTTTTGAGAACCAAGGTATCAATCCAGTAGGAGCCCATGCTCAAGTCCCTCGTACTTGCACAAAGCGATAGCTACTCGCAACCAACGCGATTAGGGGTTGTCAAGCCCTTCACGGTCACTTACGAGAGTGAAATCTGATAGATATAATATTTTTGGTATTTTTGGTACAAAGATGCAAAGTAAAAAGTAAAGGCAAAGTAAAAAAGCAAAGCAAGATTAAAGTAATGGAGATTGATATGATGAGAATAGACCCAGGGGCCATAGGTTTCACTAGTGGCTTCTCTCAAGAGCATAAGTATTCTACTGTGGGTGAACAAATTACTGTTGAGCAATTGACAGAATTGAGCACAGTTATGAGAATATCTAGGCATGATCATGTATATAGGCATCACGTCCGTGACAAGTAGATCGAAACAATTCTGCATCTACTACTATTACTCCACTCATCAACCGCTATCCAGCATGCATCTAGAGTATTAAGTTAAAAATAGAGTAATGCCTTAAGCAAGATGGCATGATGTAAAGAGATAAATTCATGCAATATGAAATAAACCCCATCTTGTTATCCTCGATGGCAACGATACAATACGTGCCTTGCTGCCCCTTCTGTCACTAGGTAAGGACACCGCAAGATCGAACCCAAAGCTAAGCACTTCTCCCATGGCAAGAACTACCAATCTAGTTGGCCAAACCAAATGGATAATTCGTAGAGACTTGCAAAGATAACCAATCATACATAAAAGAATTCAGAGAAGATTCAAATATTATTCATAGATAGACTTGATCATAAACCCACAATTCATTGGTCTCAACAAACACACTACAAAAAGAAGATTACATCGAATAGATCTTCACAAGAGAGGGGGAGAACTTTGTATTGAGATTCAAAGAGAGAGAAGAAGCCATCTAGCTACTAACTATGGACCCGAAGGTCTGGGGTAAACTACTCACACTTCATCAGAGAGGCTATGATGATGTAGAAGCCCTCTGTGATGACGGCCCTCTTCCGGCGGTGCTCCGGAACAGGCCCCAAGATGGGATCTCATGGATACAGAAAGTTGCGGCGGTGGAATTAGGTTTTTGGCTCCTGTTCTGATCGTTTGGGGGTACGTGTGTATATATAGGAGGAATAAGTACGCCAGAGGAGCAACGAGGGGCCCACGAGGCAGGGGGCGCGCCCTAGGGGGGGTGCCCCCCACCCTCGTGACCGCCTCTTTTGTTCCTTGGAGCAGGGTCCAAGTCTCCTGGATCACGTTCGGTGAGAAAATCACGTTCCCGAAGATTTTATTCCGTTTGGACTCCGTTTGATATTCCGTTTATCCGAAACACTGAAATAGGCAAAAAACAGCAATTCTGGGTTGGGCCTCCGGTTAATAGGTTAGTTCCAAAAATAATATAGAAGTGGAAAATAAAGCCCAATATAGTCCAAAACAGTAGATAATATAGCATGGAGCAATCAAAAATTATAGATACGTTGGAGACATATCAAGCACCCAAGCACCGGTCCACCCACATGTCAAATTATCAAAGTATCGAACGCGAATCATACGAACGTGATGAAAACTAGCTTGACGATATTTCCATGTGTCCTCGGGAGCGCTTTTCCTTATATAAGAGTTTGTCCAGGCTTGTCCTTTGCTACAAAAAGGATTGGGACACCTTGCTGCACTTTATTTACTTTTGTTACTTGTTGCTCGTTACAAATTATCTCATCACAAAACTATCTGTTACCACTTATTTCAGTACTTGTAGAGAATACCTTGCTGAAAACCGTTTATCATTTCCTTCTGCTCCTAGTTGGGTTCGACACTCTTACTTATCGAAAGGACTACGATAGATCCCCTATACTTGTGGGTCATCAATGGTGCTGATGAAGATGTTGATGGAGATTGCCCTTTCCCGATGAGAGGAGCGTTGGTGATGATGATGGCGATGATTTCCTCCTCCGGGAGGGAAGTTTCCCTGGCAGAACAGCTCTGTCGGAGCCCTAGATTGGTTCCGCCAAGGTTCCACCTCGTGGCGGCGGAGTTTCGTCCCGAAAGGTTGCTTCTGGCTTTTTTCTCGATGAAAGACTTCATATAGCAGAAGATGGTCATCGGAGAGCCACCAGGGGGCCCACGAGGTAGGGGCGCGCCCTAGGGGGGGCCCACCCTCGTGGACAGGGTGTGGGCCCCCTGGTCTTCATCTTTGGCGAGAATTTTTCATTATTTATTATAAGGTATTCCATGGAGTTTCAGGACTTTTGGAGTTGTGCAGAATAGGTCTCTAATATGTGCTCCTTTTCCAACCTAGAATTCCAGCTGCCGACATTCTCCCTCCTTATGTAAACCTTATAAAATAAGAGAGAATAGCCATAAGTATTGTGACATAATGTGAAATAACAGCCCATAATGCAATAAATATCGATATAAAAGCATGATGCAAAATGGACGTATCAACTCCCCCAAGCTTAGACCGTGCTTGTCCTCAAGCGAAAGCCGATAACAATAAATATGTCCCCATGTTCAGAGGTAGAGGCGTCGATAAAAATAAAATACGGACATGAAGGCATCATGATTATTCTCATAACAGCAACATATATAGATATTGTCATATGATTACTTATGTTCAAGTGATGATATATTCACAATGCAAAAGTATGAATCATAAACCTTATTGAGAACCAACAAACTATAACTTTAGTCATTGAAGCAATTGCAATTTATCATAACATCGGAAAGAGTCTATGTCAGAGCTAAAAAGCAAGTCCACATACTCAACTATCATCTAGTCCTTCATAATTGCTAACACTCACGCAAAACTTGTGGTTACGGAGTTTTAATCGGACACAGAGAAAGATAGGGGCTTATAGTTTCGCCCCACAACCTTTTACCTCGATGGTAAGGTCAACAATAATAACTCATGCCCCCTACATCCAATTAGATATATATATCAGGTTCTTTCCAACATGCTGGGTTTGCCAAAGGATAAAATGAAAAAGGGAGAGGTGAAGATCACCTTGAGACTTGCATAAGGTAGAAGATAATAGTAAAAGATAGGCCCTTCGCAGGGGGAAGCAGAGGTTGCCATGCACTTTTATGGTTGGATGCACAAAATCTTAATGCGAAAGAATGTCACTTTATATTGCCCCTTGTGATATGAACCTTTATTATGCAGTCTATTGCTTTTATTACTTCCACATCACAAGATCATATAAAGCTTATTTCTCCCACACTAATCATACATATTTAGAGCATTTTTTATTGCTTTGCACCGATGACAACTTACTAGAAGGATCTTACTCAATCCATAGGTCGATATGGTGGACTCTCATGGCAAAACTGGTTTAAGGGTATTTGGAAGCACAAGTAGTATCTCTACTTGGTGCTGAGAATTTGGCTAGCATGAGGGGGAAAGGCAAGCTCAACATGTTGGATGATCCATGACAACATACTTTATCTCAGACATAAGAAAACATAACCCATTGCGTTGTCTTCCTTGTCCAACATCAACTCTTTAGCATGTCATATTTTGATGAGTGCTCCCAATCATAAAAGATGTCAATAATATTATATTTATATGAGAAACCTCTCTTTCCTTATTACTTCCTATTAATTGCAACGATGACCAAAGCTATGTCTGCCAACTCCCAACAACTTTTAATCGTCACACTCTTTCTACGTGAAGTCATTACTATCAATAAGATCAATATGATCTCTTGTTTCTTTTTATTCTTTTGTCTTCTCTTTTATTCACCCAAGATCATAGCAATAAAATCAAGACCTTGACTCAACACTAATCTTTATTATATAGCTCACGGACTCGATTACATAGAGAGATCATAAGGCAAAACTCAAAACTAGATCATGCCATAAACTTTATCCTACTAGATCAAAATACTACTAATAGGATCGAACTAAGGAAAACGGTAAAGATAGGAGTTGTGATTGTGATACGATACCGGGGCACCTCCCCCAAGCTTGGCTGTTGCCAAGGGGAGTGCCCATACCCATGTTATTATATCTCCTTCTTTGTTGTTGGTGAAATATTCTTGGCGATGATTCCTCTCAGGATACAATTCTCCTCCTCGAGCTTGTTGACTTGCTGCTTGAGGTCCATTGTTTCCTTACGAAGCTTTCTTGTGATGGCTAAAGCTCCTTGCACCCAAGGGTGTTTCATAGCTGCGGGAGAACAAGTGACACTCCTCTTCATATTTTCATAAGAAAGAAATCTAACATTGGAAGGGATGACCGAGTTTGGAATAGCTGAGCTCTGTAGTTCCCCCATTGTGAACCCAGCTCGGAAGCGAGAGGTGACTTCTTGATCCTCCACGGCATCTACCCTCATTAAGTCAGCCTCCATCTCTTCCTCCATTGTTGGCCCAAACTGGTCAGGGTCGCTATTTGCCCTTGGTTCCGGTGCCGGATTAGATACCCGGCTCTCCCCGACTGACTCTTGAGAAGACATCTTGCTCTAATCTGCAGCAGCAACAGCTTGAAACAAAAACAGAGGATATTTGCGTGATACAGAGTCAAAACCTTCGGGAGAATATATAATGAATTTTTACCGACCAAAATATGTATCGTGCAGGAAAACGGAGTCCGGAAGGCACACGAGGAGCTCACGACGTAGGGGGCGCGCCCAGGGGGTAGGGCGCGCCCTCCTCCCTCGTGGGGCCCTCGTGCAGTTCCCGGACTGCCACTTAATTTTCTATTTTTCTAAATATTCCAAAACAGAGAAATATTGCCTTAAAAATTGTTTTGGAATCGGTTTACTTACCGTACCACATACCTATTCCTTTTCGGAGTCTGAAATGTTCTGGAAAGTGTCCCTTATGTATTCCTCCGGGGTTACGGTTTCAATAATACTAGTTTCAATATTTATGGGATTACCTGAGATATAGTGTTTGATTCTTTGACCGTTTACCACCTTCGGATTTGTGCCTTCGAAGTTGTTGATTTTTATGGTACCAGAACGATAGACCTCCTCGATAACATAGGGGCCTTCCCATTTAGAGAGAAGTTTTCCTGCAAAAAATCTTAAACGAGAGTTGTATAGCAATACATAATCACCTACATTAAACTCACGCTTTTGTATCCTTTTGTCATGCCATCTTTTAACCTTTTCTTTAAACAACTTGGCATTTTCATAAGGTTGGGTTCTCCATTCATCAAGTGAGCTAATATCAAATAACCTCTTTTCACCGGCAAGTTTGAAATCATAGTTGAGCTCTTTGATAGCCCAATATGCCTTATGTGCTAGTTCGAGAGGTAAGTGACATGCTTTTCCATATACCATTTTATATGAAGACATGCCCATAGGATTTTTATATGCAGTTCTATAGGCCCATAATGCATCATCAAGTTTCTTGGACCAATTCTTTCTAGACCTATTGACAGTCTTTCGCAAAATTAATTTGAGTTCCCTATTACTCAATTCTACTTGAACACTAGATTGTGGGTGATACAGAGATGCAATTCTATGATTGACGTCATATTTAGCAAGCATTTTACGGAAAGCACCATGAATAAAATGTGAACCACCATCAGTCATTAAATATCTAGGGACTCCAAACCTCGGAAAAATAACTTTTTTAAGTATTTTAATAGAAGTGTTATGATCAGCACTACTAGTTGGAATAGCTTCTACCCACTTAGTAACGTAATCAATAGCAACTAAAATATGTGTATATCCATTAGAGGCAGGAAAAGGTCCCATATAATCAAAGCCCCAAACATCAAACGGTTAAATAACAAGTGAATAATTCATAGGCATTTCTTGACGTCTACTAATATTATGAATTCTTTGACATTCATCACAAGATAGGACAAACTTACAAGCATCCTTGAAGAGAGTAGGCCAATAAAAACCGGATTGCAATACCTTATGTGCAGTTCTATCTCCCGCGTGGTGTCCTCCATAAGTTTCGGAGTGGCACTTGCGTAGGATCTGTTCCTGTTCATGCTCAGGTACACAGCGTCTAGTAATACCATCTACTCCTTCTTCATAAAGATGTGGGTCATCCCAAAAGTAATGTCTCAAATCATAGAAGAACTTTTTCTTTTGTTGGTATGTGAAGCTTTGATGTCCTTGGGACACGGCATCTTTTCAATAGCATCAACCTTGGCTTTATCAACTTCAATACCTCTTTCAGAAACTTTATGCCCCAAGACAATACCTTCATTAACCATAAAGTGGCACTTTTCCCAATTCAAGACAAGATTAGTTTCTTCACATCTCTGCAAAACTTGATCAAGATTGCTCAAGCAATCATCAAAAGAAGATCCATAGACGGAAAAGTCATCCATGAAAACCTCACAAATCTTTTCACAAAAGTCAGAGAATATAGCCATCATGCATCTTTGAAAGGTAGCAGGTGCATTACACAAACCAAAAGGCATACGTTTATAAGCAAAAGTAAGGGCATGTAAAAGTAGTCTCTGATTGATCTTTAGCTGACACAGGTATTTGAGAGAAACCAGAATAACCATCTAGAAAGCAATAATGTGTATGTTTGCATAATCTTTCTAGCATTTGATCGATAAAAGGTAAGGGGTAATGATCTTTCTTGGTAGCCTTATTTAATTTGCGGAAATCAATTACCATCCTATAACCTGTAATAATTCTCTGTGGAATCAATTCATCTTGATCATTAGGAACAACAGTAATACCTCCCTTCTTAGGGACACAATGAACATGACTTACCCACTGACTTTCCTGCCTCCAGAAGCTTTAGTATTTCTTTTCTTACCACTTCTTTCATTTTAGGATTTAGACGTCATTGAGGATCACAAACTGGTTTGGCATCTGCTTCCAAATTTATTTTATGTTGACATAGAGTGGGACTAATGCCCTTAAGATCATCAAGAGTATATCCAATAGCAGCACGGTGCTTCTTCAGAGTTTTCAATAATCTTTCTTCTTCATGCTCTGAAAGGTTAGCACTAATAATAACAGGATATATCTTCTTTTCATCAAGATAAGCATATTTAAGATTATCAGGCAACGGTTTAAGCTCAAACACGGGATCACCCCTTAGGTGGAGGGGGGTCCCCTAGGATTTCAACAGGCAAATTGTGTTCCACAATAGGTTCCTGTTTAAAGAATACTTCATCTATTTCCCTTCTTTCATTCATAAACATATAATTCTCATGGTCTAGCAAATATAGTTCTAAAGGATCACTAGGAGATACGGCAATAGAAGCAAGACCAATAATTTCATCCTTACTAGGCAATTCTTCTTCACGGTGTTGTTTACTAAATTTAGAGAAAGTAAACTCATGAGTCATATCATCTAAGCCGACAGTAACAACATCCCTTGTGCAGTCTATGGTATCACTAATAGTATTCAAGAACGGTCTACCAAATATAATGGGACAAAAGCTATCTTGTGGGGAACCAAGAACAAGAAAATCAGCAGGATATTTAGTTTTCCCACACAAGACTTCAACATCTCTAACAATTCCCATTGGTGAAATAGTATCTCTGTTAGCAAGTTTAATAGTGACATCAATTTATTCTAACTCAACAGGTACAATGTCATGAATAATTTCTTGGTATAAGTCAATAGGTATTGCACTAGCACTAGACCCATATCACATAAGCCATGATAAAAATGATCTCCTATTTTAACAGAAATAATAGGCATGCCGATACGTCCATTTTGCATCATGCTTTTATATCAATATTTATTGCATTATGGGATGTTATTTCACATTATGCCACAATACTTATGGCTATTCTCTCTTATTTTACAAGGTTTACATAAGGAGGGAGAATGCCGGTAGCTGGAATTCTGGGCTGGAAAAGGAGCACATATTAGAGACCTATTCTGCACAACTCCAAAAGTCCTGAAACTCCCCGGAACACCTTATAATAAATAATGAAAAATCCTCGCCAAAGATGAAGACCAGGGGGGCCACACCCTTCTCACGAGGGTGGGGGGCGCCCCCCCCCCTAGGGCGCGCCCCCTACCTTGTGGGCCCCCTGGTGGCTCTCCTATGACCATCTTCTCCTATATGAAGTCTTTCACCGAGAAAAAAAATAAGAAGCAACCTTTCGGGACGAAACTCCGCCGCCACGAGGCGGAACCTTGGCGGATCTAATCTAGAGCTCCGGTAGAGCTATTCTGCCGGGGAAACTTCCCTCTCGGAGGGGGAAATCATTGCCATCGTCATCACCAACGCTCCTCTCATTGGGAGAGGGCAATCTCCATCAACATCTTCATCAGCACCATCTCATCTCAAAACCCTAGCCCATCTCTTGTATCCAATTCTTGTCTCCAAGTCCGGGATTGGTGCTAGTAGGTTGCTAGTAGTGTTAATTACTCCTTGTAGTTGATGCTAGTTGGTTTAATTGGTGGAAGATCATATGTTCAGATCCTTTATGCATATTATTACCCCTCTGATTATGAACATGAATATGCTTTGTGAGTAGTTATTTTTGTTCCTGAGGACAAGGGAGAAGTCTTGCTATTAGTAGTCATGTGAATTTCGTATTCGTTCGATATTTTGATGAGTTGTATGTTGTCTAGCCTCTAGTGGTGTTATGTGAATGTCGACTACATAACACTTCACCATTATTTGGGCCTAGAGGAAAGCATTGGGAAGTAATAAGTAGATGATGGGTTGCTAGAGTGACAAAAGCTTAAACCCTAGTTTATGCGTTGCTTCGTAAGGGGCTGATTTGGATCCATATGTTTCATGCTATGGTTAGGTTTACCTTAATACTTTTGTTGTAGTTGCGGATGCTTGAAATAGAGGTTAATCATAAGTGGGATGCTTGTTCAAGTAAGAGAAGCACCCAAGCACCGGTCCACCCACATATCAAATTATCAAAGTACCGCACGCGAATCATATGAGCGTGATGAAAACTAGCTTGACGATATTCCCATGTGTCCTCGGGAGCGCTTTTCCTTATATAAGAGTTTTTCCAGGCTTGTCCTTTGCTACAAAAAGGATTGGGCCACCTTGCTGCACTTTATTTAATTTTGTTACTTGTTGCTCGTTACAAATTATCTCATCACAAAACTATCTGTTACCACTTATTTCAGTACTTGCAGAGAATACCTTGCTGAAAACCGTTTATCATTTCCTTCTGCTCCTCGTTGGGTTCGACACTCTTACTTATCGAAAGGACTACGATAGATCCCCTATACTTGTGGGTCATCAAGAATTCTTTTCTGGCATCGTTGCCGGGGAGTGAAGCGCCTTTGGTAGGTGGAATTTGGTAAGGAAAAATTTATATAGTGTGCTGAAATTTACTGTAACTTGTTACTATGGAAAGTAATCCTCTGAGGGGCTTGTTCAGGGTATCTTCACCCTGATCAGTAGAGCAAAGAGTTGCTCCTCAACCTATTGAACCTATTGAAAATGAAATTCCTTATGAGTATCCTTCGAGTATAATAGAAAAACTGCTAGCTAATCCTTTTACAGGAGATGGAACAAAGCATCCTGATGAACACCTAATATATGTGGATGAAGTTTGTGGATTATTTAAGCTTGCAGGTATTCCCAATGATGTTGCTAAGAAGAAGGTCTTCCCTTTATCTTTGAAGGGATACACATTGACATGGTATAGGCTATGTGATGATATGGGATCATGGAACTATAGAAGATTGAAACTGGAATTTCATCAAAAGTATTACCCTATGCATCTTATTCATCGTGATCGCAATTATATATATAATTTTTGGCCTCGCGAAGGAGAAAGCATCGCTCAAGCTTGGGGGAGGCTTAAATCAATGTTATATTCATGCGCCAATCATGAGCTTCCAAGAGAAACAATTATTCAAAAAAATTATGCTCGGCTTTCTGATAACAATCGCACCATGCTTGATACTTCTTGTGCTGGCTCTTTTATGATGAAGACTATTGAATTCAAATGGGATTTATTGGATAGAATTAAACGCAACTCTGAAGATTGGGACCTCGACAATGGTAAGGAGTCAGGTATGACACCTAAGTTTAATTGTGTTAAATCTTTTATGGATACCGATATTTTCCGTAAGTTTAGCACTAAATATGGACTTGATTCTGAGATAGTAGCTTCTTTCTGTGAATCTTTTGCTACTTATGTTGATCTCCCTAAGGAGAAGTGGTTTAAATATCATCCTCCCATAAAAGTAAAAGTAGCTGCACCTATTCAAGTTTAAGAAAAGACTGTCACTTATAATGATCCTATTGTTCCTACTTGTTATGTTGAGAAACCACGTTTCCCTGTTAGGATAAAGGATCATGCTAAAGCTTCAACTGTGGTTCGTAAAAGCAATATTAAAACATATACACCTCCTGAGCAAGTTAAAGTTGAACCTAATATTGCTATTGTTAAAGAGCTCTTGTCTGATAATATTTATGGGCATGTTATTCAGTTCTGCGGTGAAACTGCTAGAATTGCTAAACCTTGTGCTAAAGATAAACATAGACCTGTGGTAGGTCACTACTAGGAAAAGGCCTACTAATGGCGCACCAGTTTTGCCTACTAATGGCGTATCACTGGTGCGCCATTAGTATCACGCCACTAGTATTTATTACTAATGGCGCACCACTGGTGCGCCATTAGTATCTGGTATACTAATGGCACACCACCCAGTGCGCCATTAGTATATAACACCATGCGCCATTAGTATGCCTCCCAGGGCCATATTTAACCATGTGCTTTGGCACACTAATGGCGCACTGCGGATGGATGCGCCATTAGTATACTTGGCATACTAATGGCGCACTCTGTAGTGATGCACCATTAGTATGAATATTAGGTTTTTTTTACTTTTCTGATTTTTGCACAGGTTACAAAATATATTATTTGACACAGTATAGATAGTAGCACACAGCAACAGCAGATTCATCGAATACAATAGAAGATTACTCTCCGAATACAATTCATCATATTAGTCTCCGAATTCAAAAGACCGAACAAAGATAAAACATTACAAGTCTTGAGACCGCGAGTATCGAGTTTGTCGGAAGTAATACTAATCCTAACAAGTCCTACTAATCATCATCATACAACTTCTACTCGTTATTCATAACAATTCATACGATCATCATCTTGATAGTCATCGAACTAACCCTACTTAATTGTTCTTAGCACATGATCATCAGTATTAGGCAGGACCTCAATACCCTATTTAAGCTAAAATAGCATAAAACAATATAGACCCTGACTCTCCATTATGGAGAATGGAGAACATCCTGTCTCCAATTCTTGCGCTTCGCTTCCTTTTGCTTCCAAGAAGCTCCTTACGACTGTCCATACATTTTTTTCCATCCTTTGATTTTCATGTCTCCACTTCTTTTAGAAATCTCGTATGGACAGTTGAGATTCGTAGGACGACCTGGCTGTATGTTCAAAACATTAAGACTACCTTTCTGATACATCATATGAGGCACACAATTCTCTGGGATTATCTGTTGAAAAACATTGTAATAACTTCATAGTTAGCAATGATGTACTAGTTTTAGAAGTATGCAAAAGATGCACGGATGTCGTAATAGTAAAAATCTTACCAGGGTATCTCCATGGTAGTTACCGTAGTTGAACACATGCACTAGTGGCACGTATTTACCATAATGTTGAGGAGTTTGATTGTGGATAATGTCATTCTCAATGTTAGTACAAAATCCGACCAGATGATTTTTCTCCTTGTAAGTTGTTAATTCGGAGCCATCGGTGTAGTGGGTTTTGTCTACCATCTCCCGCACATTCTTTGAACAATAAAAATAAGCTGTCAATGGAAATAAGTTGTCAACTATTTTGAAATAAACAATATAAATTAACTAATAACTATGTTTGAGAAACTCACATAGCGGTAGAACTGGAGGCGTATCAACAAGGACCCAAATGTCCATATTGTCTTGGTTGATGTCAGGATTACCAAGATCCATGGTGATAAGCATACCCTCATCAAAACCATACATCTTGCAAAATGCTTCCCAATTTTGCAACCAAAATGGGTTACGCTCTCAGAATTATATAGATTTACTTCAAAGTCCACATCGTGATGAGTCCTTAGGTGAATTTTCTTTGTTTCAGAAATTTCATGGTCTTCAAAATCCATCCTCTCCAAGACATAGCGTCTTGCATGGCATGAGATAAGCTATAATCGAATTCTAAAAGATGAAAATTACACGTTGAAATAGTTGAAGTCATGCTTAATTATGAAAATAACACTTGTCGTTGTTGTGTGCCGTTTCAACTTCAAAGGTCTCCTCGAGCTTAATGCTGAAGCACCGATCATCGTCTAGGTGAGGCCTGTCGCACAGACCTCGATCGTCGTGGCACCAGTCGCACTCCGCCGGGAGACTTTCGTCGTCCGATGATGATGACGACATATCCTACGTTCATAATTCAAAACTACATCATTTAGGGTTTGTCGACACCGAGGCATCCTAAAAGCTAAGCTTTTATCATTTAGGGTTTGTCGACGCTGAGGCACCCTAAAAGCCTAGCTTTCATCATTTAGATTCTTATCGACACCGAGGCACCCTAAAAGCCAAGGTTTTATCATTTAGGGTTTGTCGACGTCGAGGCACCCTAAAAGCCTAAGCTTTCATCATTTAGGTTTTGTCGACGCCGAGGCACCCTAAAAGCCTAAGCGTACATCATTTAGGTTCTCACCGACACCGAGGCACCCTATAGAAGCGAAGTTAAGTTTTCATCATTTAGGGTTTATCGATGCCGAGGCACCCTAGGTTGGGCCTAATCACTTGGCACTAATCACTTGGCTCTATTGCCACCTATGTTGGGTTTATCATCTAGGGTTTATCGATGCTAACGAGAATTCTAAGTTGGGCCTAATCACTTGGCTCTATTGCCACCTATGGTTTAATGCAGCAAGAATGGCGGGGCAGTTGATCCTACTTAACTAAGTACTAAGATACCCCGGCCCATGCATTAGTCGCAAGTACCCCATATGTCCTATTTTTAGCAAAGTCATGCTAAAATTCACAGAAAATTTCAGCATGACCTTTGCTGAAAATATATGGAGTACCGGAATTTGCCGGAACGGAAGTTAATCGACATTCCGGCAAACTCAAGGGACTCTCGGGGTACCTGCAAATTCATCACGACACAATGGTCGGAGACAAAACCCAGCCACAGACCATATGGTCCTCTACTTTCATATGGAAAAAAATTAGCTCAACCTATGTGAGCTTCCATTCCAGATATAATAGGTCACCAAACAAAAAATCATCCAGATATAATGGTACAGCAAAGAAACAACTTAATCCATGCCTCAGCTTATGAACAGTCATTACTTCAAATACAGAAGAAGGAACAATTTATTTGTGACATAGTTACAAATGATGACAGAATAAAGCAACACCCTGCACTAGCCTAAAAACAACTGAAGTTTCACCCATATAGTAACAACTTTATAAAATCAGAGAAGTTGCTAAAATTTTTGTATCCTTCATATATACTGGAGTACAATGCTTTATAATGTTCCATCATCATTACAGAAAATTGACAATTGTCCATCACAGTTAACTGAAATTTTTGCCTCATAGCTTGGGTGGGTTAAGTACTAGGAGACTTTGTAATGTGCAGTACAGGTGCAGTAACAGGCTTCTGAGTTAAGAAAACATTTCTGTTTGATTTTCAAACCACACACTTACTTTCAACTATAAACAAAACTGACTTGTTGTTAATGAAACTCATGGTGGAAGTAACTACTAGCAGCATGTCATTATCATGGCAGTCCACTATATATTTTTATGACAAAATACATCATTATCAGGGCACATTATGGCCATTTTCTTACATGATGCTAACTGTACCTAACTAATTTTTTTGACAGTAGCTCCTAACTGTACCTAACTGAATTTTTTGACAGTAGCTCAAGTTTTTGACAGTAGCTCCTAACAGTAGCTCCTAACTGAATTTTTTGCTTAAAGGGAAGGCTAACTTAAGTGGCAAGATGATACAATTTGCGTAACATAACAATATATGCATCTTAATATAACACCATCTCCTAATAGAAATAGTATCCAGATCTACTAGGGGGCAAAGTAGAACTGATATTCTTTTGCTGACCTCTAGTACAAGGTATAGAAGAGGAGGTAAGAGAAGAAATAGTGACATTTCTCTTAGCAGGAGACTTTTTCTCTCTTCTAGAAACAACAGTAAATTTCTCCACCTCTTCCACTACAGTATCATGCCAACTTAGACACAGGGAGGCGACATTTCCATTCGAGTCATGAATATCTAAACAGTGTTCAGTTTTCTTACTAATTTGTTCCCTGGATAATTCCAATTCCTTGAGAACATGAATAAAATCAAAATTATCCAGAGGTATATCAACACCCATCATTGATGCTCTAAACATAATCTCCTTAGCTACTTAATTCCCCAACCCTAGCTACTTAATTCTCCAACCCCTTTTCTTGTCCAAAATTCTCCAACCCCTAACCCTAGAACACATCAGAAGGAAATCAAGAGGGGGAAGCGGCTCGGGTGCTCACTAGGGAGGTCGAGGGCGACTCGGGGTAGCCGGAGCTAGTCGAGGCGGCGCGAATTCGGCGTCGAGCGGTGGCGATGGTGGCCGAGGCGGACGAAATTGGCGGGAGTCCGAGGGCGTCCGAGGAGGCACGGGGTCGGGGCAGCGGGGGGAATTAGCTAGGGGGCGAGGGAGAGGGAGGAAGGGGATCTGGCGAGAGGGAGGGAATTAGCTAGGGGGAATCTTACTAATGGCGCACCCGCGGTCGGTGCGCCATTAGAAATCTTTTTTTACATAGCAATGGCGCACCAGGCAGAGGTGCGCCATTAGTAATCTTTTTTTTACTTAGCAATGGCGCACCAGGTAGAGGTGCACCATTAGTAATCTTTTTTATATATATAGCAATGGCGCACCAGCCAGAGGTGCGCCATAAGTAATTTTTTTGTTGCATGCAATAATTTTTTAGAAAATGAATATGAATATGAAACAGTAATATTTTTTATAAAAACAGTAATAATTGTTGTTTAACAACAATTGTAGTCTACACTTTATTATTATTATTTTTAAAAAAATGAAGAGGGGAGAGGAGGCGGAGCTCACCGGGGAGCGGGGGAGGGTGCGGGGGGTGCTCGTCGGCGGTGGTGGAGCGGGGGAGGGTGCGGGGGGTCGTCGGCGGCGGTGGTGGAGTGGGGGAGGGTGCGGTGGGTCGTCGACGGCGGTGGAGCTAGCAGGGGAGGGTGCGGGTGGGATCGACATCGAGATGGAGGGGGATCGAGATCGAGTGTCCTCATGAATATTCAATATTTTATCATATTGAATATGAAAAAATATCATCAAATTTGAAAAAATATTCATGAATTCAAAAAGTGCCCATGAAATTTAAAAATATTCACGATATCAAAAAGTGCCCATGAAATGAGAAATGAAGACTACGATTTAAATACAGTCGATCTTAGCTAGCTATCTGTTCATAATCTTCTTGCCCTTCTTTTTCGCAAATGGAGTTCTTCTGTGGAACGGACGTCCTTTAGGTAGGGTGGTCCTGCTTCTTCTTGTGGTGTATGTTGCTACTTCATCGTCATCGTCATGTTCGATCTTCGGGTCACTGTACTTGTCGAAGTCTTGCTCATTGGCTACTCCATCCATTCCGATGATCTTCCTTTTGCCTCTCCTCACGACAACACGACTGGGCTTTGACGGGTCGGTAATGAAGAAGCATTGGTCCACTTGGGAAGCCAGTACCCATGGCTCATTTTTCGCGGTGACGTTTGCGCCCGCGGTCTTGGATTTGGCTTTGGGTATAACCATGGTGGTGAAATACCGGTCTTCTTTTAGGATGCTCTTGGCCCATCTGACACGGAACATCGGGACCTTCTCTCTAGCGTAGTTCAGCTCCCAGATCTCCTCGATCCTTCCATAGTATCTGTCCTTGTCATTACCGGTGTAGGATTCTGTCGTTACCCTGGAGTTCTGATAACCATCGCTCTTCATGTCCTTGTCCTCGGTGTAGAATGTGTAGCCGTTGATATCGTACGCCTCATAGGTCATCAGGTTGTGGTCGGCGCCCTGTGACAAGGCGAATATGAGTTGTTCTTCCGCAGAAGAATCCTCATGTAAGGGGTACGACAAAAGCTTTTGCTTGAATTCGGATGTAACTTTTTGAGTAGATGATTTTTCATATAAAAAACTTTTTCATCCGAGTTCGTACGCAAAAGTTATGGCCATTTTACAAATTCTTGAGAGATTTCGCAAATAAAGTCGAAATTCATATTTGTAAATTTTCACAACAACTAGACCGCATATCACATGGGAAACTTATTTTGTTTTATTTTTTTTTGACATTTCCATCATTTTTGTTTATTTTTTTAAACTGAAAAGGTGGTCCAGGGGGAGGGGGGGTGCATTCGGTGGAAGTGGTGAACTAGTAATGGCGCACCACTTCAATGGTGCGCCATTAGTAGTTTTGAAAAAAATTAAAAAAAAATCACTAATGGCACACCGTGGGAGTGGTGCGCCATTACTAGTTCAACTAGTAATGGCGCACCACTCCCACGGTGCGCCATTAGTAGTTTTGAAAAAAAATTAAAAAAGTTTTTTTTACTAATGGTGCACCGTGGATGTGGTGCGCCATTAGTATTTGGACACTAATGGCGCACCAACACATGGTGCGCCATTAGTATATAGTAATGGCGCATCACATGTCTGGTGCGCCATTAGTGTCAATTCCATCTATAGCCCTTTTCCTAGTAGTGAGTGTGCCTGTTATTTCTGTTAAAATAGGAGATCGTTGTTATCATGGCTTATGTGATATGGGTGCTAGTGCTAGTGTTATACCTTATGAATTGTATAAAGAAATCAAGCATGAAATTGCACCTGCTGAGTTAGAAGATATTGATGTCACAATTAAACTTGCTAATAGAGATACTATTTCAGCAATGGGAATTGTTAGAGATGTTGAATTCTTGTGCGGGAAAACTAAATATCCTGCTGATTTTCTTGTTCTTAGTTCTCCACAAGATAGTTTTTGTCCCATTATATTTGGTAGACCCTTCTTGAATACAGTTAATGCTAGGATAGACTGCGAAAAGAATGTTGTTACTATTGGCTTGGATGATATGACTGATGTCTACTACACAACCTTCTTCTTGTAGACGTTGTTGGGCCTCCAAGTGCAGAGGTTTGTAGGACAGTAGCAAATTTTCCTCAAGTGGATGACCTAAGGTTTATCAATCCGTAGGAGGCATAGGATGAAGATGGTCTCTCTCAAGCAACCCTGCAACCAAATAGCAAAGAGTCTCTTGTGTCGCCAACACACCCAATACAATGGTAAATTGTATAGGTGCACTAGTTCGGCGAACAGATGGTGATACAAGTGGTATATGGATAGTAGATATGAGTATTTGTAATCTGAAATTATAAAAACAGCACGGTAGCAAGTGATAAAAGTGAGCGTAAACGGTATTGCAATGATGGTAAACAAGGCCTAGGGTTCATACTTTTGCTAATGTAAGTTCCCTCAACAATACTAACATAATTGGATCACATAACTATCCCTCAACATGCAACAAAGAGTCACTCCAAAGTCACTAATAGCGGAGAACGAACGAAGAGATTATGGTAGGGTACGAAACCACCTCAAAGTTATTCTTTCCAATCAATCAGTTGGGCTATTCCTATAAGTGTCACAAACAGCCCTAGAGTTCGTACTAGAATAACACCTTAAGACACAAATCAACCAAAACCCTAATGTCACCTAGATACTCCAATGTCACCTCAAGTATCCGTGGGCATGATTATACGATATGCATCACACAATCTCAGATTTATCTATTCAACCAACACAAAGGACCTCAAAGAGTGCCCCAAAGTTCTACTGGAGAATCACGACGAAAATGTGTGCCAACCCCTATGCATAGGTTCATGGGCGGAACCCGCAAGTTGGTCACCAAAACATACATCAAGTGGCACGTGGTATCCCATTGTCACCACAGATATCCACAGCAAGACATACATCAAGTGTTCTCAAATCTTTAAAGACTCAATCCGATAAGATTACTTCAAAGGGGAAACTCGATTCATTACAAGAGAGAAGAGGGGGAGGAGAAACATAAGATCCAACTGTAATAGCAAAGCTTGCGATACATCAAGATCGTATCATCTCAAGGACACAAAAGAAAGAGATCAAACACATAGTTACTGGTACATACCCTCAGCCCCGAGGGAGAACTACTGCCTCCTCGTCCTGGAGAGCGCCGGGATGATGAAGATGGCCACCATTGAGGGATCCCCCCTCCGGCAGGGTGCCGGAACAGGGTCCCGATTGACTTTTGTTGGCTACGGAGGCTTCTGGCGGCGGAACTCCTGATCTATGTTGCGTTCTGGAAGTTTTAGGGTATATGGAGATATATAGGCAGAAGAAGTACGTCAGGGGAGCCACGAGGGCCCCACGAGACAGGGGGCGCGCCCTAGGGGGTGGGCACGCTCCCCACCCTCGTGAGCACCTCGTTCCTTCCTTGACGTGGGGTCCAAGTCCATCAGGTGTGTTTCCTTCCAAAAATAACTTCTCCAGTTGATTTCGTTCTGTTTCGACTCCGTCTGATATTACTTTTCCTCAAAACACTGAAATTGGCATAAAACAGCAAATCTGGGCTGGGCCTCCGGTTAATAGTTTAGTCCCAAAAATAATATAAAAGTGGAAAATAAAGCCCAATATTGCCCAAAACAGTAGATAATATAGCATGGAGCAATCAAAAATTATAGATACGTTGGAGACATATCAAGCATCCCCAAGCTTAATTCATGCTCATCCTCGAGTATGTAAATGATAAAAAAGATAATTTTTGATGTGGAATGCTAGTTGGCATAATTTCAATGTAATTCTTCCTACTTGTGATATGAATATTCAGATCCGAAAGATTCAAGACAAAAGTTCATATTGACATAAAAATAATAATACTTCAAGCATACTAACTAAGCAATTATGTCTCTTCAAAATAACATGGCCAAAGAAAGTTATCCCTACAAAATCATATAGTCTGGCTATGCTCCATCTTCACCACACAACATATTTAAATCATGCACAACCCCGATGACAAGCCAAGCAATTGTTTCATACTTTTGATGTTCTCAAACTTTTTCAATCTTCACGCAATACATGAGCGCGAACCATGGATATAGCACTATAGGTGGAATAGAGTGGTGGTTTGTGGAGAAGACAAAAGGGAGAAGATAGTCTCACATCAACTAGGCGTATCAACGGGCTATGGAGATGCCCATCAATAGATATCAATGTGAGTGAGTAGGGATTGCCATGCAACGGATGCACTAGAGCTATAAGTGTATGAAAGCTCAACAAAAGAAACTAGTGGGTGTGCATCCAACTTGCTTGCTCATGAAGACCTAGGGCAATTTGAGGAAGCCCATCATTGGAATATACAAGCCAAGTTCTATAACGTAAAATTCCCACTAGTATATGAAAGTGACACATATGAGACTCTCTATATGAAGAACATGGTGCTACTTTGAAGCACAATATATGAGACTCGCTATATCATGGTGCTACTTTGAAGCACAAGTGTGGTAAAAGGATAGTAGCATTGCCCCTTTTTATTTATTTTCTTTTTTTTGGGCCTTTCTTTTTTTTTATTTGGCCTTTCTCTTTTTTGGCCTTCCTTTTTTGGGGACAATGCTCTATTGAATGATGATCATCACACTTCTATTTATTTACAACTCAATGATTACAATTCGATACTAGAACAAAGTATGACTCTATATGGATGCCTCCGGCAGTGTACCGGCATGTGCAATGATGCATGAGTGACATGTATGAAAGAATTATGAACGGTGGCTTTGCCACAAATACGATGTCAACTACATGATCATGCTAAGCAATATGACAATGATGGAGCGTGTCATAATAAACGGAACGGTGGAAAGTTGCATAGAAATATATCTCGTAATGGCTATGGAAATGCCATAATAGGTAGGTATGGTGGCTGTTTTGAGGAAGGTATATGGTGGGTTTATGGTACCGGCGAAAGTTGCGCGGTACTAGAGAGGCTAGCAATGGTGGAAGGGTGAGAGTGCGTGTAATCCATGGACTCAACATTAGTCATAAAGAACTCACACACTTATTGCAAAAATCTATCAGTTATTGAAACAAAGTACTATGCGCATGCTCCTAGGGGGATAGATTGGTAGGAAAAGACCATCGCTCGTCCCCGACCGCCACTCATAAGGAAGACAATCAATAAATAAATCATGCTCCGACTTCATCACATAACGGTTCACCATACGTGCATGCTACGGGAATCACAAACTTCAACACAAGTATTTCTCAAATTCACAACTACTCAACTAGCATGACTCTAATATTACCATCTTCATATCTCAAAACAATTATCAAGTATCAAACTTCTCATAGTATTCAACACACTCATAAGTGAATTTTATTATTCTTGAATACCTAGCATATTAGGATTTTAAGCAAATTACCATGCTATTTAAGACTCTCAAAATAATCTAAGTGAAACATGAGAGTTTGTCTATTTCTTAAAAATAAAACTACCACCATGCTCTAAAAGATATAAGTGAAGCACTAGAGCAACAACAAACTACTCCGAAAGATATAAGTGAAGATCAATGAGTAGTCGAATAATTATGCAACTATATGAAGACTCTCTAACATTTAATAATTTCAGGTCTTGGTATTCTATTCAAACAGCAAGAAAAGCAAAATAAAATGACATTCTAAGAATGGAAAACATCATGTGAAGAAACAAAAACTTAGGATCAACCGAAACTAACCGATAGTTGTTGAAGAAGAAAGGTGGGATGCCAACCGGGGCATCCCCAAGCTTAGATGCTTGAGACTTCTTGAAATATTATCTTGGGATGCCTTGGGCATCCCCAAGCTTGAGCTTTTGTGTCTCCTTAATTCCTCTCATACCACGGTCTCCCTAAATCTCAAAAGCTTCATCCACACAAAACTCAACAAGGACTCGTGAGATAAGTTAGTATAAACCATTGCCAAAACCTTATCATACTCTACTGTAGCAAATCACTAAAATTATTATTCAACATTGCATACTAAATTCCTCTGCATATTTAATAGTCCTATCCTGAAATAGAATCATTAAAGAAGCAAACATATGCAAACAATGCAAACATAACAGCAATCTGCCTAAATAGGATAGTCTGTAAAGAATGATGCAACATCCATACTTCCCTAGCTCCAAAAATTATGAAATAAAATTAACACTGTAGTAAATTTATCAGATCTTAATATGCAAAAGGTTTCAACATTTTATCACGTTCTGACTTTTCTAGGGAATTATTGCAACAGCGGTAAACTTTCTGTTTTCAAACAGCAACATGTATACTTGTAACATAGGCATAGTAAAGGCTATCAGTGCCGCTTTTATTGAAATAAAAGATGCAAAACATTATTATAAATATCAGCAAGCAAATCCTAATAAAATAAATTGACGCTCCAAGCAAAACACATATCATGTGGCGAATAAAAATATAGTTCCAAGTAAAGTTACCGATGAACGAAGACGAAAGAGGGGATGCCTTCCGGGGCATCCCCAAGCTTAGGCTCTTGGATATCCTTGAATATTACCTTGGGGTGACTTGGGCATCCCCAAGCTTAGGCTCTTGCCACTCCTTATTCCATAGTCCATCGAATCCTTACCCAAAACTTGAAAACTTCACAACACAAAACTTAACAGAAAACTCGTAAGCTCCGTTAGTATAAGAAAATAAATCACCACTTAGAGGTAATGTAATGAACTCATTCTTTATTTATATTGGTGTTAAACCTACTGTATTCCAACTTATGTATGGTTTATAAACTATTTTACTAGCCATAGATTCATCAAAATAAGCAAACAACACACTAAAAACAGAATCTGTCAAAAGCAGAACAGTCTGTAGTAATCAGGATCAAACGTATACTTATGGAACTCGTAAAATTCTCAAATAAATTGCTGGACCTGAGGAACTTATCTATTAATCATATTCAAAAATAATTAACTAAATATCACTCTCCAGATAAAAATGGCAGCAGTTCTCGTGAGCGCTAAAGTTTCTATTTTTTACAGCATGATCAACAAGACTTTCCCCAAGTCTTCCCAAAGGTTCTACTTTTCTACTTGGCACAAACACTAATTAAAAGCATAAAACCACATATAAGAAGAGGATAAATGAATTATTTATTACTAAACAGGAACAAAAAGCAAGGGACAAAAATAAAATTGGGTTGCCTCCCAACAAGCGCCATTGTTTAATGCCCCTAGCTAGGCATGATGATTTCAATGATGCTCACATAAAGGATAAGAATTGAAACATAAAGAGAGCATCATGAAGAATATGACTAGCACATTTAAGTCTAACCCACTTCCTATGCATAGGGATTTTGTGAGCAAACAACTTATGGAAACAATAATAAACTAGCATAGGAGGGCAAAACCAGCATAACTTCAAAACTTTAAGCACATAGAGGGGAAACTTGATATTATTGCAATTCCTACAAGCATATATTCCTCCCTCATAATAATTTTCAGTAGCATCATGAATGAATTCAACAATATAACCAGCACCTAAAGCATTCTTTTCATGACCTACAAGCATAGAAAATTTACTACTCTCAACACAAGCAAAATTCTTCTCATGAATAATAGTGGGAGCAAACTCAACAAAATAACTATCATGTGATTGAAAATTAAGATCAAGATGACAAGTTTCATGGTTATCATTATTCTTTAAAGCATACAATAATCATCATAGATAGGAGGCATGCTTTCATCATAATAAATTTGCTCATCAAAACTTGGGGGGCAAAAAATATCATCTTCATCAAACATAGCTTCCCCAAGATATTCATTAGCATCATGGATATTCAAGGAATCCATAATAACAACATTGCAATCATGCTCATCATTCAAATATTTAGTGCCAAACATTTTGTAGATTTCTTCTTCTAGCACTTGAGCACAATTATCCTTTCCGTCATACTCACGAAAGATATTAAAATGGTGAAGCATATGAGACAACCTCAATTCCATTTTTTATAGTTTTCTTTTATAAACTAAACTAGTGATAAAACAAGAAACTAAAAGACTCGATTGCAAGATCTAAAGATATACCTTCAAGCACTCACCTCCCCGGCAATGGCGCCAGAAAAGAGCTTGATGTCTACTACACAACCTTCTTCTTGTAGACGTTGTTGGGCCTCCAAGTGCGGAGGTTTGTAGGACAGTAGCAAATTTCCCTCAAGTGGATGACCTAAGGTTTATCAATCCGTAGGAGGCGTAGGATGAAGATGGTCTCTCTCAAGCAACCCTGCAACCAAATAGCAAAGAGTCTCTTGTGTCCCCAACACACCCAATACAATGGTAAATTGTATAGGTGCACTAGTTCGGCGAAGAGATGGTGATACAAGTGGTATATGGATAGTAGATATGAGTATTTGTAATCTGAAATTATAAAAACAGCAAGGTAGCAAGTGATAAAAGTAAGCGTAAACGGTATTGCAATGATGGTACACAAGGCCTAGGGTTCATACTTTCGCTAGTGTAAGTTCCCTTAACAATACTAACATAATTGGATCACATAACTTTCCCTCAACATGCAACAAAGAGTCACTCCAAAGTCACTAATAGCGGAGAACGAACGAAGAGATTATGGTAGGGTACGAAACCACCTCAAAGTTATTCTTTCCAATCAATCCGTTGGGCTATTCCTATAAGTGTTACAAACAGCCCTAGAGTTCGTACTAGAATAACACCTTAAGACACAAATCAACCAAAACCTTGATGTCACCTAGATACTCCAATGTCACCTCAAGTATCCGTGGGCATGATTATACGATATGCATCACACAATCTCAGATTCATCTATTCAACCAACACAAAGGACCTCAAAGAGTGCCCCAAAGTTCTACCAGAGAATCACGACGAAAATGTGTGCCAACCCCTATGCATAGGTTCATGGGCGGAACCCGCAAGTTGGTCACCAAAACATACATCAAGTGGCACGTGGTATCCCATTATCACCACAGATATCCACAACAAGACATATATCAAGTGTTCTCAAATCTTTAAAGACTCAATCCGATAAGATTACTTCAAAGGGGAAACTCGATTCATTACAAGAGAGAAGAGGGGGAGGAGAAACATAAGATCCAACTATAATAGCAAAGCTCGCGATACATCAAGATCGTATCATCTCAAGAACACGAGAGAAAGAGATCAAACACATAGCTACTGGTACATACCCTCAGCCCCGAGGGAGAACTACTCCCTCCTCGTCCTGGAGAGCGCCGGGATGATGAAGATGGCCACCGGTGAGGGATCCCCCCTCCGGCAGGGTGCCGGAACAGGGTCCCGATTGACTTTTGGTGGCTATAGAGGCTTCTGGCGGCGGAACTCCCGATCTATGTTGCGTTCTGGAAGTTTTAGGGTATATGGAGATATATAGGCAGAAGAAGTACGTCAGGGGAGCCACGAGGGCCCCATGAGACAGGGGCGCGCCCTAGTGGGGTGGGCGCGCCCCCCACCCTCGTGAGCACCTCGTTCCTTCCTTGACGTGGGGTCCAAGTCCATCAGGTGTGTTTCCTTCCAAAAATAACTTCTCCAGTTGATTTCGTTCCGTTTCGACTCCGTCTGATATTCCTTTTCCTCAAAACACTGAAATAGGCATAAAACATCAAATCTGGGATGGGCCTCCGGTTAATAGTTTAGTCCCAAAAATAATACAAAAGTGGATAATAAAGCCCAATATTGCCCAAAACAGTAGATAATATAGCATGGATCAATCAAAAATTATAGATACGTTGGAGACGTATCAATGACTCATGAGTTTAATTTCTCTAAATTTAGTAAACAACACCGTGAAGAAGAATTTCCTTGTAAGGATGAAATTATTGGTCTTGCTTCTATTGTCGTACCTCCTAATGATCCTTCAGAACAATATTTGCTAGACCATGAGAATGATATGTTTATGAATGAAAGAAGGGAAATATATGAAGTATTCTTTAAACAAGAACCTATGCTAAAACACAATTTGCCTGTTGAAATCCTAGGGGATCCTCCTCCACCTAAGGGTGATCCCGTGTTTGAGCTTAAACCGTTGACTGATAATCTTAAATATGCTTATCTTGATGAAAAGAAGATATATCCTGTTATTATTAGTGCTAACCTTTCAGAGCATGAAGAAGAAAGATTATTGAAAACTCTAAAGAAGCACCGTGCTGCTATTGGATATACTCTTGATGATCTTAAGGGCATTAGTCCCACTCTATGTCAACATAAAATAAATTTGGAAGCAGATGCCAAACCAGTTCGTGATCCTCAACAACGTCTGAATCCTAAAATGAAAGAAGTGGTAAGAAAAGAAATACTAAAGCTTCTGGAGGCAGGTATAATTTATCCCATTGCTGATAGTCAGTGGGTAAGTCCTATTCATTGTGTCCCTGAGAAGGGAGGTATTACTGTTGTTCCTAATGATAAAGATGAATTGATTCCACTAAGAATTATTACCAGTTATAGGATGGTAATTGATTTCCGCAAATTAAATAAGGCTACTAAGAAAGATCATTACCCCATACCTTTTATCGACCAAATGCTAGAAAGATTATGCAAACATACACATTACTGCTTTCTAGATGGTTATTCTGGTTTCTCTCAAATACATGTGTCGGCTAAAGATCAATCAAAGACTACTTTTACATGCCCTTTTGGTACTTTTGCTTATTGACGTATGCCTTTTGGTTTATGTAATGCACCTTCTACCTTTCAAAGATGCATGATGGCTATATTCTCTGACTTTTGTGAAAAGATTTGTGAGGTTTTCATGCACGACTTTTCTGTCAATGGATCTTCTTTTGATGATTGCTTGAGCAATCTTGATCGAGTTTTGCAGAGATGTGAAGAAACTAATCTTGTCTTGAATTGGGAAAAGTGCCACTTTATGGTTAATGAAGGTATTGTCTTGGGGCATAAAGTTTGTGAAAGAGGTATTAAAGTTGATAAAGCCAAGGTTGATGCTACTGAAAATATGCCATGTCCCAAGGACATCAAAGGTATAAGAAGTTTCCTTGGTCACGCTGGATTTTATAGGAGGTTCATTAAGGACTTCTCAAAAATTTCTCAGCCTCTGACTAATTTATTACAAAAAGATGTACCGTTTGTCTTTGATGATGATTGTGTAGAAGCATTTGAAATACTTAAGAAAGCATTAGTCTCTGCACCTATTGTTCAGCCACCTGATTGGAATTTACCCTTTGAAATTATGTGTGATGCTAGCGATTAAGCTGTAGGTGCTGTTCTAGGGCAAAGAGTTGATAAGAAATTAAATGTTATCCATTAGGCTAGTAAGACTCTAGAAAATGCTCAAAGAAATTATGCTACTACAGAAAAAGAACTTTTAGCAGTTGTATCTGCTTGTGATAAGTTCAAACCTTATATTGTTGATTCTAAAGTAACTATCCACAGTGATCATGCTGCTATTAAATATCTTATGGAGAAGAAAGATGCTAAACCTAGACTTATTAGATGGGTTCTCTTGCTACAAGAATTTGATTTGCATATTGTTGATAGAAAAGGTGCTGAGAACCCCGTTGCAGACAACTTATCTAGGTTAGAGAATGTTCTTGATGACCCACTATCTATTGATGATAGCTTCCCTGATGAACAATTAAATGTCATAAGTACTTCTTGTAGTACCCCTTGGTATGCTGATTATGCTAATTACATAGTTGCTAAATTTATACCACCTAGCTTCACATACCAACAAAAGAAAAAGTTCTTCTATGATTTGAGACATTACTTTTGGGATGACCCACATCTTTATAAGGAAGGAGTAGATGGTGTTATTAGACATTGTGTACCTGAGCATGAACAGGAACAGATCCTACACAAGTGCCACTCCGAAACTTATGGAGGACACCACGCGGGAGATAGAACTGCACATAAGGTATTGCAATCCGGTTTTTATTAGCCTACTCTCTTCAAGGATGCCCGTAAGTTTGTCCTATCTTGTGATGAATGTCAAAGAATTGGTAATATTAGTAGACGTCAAGAAATGCCTATGAATTATTCACTTGTTATTGAACCGTTTGATGTTTGGGGCTTTGATTATATGGGACCTTTTCCTCCCTCTAATGGATATACACATATTTTAGTTACTATTGATTACGTTACTAAGTGGGTAGAAGCTATTCCAACTAGTAGTGCTGATCATAACACTTCTATTAAAATGCTTAAAGAAGTTATTTTTCTGAGGTTTGGAATCCCTAGATATTTAATGACTGATGGTGGTTCACATTTTATTCATGGTGCTTTCCGTAAAATGCTTGCTAAATATGACGTCAATCATATAATTGCATCTTTGTATCACCCACAGTCTAGTGGTCAAGTAGAATTGAGTAATAGAGAACTCAAATTAATTTTGCAAAAGACTGTCAATAGGTCTAGAAAGAATTGGTCCAAGAAACTTGATGATGCATTATGGGCCTATAGAACTGCATATAAAAATCCTATGGGTATGTCTCCGTATAAAATGGTATATGGAAAAGCATGTCACTTACCTCTCAAACTAGAACATAAGGCATATTGGGCTATTAAAGAGCTCAACTATAATTTCAAACTTGCCGGTGAAAAGAGGTTATTTGATATTATCTCACTTGATGAATGGAGAACCCAAGCTTATGAAAATGCCAAGTTGTTTAAAGAAAAGGTTAAAAGATGGCATGACAAAAGGATACAAAAGCGTGAGTTTAATGTAGGTGATTATGTATTGCTATACAACTCTCTGTTAAGATTTTTTGCAGGGAAACTTCTCTCTAAATGGGAAGGTCCCTATATTTTCGAGGAAGTCTATCGTTCCGGTGCCATAAAAATCAACAACTTCGAAGGCACAAATCCGAAGGTGGTAAACGGTCAAAGAATCAAACATTATATCTCAGGTAATCCCATAAATGTTGAAACCAATATTATTGAAACCGTAACCCCAGAGGAATACATAAGGGACACTTTCTAAAATGTTTCAGACTCCGAAAAGGAATAGGTATGAGGCACGGTAAGTAAACCGACTCCAAAACAATTTTTAAGGCAATATTTCTCCGTTTTGGAATATTTAGAAAAATAGAAAATTAAGTAGCAGTCCGGGAAGGACACGAGGGTGGAGGGCGCGCCCCCTACCTCGTGAGCTCCTCGTGTGCCTTCCGGACTCCGTTTTCTTGCATGATACGTATTTTGGTCGGTAAAAATTCATTATATATTCTCCCGAAGGTTTTGACTCCCGTATCACGCAAAAATCCCTTGTCTTTGTTTTGAGCTGTCCTGCTGTAGACAGAGCAACATGTCGTCCCAGGATTCAGAAGGAGAAAGCTATGTGGCTGATTACCTTGTAGATCCTAAGGTTTATGGGGATGTGGAGCCTTGTGGTTGGACTACGGAAGAAGAAGAAGACTATGAACCCAAGAGAAAGGAGGAGACGAGCTCGGATGAAGATGAAGTCCCACTACCTCAACCTGGGGACATGCGTGTGGAGTTCAAAAAGTCAAGCCTCCCGAATAGGGTAAAGAAACCTAAGATCGAGTTTATCCCTTTTCGCCTCTTGCAGGAGAACAAGCAGGAACTATGCAAAAAGATACTGAGCTTGGAGCAGGAGATCGAGGACCTAAGGGACCAAAATTCTGTCCTCAAACACAAATTAAGGAAGAAGCCTACGCCATCAACAAAATCACCACCGTCTCCTCCAACAAAGAAGAATTGAGTATCTGGGTATGGGCACTCCACTTGGCAACTGCCAAGCTTGGGGGAGTTCCCCGGTATCGTATCACCATCACTATTATCTTTACCGTTTTCCTTAGTTCGATCTTATTAGTAGTATTTTGATCTAGTAGAATAAAGTTTATGGCATGATCTAGTTGTGAGTTTTGATTTATTATCCTTCTATGCAATCGAGTCCGTGAGCTATATAATAAAGATTAGTGTTGAGTCAAGGGCTTGATTATTTTGCCATGATCCTAAGTGAATAAAAGAAAAGAGAAAGAAATAAAAAGAAACAAAGAGATCATATGGATCTCATGGAGAGTAATGAGCTCACATAAAGTATGATGAATAGAAGTTGTTGAGAGTTGACAAGCATAGTTTTGGTCATCGTTGCAATTAATAGGAAGTAATAAAGAAAGACAGGTCTTCACATACAGATATACTATCTTGGACATCTTTTATGATTGTGAGCACTCATTAAAATATGACATGCTAAAGAGTTGACATTGGACAAGGAAGACAACGTAATGGGTTATGTTTTCTTACATCTGAGATAAATTATATTGTCTTGGATCTTCCAACATGTTGAGCTTGCCTTTCCCCCTCATGATAGCCAAATTAATTGCACCAAGTAGAAATACTACTTGTGCTTCCAAATACCCTTAAACCAGTTTTGCCATGAGAGCCCACCATATCTACCTATGGATTGAATAAGATCCTTCAAGTAAGTTGTCATCGGTGCAAAGCAATATAAATATCTCTCTAAATATGTATGATTGATTGGTGTCTGTGTCAAAACCGGCGGATCTCGGGTAGTGGGTCCCGAACTGTGCGTCTAGGCCAGATGGTAACAGGAGGCAGGGAACACAATGTTTTACCCAGGTTCGGGCCCTCTTGATGGAGGTAAAACCCTACGTCCTGCTTGATTAATATTGATGATATGGGTAGTACAAGAGTAGATCTACCACGAGATCAAGGAGGCTAAACCCTAGAAGCTAGCCTATGGTATGATTGTTGTGTATGGAGTTGATTGCCTACGGACTACAACCCTCCGGTTTATATAGACACCGGGTAGGGTTAGGGTTACATAAAGTCGGTTACAATGGTAGGAGATCTTGAATATCCGCATCGCCAAGCTTGCCTTCCACGCCAAGGAAAGTCCCATCCGGACACGGGACGAAGTCTTCAATCTTGTATCTTCATAGTCCAGGAGTCCAGATGAAGGTATAGTCCGGCTACCCGAACACCCCCTAATCCAGGACTCCCTCAGTAGCCCCTGAACTAGGCTTCAATGATGACGAGTCCGGCGCGCAAATTGTCTTCGGCATTGCAAGGCGGGTTCCTCCTCCAAGTCCTTCATAGAAGATTGTAAACACCAAGAGTAGTGTCCGGCTCTGCAAAATAAGCTTCCACATATTGCCATAGAGAGAATAATATTAACACAAATCAAATCTGCTGACGTATTCCGCAGTGCGTCATCACACTACAGCCAAGTCCTTCACTCGGATCGTTTTCACTTTTCCACCTCAGCGTGTTTTGCGAGGCAGTTTCCTTGGCACGTCTTGTCAAAGCAGAGATCGTGTGCCCCCCTTTTTCGGGATTCTCATCAATATGGACGTGGGTAACCCAATCGTGCTCGTTAGCATGTTTTCTCGATTAAAGGCGAGTCCCAAACGGTTACGGGGAGGGCTCCTGGTATTCAACCTCTTATAAAGAGACCAAGGCCTTACTCCTTTTTCCAATCTCAAACGAGTTCGCCTATCGCCTCGAGTTCCAACACCCTAGGCTCCAGATTCCAGGCGCTTCGGATCTTCGATAATGTCCGGTTCCGACCTTCAAGGCCGATGGATGCCCTCCTCCATCACGGAGGAGGACGTGCTAAAGTTGAGAGAGGCTAAGTTCTTGAACGCCAAAATTCCGCATAGGTTGCCTGCTCAAAGGCAGGCTATTCCCAGTCCCCAGCCCGGTGAGAGCGTAGTGTTCATGTCTCACTTCCTTCGGGGGTTAGGCTTCCCGATGGATCCCTTCGTGAGGGGCTGCTATTTTATTACGGGCTGGAATTTCATGACTTAGCTCCGGAGTCCATCCTCCACATTTCCTCATTCATCATTGTGTGTGAAGCGTTCCTCCGTGTTACTCCTCACTTCGGATTATGTCTCAAGACTTTTGGATTGGAGCCGAAGATGATCGAGGGACGGTACGCAGAGTGCGGAGGCGCTGTCATAAGTAAGAATGCTGATGCTCCATGGCCCGAGGGCTCCTTTCAAGAGGAGCTCGGCTTGTGGCAACGAGAATGGTTCTATATCACCGCTCCCAGGAGCGCCAAGTGGGTGGCGCTTCCTCCCTTTCACTCGGGTCCCCCACCACGGCTAGCATCATGGGTTAACAGAGGGTTAGATTGGGGTTTTCCCAAAGACGTGCCCCTGTTACAGGGCCGAATTAAGGATCTCTTGGAAGGAGACCTCAGCTTGGTCAATGTGACGCAGGTCATGCTGATTCGCCAAATATTGCCCGGCAAACGTCGCCCCCTTCGCCTGTGGGAGTTTAATCCAGAGGGACCGCGAGCTCTCCAGAACTTTATGGGCGCAACACCCACGGAGATGTATAAACTGTTCTTCAGATCACAAGAGATGTGTCCGGATTTAACCGAGGACGCAGGCCTAAGCTGCAATCGCCTGGATACTCAAGTAAGTAACCTTGTGCCCGGACCTTCTATCCGTATAATTGTCATAAACTTGCCCCTAAAAGAGCCGTCCTTTTAAACAGGAGTGGATAGCGAAGGCAAAGCTGATCAGGTGTCCGGCTCCCCTTCCTGAAACCAGGCCGGATCCTGTGCTGGTCAGGATGCTGGGGATAATGCCTTTGGAGGGGGAGGACAAGGAAGCTATGGCCTCCTCGAAGTAGGCCGCTCCGAAGGGAGGAACCGAGAATTCCTCTCCTAAGGGGAAGAAGAGAGCCGCCTCTGACGACCCGGAAACCATGGCCTCGAAACGGGGGAGAAAATCCTCGTCAGAGGGTCCGACGCCGGGGAGTTCCTCGGTCGGACTATGCCCTCAAGGGGATCAGCCCTCCAGTGAGCCGTAAGTAGAGAAAGATTTTCCTTTTGAGGGGTGAGGGAAATCCTTGATTTATATCTGAGAAGATTAACCGAATTTTTTACCTTGTAGCTCGGACCTCAGCCCTTCTCAGCAGAGCTCGTCTTCGGGGGATCTCCTTCCAGAGATGATGGAGAGCGGGACGCCTCCCCCTGCCATGCCGCCTAGCGAGGCGGGCGACCCTGAGGTGTCGTCGCGGAGGGTTTCTCCGAATCTGGCAGGGGCGGAGGATAGCTATGTGGCCCCCCGAGGTTCTCCGCGTCCGGCCTTCGAAAGAGGTCGTGGGACAAGTCCGGCACCATCTGGTGCTCGGCCAGAGGAGCTAAAGATTCTGCTGGGGCGAGCTTCTATCTCGGAGGAGCACCGTGCATTGATGGGCACGGTGATTGAAAGGGTCTCATCCGTAGAGAGCGGATTGCATGAGGCCGTCAAAAGTTTACTGACGGGTTTTGAGGTACATTAGATAATGTATACTTTTGTCAGTTGCGCATGAATAAGATGCGCCCTGTGTAGATAGTAGCCCCTAAGACTCTGCGCGTTGTCAAGAAATGACGGCACGCGGAGGATCATAATCCCAGGTCTAAGATGTCGCTTTTGAATGTAGGCGACAGGGTGTCTGGAATCGAGCCGAACTGATGATTTTGCCAAACTAAAGCGGCAACTGGACGTGGAAGGTGCCGACATCGCACTTGTCAACAAGTGTCTTGATGAGGCTCAAGGTATGTAATTCCTTGGGCGGCATCAGGTAAGAAGAGTGTTATGCCAGTGTCTTACGATGTGTGTGCTTGACGCAGATGGTGCGGCCGCCGTGGAGAGTCTTAGGGCAGAACTTGCCCGAGCTAAAGAACAAGCCAGAGAAAGTGATGCGGCTGCCAAGAAAGCCCTTGAAGAGCTGAGAGCCGAACAGGCTGCTCATTGCCGAAGCAAGGAAGAGATGGCCGAGATGGCCGAAAAGTTAAAGAGCGCTGCAGACCGTTGCAAACTTCTTGAGAAAGAACACCAGGCGAAACAGACGGACTTAGAGAAGGCCATTGCCAATGCCAAGGATGCGCGCTCTGCGATGAGAGCTGCGAAGGAGGAGCTGCGTCAGGCCGAACAGATTGCAGCTGGAAAGCCATTTATGCTGCGAAGGAAATTTTGCGATCCAAAGTTTGCTCCGTTGGACCAGATGTGGAGTGTGGAGGATATGAAGGAAATATGCCCTAGAGGCAATAATAAAGTTATTATTTATTTCCTTATTTCATGATAAATGTTTATTATTCATGCTAGAATTGTATTAACCGGAAACATAATACATGTGTGAATACATAGACAAACATAGTGTCACTAGTATGCCTCTACTTGACTAGCTCGTTAATCAAAGATGGTTATGTTTCCTAACCATGGACAAAGAGTTGTTATTTGATTAACGGGATCAGATCATTAGGTGAATGATCTGATTGACATGACCCATTCCATTAGCTTAGCACCCGATCGTTTAGTATGTTGCTATTGCTTTCTTCATGACTTATACATGTTCCTATGACTATGAGATTATGCAACTCCCGTTTACCGTAGGAACACTTTGGGTACTACCAAACGTCACAACGTTACTGGGTGATTATAAAGGAGTACTACAGGTGTCTCCAAAGGTAGATGTTGGGTTGGCGTATTTCGAGATTAGGATTTGTCACTCCGATTGTCGGAGAGGTATCTCTGGGCCCTCTCGGTAATGCACATCACATAAGCCTTGCAAGCATTGCAACTAATGAGTTAGTTGCGAGATGATGTATTACGGAACGAGTAAAGAGACTTGCCGGTAACGAGATTGAACTAGGTATTGGAATACCGACGATCGAATCTCGGGCAAGTAACATACCGATGACAAAGGGAACGATGTATGTTGTTATGCGGTCTGACCGATAAAGATCTTCGTAGAATATGTAGGAGCCAGTATGGGCATCCAGGTCCCGCTATTGGTTATTGACCGGAGACGTGTCTCGGTCATGTCTACATTGTTCTCGAACCCGTAGGGTCCGCACGATTAAGGTTACGATGACAGTTATATTATGAGTTTACATGTTTTGATGTACCGAAGGAGTTCGGAGTCCCGGATGAGATCGGGGACATGACGAGGAGTCTCGAAATGGTCGAGACGTAAAGATTCATATATTGGATGATATGGTTAGGCCAAGGGGTCAAGCCCATGAGGATTTAGGTCGGTGCAAAAGGAGTTTTGCAGAGGCCAGGGGGCCAAACGCCGGAGACCCTAGCGTCTGGCCCTGGGCCAGACGCCGAGGCCCATGGCGTCTAGTCCAGACGCCAAGGATTGTGGCGTTTGGTCCTGGAGTCCGAGTGGGACTCTTGCCTTTCGGGCAAAACCGACTTTGAGGAGGCTTTTGCTCCAAGTTTCGACCCCGGGGCTCAACGTATAAATAGAGGGGCAGGGCTAGCACCAAAGACACAACAAGTTGATCCACGTGATCTATTCCTTAGCCGTGTGCAGTGCCCCAGCCAACATATTCCTCGATAATACTGTAGCGGAGTTTAGGCGAAGCCCTGCTGCTGTAGTACATCAAGATCGTCACCACGCCGTCGTGCTGACGGAAATCTTCCCCGACACTTTGCTGGATCGGAGTCCGGGGATCGTCATCGAGCTGAACGTGTGCTCGAACTCGGAGGTGCCGTAGTTTCGGTGCTTGATCGGTCGGATCGGGAAGACGTACTACTACTTCCTCTATGTTGCGTCAATGCTTCCGCAGTCGGTCTGCGTGGGTACGTAGACAACACTCTCCCCTCTCGTTGCTATGCATCACATGATCTTGCGTGTGCGTAGGAATTTTTTTGAAATTACTACGAAACCCAACAGTGGTATTAGAGCCTAGGTTATTTATGTTGATGTTATATGCACGAGTAGAACACAAGTGACTTGTGGGCGATATAAGTCATACTGCCAACCAGCATGTCATACTTTGGTTCGATGGCATTGTTGGACGAGACGACCTGGACCAACATTACGCGTACGCTTACGCGAGACCGGTTCCCCCGACGTGCTTTGCACATAGGTGGCTTGCGGGCGACATTCTCTCCAACTTTAGTTGAACCAAGTGTGGCTACGCCCGGTCCTTGCGAAGGTTAAAACGGAGTCTATTTGACAAACTATCGTTGTGGTTTTGATGCGTAGGTGAGATTGGTTCTTGCTTAAGCCCGTAGCAGCCACGTAAAACTGGCAACAACAAAGTAGAGGACGTCTAACTTGTTTTTGCAGGGTATGTTGTGATGTGATATGGTCAAGGCATGATGCTGAATTTTATTGTATGAGATGATCATGTTTTGTAACCGAGTTATCGGCAACTGGCAGGAGCCATATGGTTGTCGTTTTATTGTATGAAATGCAATCGCGATGTAATGCTTTACTTTTATCACTAAGCGGTAGCGATAGTCGTAGAAGCATAAACTTGGCGAGACGACAACGATGCTACGATGGAGATCAAGGTTTCACGCCGGTGACGATGGTGATCACGACGGTGCTTCGAAGATAGAGATCACAAGCACGAGATGATGATGGCCATATCATATCACTTATATTGATTGCATGTGATGTTTATCCTTTTATGCATCTTATCTTGCTTTGATTGACGGTAGCATTATAAGATGATCTCTCACTAAATTATCAAGAAGTGTTCTCCCTGAGTATGCACCGTTGCGAAATTTCTTCGTGCTGAGACACCACGTGATGATCGGGTGTGATAGGTTCTATGTTCAAATACAACGGGTGCAAAACAGTTGCACACGCGGAATACTCAGGTTATACTTGACGAGCCAAGCATATACAAATATGGCCTCGGAACACGGAGACCGAAAGGTGGAGCGTGAATCATATAGTAGATATGATCAACATAACGATGTTCACCATTGAAAACTACTCCATCTCACGTGATGATCGGACATGGTTTAGTTGATTTGGATCACGTAATCACTTAGAGGATTAGAGGGATGTCTATCTAAGTGGGAGTTCTTAAGTAATATGATTAAATTGAACTTAAATTTATCATGAACTTAGTCCTGGTAGTATTTTGCAAATTATGTTATAGATCAGTAGCTCGCATTATTGCTTCCCTGTGTTTATTTTTGATATGTTTCTAGAGAAAATTGTGTTAAAAGATGTTAGTAGCAATGATGCGGATTAGATCCATGATCTGAGGTTTATCCTCATTGCTGCACAGAAGAATTATGTCCTTGATGCACCGCTAGGTGACAGACCTATTGCAGGAGCAGATGCAGACATTATGAACATTTGGCTAGCTCAATATGATGACTACTTGATAGTTTAGTGCACCATGCTTAACGGCTTAGAATCGGGACTTCAAAGACGTTTTGAACATCATGGAGCATATGAGATGTTCCAGGAGTTGAAGTTAATATTTCATGCAAATACCCGAGTTGAGAGATATGAAGTCTCCAACAAGTTCTATAGCTAAAAGATGGAGGAGAATCTCTCAACTAGTGAGCATGTGCTCAGATTGTCTGAGTACTACAATCGCTTGAATCAAGTTGGAGTTAATCTTCCAGATAAGATAGTGATTGACAGAATTCTCTAGTCACCATCACCAAGTTAGTAGAACTTCGTGATGAACTATGATATGCAAGGGATAACGGAAACGATTCCCAAGCTCTTCGTAATGCGGAAATTGACGAAGGTAGAAATCGAGAAAAACATCAAGTGTTGATGGTAGACAAGACCACTAGTTTCAAGAAAAGGGCAGAGGGAAGAAGGGGAACTTCAAGAAGAACAGCAAGCAAGTTGCTGCTCAAGTGAAGAAGCCCAAGTCTGGTCCTAAGCCTGAGACTAAGTGTTTCTACTGCAAAGGGACTGGTCACTGGAAGCGGAACTACCCCAAGTGATTGGCAGATAAGAAGGATGGCAAAGTGAACATAAGTATATTTGATATACATGTTATTGATGTGTACTTTACTAGTGTTTATAGCAACCCCTCAGTATTTGATACTAGTTCAGTTGCTAAGATTAGTAACTCGAAACGGGAGTTGCAGAATAAACAAAGACTAGTTAAGGGTGAAGTGACGATGTGTGTTGGAAATAGTTCCAAGATTGATATGATCATCATCGCACACTCCCATACTTTTGGGATTAGTGTTAAACCTAAATAAGTGTTATTTGGTGTTTGCGTTGAGCATGAATATGATTTGATCATGTTTATTGCAATACGGTTATTCATGTAAGTTAGAGAATAATTGTTGTTCTGTTTACATGAATAAAACCTTCTATGGTCATACACCCAACGAAATGGTTTGTTGGATCTCGATCGTAGTGATACACATATTCATAATATTGAAGCCAAAAGATGCAAAGTTAATAATGATAGTGCAACTTATTTGTGGCACTGCCGTTTAAGTCATATTGGTGTAAAGCGCATGAAGAAACTCCATGCTGATGGGATTTTGGAATCACTTGATTATGAATCACTTGATGCTTGCGAACCATGCCTTATGGGCAAGATGACTAAAGACTCCGTTCTCCGGAACAATGGAGCGAGCAACTGACTTACTGGAAATAATACATACTGATGTATGCGGTCTGATGAGTGTTAAGGCTCACGGCAAGTATCGTTATTTTCTGAACTTCACAAATGATTCGAGCAGATATGGGTATATCTACTTGATGAAACATAAGTCTGAAACATTTGAAAAGTTCAAAGAATTTCAGAGTGAAGTGGAAAATCATCGTGACAAGAAAATAAAGTTTCTACGATCTGATCGCGGAGACAAATATTTGAGTTACGAGTTTGGTCTTCAATTAAAACAATGTGGAATAGTTTCACAAACTCATGCCACATGGAACACCACAGCGTAATGGTGTGTCTGAACGTCATAACCGTACTTTATTGGATATAGTGTAATCTATGATGTCTCTTACCGATATACCACTATCATTTTGGGGTTATGCATTAGAGACAGCTGCATTCACGTTAAATAGGGCACCATCTAAGTCCGTTGAGGTGACACAATCTGAACTGTGGGTTTGCAAGAAACCAAAGTTGTCGTTTCTTAAAGTTTGGGTTTGTGATGCTTATATGAAAAAGTTTCATCCTAATAAGCTCAAACCCAAATCGGAGAAATATGTCTTCATAGGATACCCAAAGGAGACTGTTGGGTACACCTTCTATCACAAATCCGAAGGCAAGAATTTTGTTGCTAAATTCGGAGTTTTTCTAGAGAAGGAGTTTCTCTCGAAAGAAGTGAGTGGGAGGAAAGTAAAAAAACTTGATAAGGTAATTGTACCTTCTCCCTTATTGGAAAGTAGTTCATCATAGAAATCTGTTCCTGTGACTACTACACCAATTAGTGAGGAAGCTAATGATGATGATCATGTAACTTCAGATCAAGTTACTACCAAATCTCGTAGGTAAACCAGAGTGAGATCCGCACCAGAGTGGTACGGTAATCCTGTTCTGGAATTCATGTTACTAGACCATGACGAACTTGCGAACTATGAGGAAGCGATGATGAGCCCAGATTCCGCGAAATGGTTTGAGGCCATGAAATCTGAGATATGATCCATGTATGAGAACAAAGTGTGGACTTTGATGGATTTGCCCGATGATCGGCAAGCCATAGAAAATAAATGGATCTTCAAGAGGAAGACGGACGCTGATAGTAGTGTTACTATCTACAAAGCTAGAATTGTCGCAAAAGGTTTTTCGACAAGTTCAAGGTGTTGACTACAATGAGATTTTCTCACTCGTATCTATACTTAAGTCTGTCCGAATCATGTTAGCAATTGCCGCATTTTATGAAACCTGGCAAATGGATAAACAAAACTGCATTCCTTAATAGATTTATTAAAGAAGAGTTGTATATGATACAACCAGAAGGTTTTGTCAATCCTAAAGGTGCTAACAAAATATGCAAGCTCCAGCGATCCATCTATGGACTGGTGCAAGAATCTCGGAGTTGGAATATACGCTTTGATAAGTTGATCAAAGCATATAGTTTTATACAGACTTGCGGTGAAGCCTGTATTTACAAGAAAGTGAGTGGGAGCACTACATCATTTCTGATAAGTATATGTGTATGACATATTGTAGATCGGAAATAATGTAGAATTATTCTGCAAAGCATAAAGGAGTGTTTGAAAGGAGTTTTTCAAAGAAAGACCTCGGTAAAGCTGCTTACATATTGAGTATCAAGATCTATAGAGATAGATCAAGACGCTTGATAAGTTTTTCAATGAGTACATACCTTGACAAGATTTTGAAGTAGTTCAAAATGGAACAGTCAAAGAAAAGTTTCTTGCCTGTGTTACAAGGTGTGAAGTTGAGTAAGACTCAAAGCCCGACCACGGCAGAAGATAGAAAGAGAATGATAGTCATTCCCTATGCCTCAGCCATAGGTTCTATAAAGTATGCCATGCTGTGTACCAGATCTATTGTATACCCTACACTGTGTTAAGCAAGGGAGTACAATAGTGATCTAAGAGTAGATCACTGGACATCGGTCAAAATTATCCTTAGTGGAATAAGGAAATATTTCTCAATTATGGAGGTGACAAAAAGGTTCGTCGTAAAAAGTTACGTCGATGCAAGTTTTGACACAGATCTGGATGACTCTAAGTATCGATCTAGATACATATTGAAAGTGGGAGCAATAAGCTAGAGTAGCTCCGTGCAGAGCATTGTTGACATAGAAATTCACAAAATACTTACGGATCTGAATGTGACAGACCCGTTGACTAAAATTATCTCACAAGCAAAACATGATCACACCTTAGTACTCTTTGGATGTTAATCACATAGCGATGTGAACTAGATTATTCACTCTAGTAAACCCTTTGGGTGTTTATCACATATCGATGTGAACTATGGGTGTTAATCACATGGTGATGTGAACTATTGCTGTTAAATCACATGGCGATGTGAACTAGATTATTGACTCTAGTGCAAGTGGGAGACTGAAGGAAATATGCCCTAGAGGCAATAATAAAGTTATTATTTATTTCCTTATTTCATGATAAATGTTTATTATTCATGCTAGAATTGTATTAGCCGGAAACATAATACATGTGTGAATACATAGACAAACATAGTGTCACTAGTATGCCTCTACTTGACTAGCTCGTTAATCAAAGATGATTATGTTTCCTAACCATGGACAAAGAGTTGTTATTTGATTAACGGGATCAGATCATTAGGTGAATGATCTGATTGACATGACCCATTCCATTAGCTTAGCACCCGATCGTTTAGTATGTTGCTATTGCTTTCTTCATGACTTATACATGTTCCTATGACTATGAGATTATACAACTCCCATTTACCGGAGGAACACTTTGGGTACTACCAAACGTCACAACATTACTGGGTGGTTATAAAGGAGTACTACAGGTGTCTCCAAAGGTAGATGTTGGGTTGGCGTATTTCGAGATTAGGATTTGTCACTCCGATTGTCGGAGAGGTATCTCTGGGCCCTCTCGGTAATGCACATCACATAAGCCTTGCAAGCATTGCAACTAATGAGTTAGTTGCGAGATGATGCATTACGGAACGAGTAAAGAGACTTGCCGGTAACGAGATTGAACTAGGTATTGGAATACCGACGATCGAATCTCGGGCAAGTAACATACCGATGACAAAGGGAACGAAGTATGTTGTTACGCGGTCTGACCGATAAAGATCTTCGTAGAATATGTAGGAGCCAGTATGGGCATCCAGGTCCCGCTATTGGTTATTGACCAGAGACGTGTCTCGGTCATGTCTACATTGTTCTCGAACCCGTAGGGTCCGCACGCTTAAGGTTACGATGACAGTTATATTATGAGTTTACATGTTTTGATGTACCGAAGGAGTTCGGAGTCCCGGATGAGATCGGGGACATGACGAGGAGTCTCGAAATGGTCGAGACGTAAAGATTCATATATTGGATGATATGGTTAGGCCAAGGGGTCAAGCCCATGAGGCTTTAGGTCGGTGCAAAAGGAGTTTTGCGGAGGCCAGGGGGCCAAACGCCGGAGACCCTGGCGTCTGGCCCTGGGCCAGACGCCGAGGCCCATGGCGTCTGGGCCAGACGCCAAGGATTTTGGCGTTTGGTCCTGGTGTCTGAGTGGGACTCTTTCCTTTCGGGCAAAACCGACTTTGAGGAGGCTTTTGCTCCAAGTTTCGACCCCGGGGCTCAACATATAAATAGAGGGGTAGGGCTAGCACCAAAGACACAACAAGTTGATCCACGTGATCTATTCCTTAGCCATGTGCGGTGCCCCAGCCACCATATTCCTCGATAATACTGTAGCGGAGTTTAGGCGAAGCCCTGCTACTGTAGTACATCAAGATCGTCACCACGTCGTCGTGCTGATGGAACTCTTCCCCGACACTTTGCTGGATCGGAGTCCGGGGATCGTCATCGAGCTGAACGTGTGCTCGAACTCGGAGGTGCCGTAGTTTCGGTGCTTGATCGGTCGGATCGGTAAGACGTATGACTACTTCCTCTACGTTGCGTCAACGCTTCTGCAGTCGGTCTGCGTGGGTACGTAGACAACACTCTCCCCTCTCGTTGCTATGCATCACATGATCTTGCGTGTGCGTAGGAAATTTTTGAAATTACTATGAAACCCAACAGGATACCTATCTGGATTTGGCAGCGAGTGCTGCTGATGCGACCGAACACTTTCGAGATCAGAAAGATCGTGAAGTGGAAGAGCTTTTCTGGTCGCAGTTTTACAATCCAGAGCGTCCACTGGCAGTGGACGATCGTTTGGCTCAATGGGCCGAACTGAATAGGTTGTCCGGACTCGCCATGAAGTACGTCATGGGTCATCTGTGGCCGGGAAGATCGGAGCCGAAGAGTTATTTTAGCTTGGTGCAGCAATTCCTTGACGCGGTGCCGCGTATTAATGCAATGAAGAGGTCAGCATGCATAGAGGGCACAATGATGGCTCTTGCCCGTGTCAAGACATACTGGGCAGAGATGGAGTCCACCGTTGTTGCGTCCCGAGATTCGGACAAAAGCCGAGTACCCTCCGAGCACTATTTTCAGGAAGTCCTTGAAGGCGCTCGTGTAATAGAGACGCAGTGCTCGAAAGATGCAATGTTATGATAGCATATGTAATTATAAAGTAATATTTTGATAAACTGTAGTGGCCTTTTTTATACTTGTGCCTCCAAGTATTGGGAACACCTCCTGTGCGGCCGCTTTAAGATATATATATATATATATATATATATATATATATATATATATATATATATATATATATATATATATATATATATATATATATATATATAGAATCTGAAAGATGGCAGTCGTTGGCTTCAGCCCCCACGCACATAGTGCGGGGGTGCTCGCAGAAGACGCATTTTCACACTTAACCCAACGTCTTGGTCCTACAAAGGAGGTGATAGCGCAGCGGGCCAGGCAACCGGACTATAATGCTTTAACACTTTCACTTAGCCATAGGAGTTTGACAATGAGACTCTTTAGGTAGCTCCTTGGTGGCAACTGCGCTCGTCCGAGTTCGGGGCGTGTATGTGCCTGACCGGGAAGCGGCCCTTCGTTAAAGCGGAGGAATCCGATAGATTCCGATAGGTCATCGAGTGGCTAACCAGTCGCACGCTACATCATGACAGTCAGTTTTCGGCTTTCTCTACTGAGGTGCTCGCCCGGCCGAACCGGGGGCACAATCGCAGTAGTTCTCCTGGTGCTATCTTAGCCGATAGAGCGGAACGTAAGGTAGCCGAACTCAGGAGCCGGGCAACCCAAAATTTGACCAAAGACATGATTCGGAGCTGATGCATATAATGCCAAAACTCGCGACGCCGAACACTCACTAAGGTGTTCAGTCTTTATGAGTGCGGGCGAAACAATACTCTTTATTAAAAAAAGCTCCTAGTGTCCAGGTACGTGCAAGAATTCTGACATGGCCACATGCCAAGACGCCAACCTCCTCCTTGGTTATATCAAAGAAAAAACCAGGGGATGTGTAGCAACAAGAGACAGTAAAAAAGGTTTACGCAGGGTCTTAATCTAAAAAGAATCCTTTAGGACGGGTCCCTACTGCACGTCTGCGCCTGTGTCTCTGTTGTGCCGTATCCTGGACGGGCGCCGCACGACGTTCATCTGTAAAAGAGAGGAACTGAGTTGAAAATGGGTTGTGCCGATAAAGTTTAAAATAAGCAAAGTATAAAGTAAGATATATAAGATTGAGCTTTATTGTCTCTTATCGTATATGCATGGAGCCCCTAGTGCGGGGGTATATGGCTTCTAGGCCTGCATCAATGATGATTTTGCATCGAACTCGTCTATCCGCGTTCGTGGTCTTTAATGACCTATTTCGAAGTTTTCTGGCCGGTGAGGCCATTTTGCTGTGGGGCTGTCAAAGCGGCCGCACAATCCTCCGCTTGGGGAGGCGCACTTTAGTGCTTCCCCTTCAAAGAGATGATGCCTCGTGGACCGGGCATCTTAAGCGTAAGAGATGCATAATGCGGTATTGCGTTAAAGCGAGCGAAAGCTTTGCGTACCAGCTGTCCTCCCCTGCACAAAAGCGGGTCATGAGGCTTGTTAGTGCGGCCATTGTTCTTGGCTTTTCTTGGCTGAGGTGTATGGCGAGCCATTCGTCTCGGACGTTATGCCTGAAAGCTGCTAAGGATTCGGCGTCCGGACAGTCGACTATCTGATTCTTTTTAGTGAGGAATCTATTCCAGAACTGCCGAGCTGATTCTCCGGGTTGTTGAGTTATGTGACTAAGATCGTCTGCATCCGGAGGGCAGACATAGGTCCCTTGAAAGTTTGCTCGGAAAGCATCCTCGAGCTCTTCCCAGCTTCCAATTGTGTTTTCGGGAAGGCTTTTAAGCCAATGCCGGGCTGGCCCTTTAAGCTTAAGGGGTAAATATTTTATGGCGTGGAGATCATCTCCTCTATCCATGTGTATGTGGAGGATATAATCCTCGATCCAAACTCCAGGGTCTGTTGTTCCATCATATGCCTCTATGTTTATGGGTTTGAATCCCTCTGGGAAATCATAGTCCAGGACCTCATCGGTGAAACATAGGGGGTTTGCGGCGCCCCTGTATTTGGGTGTGCTGGATTCTGATGATGGCTTCATAGCGTTGCTTACGAGAGCTTGCTTTCTTAGTCCGTAAATGGACCTAACTGGGCCATGATGCGAATCCTTAGGTGGGTCGCATGCCGATTTAAGTGCGGCGCCGCTTGCCGCTTATGGGGTCGTCTATCCGACCATGTGGCTTTTTCATTTTTTGAATGCGAGGGCTCTAGGGCCTCTTCGTCGAATTCAGGCAGCAGCTTTCTTTTCGGATAGCTTTTAGTGCGACGACTGTCGCCGTATTTATCTGCGGTATTGATTACTTTGCTCCATCTAATCCGGAGTGCATCTTCCGCTGTTTTTAGCTTCCGCTTCTGCTTTTTTAGGCTGCGTGCAGTTGCAACGAGCCTCTCGTGGAGATTCTTCTGCTCCATAGGTTTATCCGGCGTGAGGTCGTACGGAATGTCGTTTTGGCCGGAGGAGGGATGTTCGGTTTCTCTATCCATGTTGCCCTGTTCGGACGGTTGCTCTAAGGCCTGCTCATCGTCTACCGGCTCATCCTGCTCTATGGCTGGGTTTTTGTCAAGGCGGGGCTTGGGTCGGCGTTTACGCCGACGCTTTGATTGCTTTTCGGGGGGTCGATCTCCCGTCCCATCCCCTTTTTCCTTGTTATCGCTTCCTTTAAGGGTATCCACCATGTACACATCGTGAGATGAGGTGGCTGTCCAATGCCCTATGGGCGTTGGTTCGTCGGTATCTCCTGCATCGTCATTCATGTTGTCGATGTCTCCGGAGTCGAAGTTGAGCACGTCGTTTAAATTGTCGACAGTGGCTACCAAGTGGGTGGTGGGTGGGCTTTGAATTTCTTCATCGTCCGTATCCCATCCTCGCTGACCGCAGTTCGGCCAGGGCTCTCCTGATAAGGAGAGAGTCTTGAGAGAGTTCAGGATATCGCCACAAGGCGAGTGCTGAAAGATGTCTGCGGTGGTGAACTCCATTATCGGCGCCCGATCAGATTCGATTGGCAGGGGCGCGGGGGGTTCGGAGTCCGGGGAGGAGTCCGGATCCTCGGATTCACGGGTCATGCAGAGTGCGGGGCTAGCGTTCGGCTTGATCGCTTTCGGGATCGCAGCCCCCGAGGTGACGTCCAACCGCTCATCCTCAATTGGTGCAATAGGCTCCAAGTTAGGGGTCGGAACCGATGCGTGTGCGGCCTCCAGGACACTGTCCGGGGGCAGAGCTAGATCATGCCTCTCGAGATAGTGCGGCGCGCTTGGCCGTGGCTCGAGCCCGTCGAAGATCCAGTCTCCGCGGATGTCAGCCATGTAGTTTAAGCTTCCAAACCTGACTTGATGGCTAGGGACGTAGCTTTCGATCTGCTCCAGGTGGCCGAGCGAATTGGCCCGCAGAGCGAAGCCGCTGAAGACGAAGATCTGTCCGGGGAGAAAAGTATCACCCTGGACCATATCGTTGTTGATGATCAAAGGAGCCATCGGGCCTAAAGGCGACGACACAGAGGAACTCTCAATGAAAGCACCAATGTCGGTGTCAAAACCGGCGGATCTCGGGTAGTGGGTCCCGAACTGTGCGTCTAGGCCGGATGGTAACAGGAGGCAGGGAACACGATGTTTTACCCAGGTTCGGGCCCTCTTGATGGAGGTAAAACCCTACGTCCTGCTTGATTAATATTGATGATATGGGTAGTACAAGAGTAGATCTACCACGAGATCAAGGAGGCTAAACCCTAGAAGCTAGCCTATGGTATGATTGTTGTGTATGGAGTTGATTTCCTACGGACTACAACCCTCCGGTTTATATAGACACCGGGTAGGGTTAGGGTTACATAAAGTCGGTTACAATGGTAGGAGATCTTGAATATCCGCATCGCCAAGCTTGCCTTCCACGCCAAGGAAAGTCCCATCCGGACACGGGGTGAAGTCTTCAATCTTGTATCTTCATAGTCCAGGAGTCCGGCTGAAGGTATAGTCCGGCTACCCGAACACCCCCTAATCCAGGACTCCCTCAATTGGTGTGGGAGAAATAAGCTTTATACGATCTTGTGATGTGGAAGTAATAAAAGCGAGGGACTGCATAATAAAGGTTCATATCACAAGGGGCAATATAAAGTGATGTTCTTTAGCATTAAGATTTTGTGCATCCAACCATAAAAGCGCATGGCAACCTCTGCTTCCCTCTGCGAAGGGCCTATCTTTTATCATTATCTTCTACCTTATGCAAGAGTCATGGTGATTTTCACCCTTCCTTTTTACACTTTATCCTTTGGAAAGAACAGTATGTTGGAAAGATCCTGGTATATATGGCTAATTGGATGTGATTTTTCATGAACTATTGCTGTTGACATTACCCTTGAGGTAAAACGCCGGGAGGCAAGACTATAAGCCCCATCTTTCTCTATGTCCGATTAAAACTCCACACCCATAAGTATTGCGTGAGTGTCAGCAATTGTGAAAGATTATATGATAGTTGAGTATGTGGACTTCCTGAAAAGCTCTTATACATTGACTCTTTCCTATATTATGATAAATTGCAATTGCTTCAATGACCGAGATTGTAGTTTGTTAGTTTTCAATGAAGTTTATGATTCATACTTGATATTGTGATTGAATTATTACTCTAGCATTAGAGATCATATGACAAAAAATATATAAGTTGTTGTTATAAGAATGATCATGATGCCCTCATGTCCGTATTTTATTTTTATCGACACCTTCATCTCTAAACATGTGGACATATTTTTCAATTTCGGCTTTTCGCTTGAGGACAGGCGAGGTCTAAGCTTGGGGGAGTTGATACGTCCATTTTGCATCATGCTTTTATATCAATATTTATTGCATGATGGGCTGTTATTTCACATTATGTCACAATACTTATGGCTATTCTCTCTTGTTTTACAAGGTTTACATAAGGAGGGAGAATGCCGGCAGCTGGAATTCTGGTCTAGAAAATGAGCAAATATTAGAGACCTATTCTGCACAACTCCAAAAGTCCTGAAACTCCACGGAACACCTTATAATAAATAATGAAAAATCATCGCCGAAGATGAAGACCAGGGGCCCCACACCCTTCTCACGAGGGTGGGGGGCGCCCCCCCCCTAGGGCGCACCCCTACCTCGTGGGACCCCTAGTGGCTCTCTAATGACCATCTTCTCCTATATGAAGTCTTTAGCCGAGAAAAAAATAAGAAGCAACCTTTCGGGACGAAACTCCGCCGCCATGAGGCGGAACCTTGGCGGATCCAATCTAGAGCTCCGGCAGAGCTGTTCTGCCGGGGAAACTTCCCTCCCGGAGGGGGAAATCATCGCCATCGTCATCACCAGCGCTCCTCTCATCGGGAGAGGGCAATCTCCATCAACATCTTCATCATCATCATCTCATCTCAAAACCCTAGTTCATCTCTTGTATCCAATTCTTGTCTCCAAGTCCGGGATTGGTGCTATTAGGTTGCTAGTAGTGTTAATTACTCCTTGTAGTTGATGCTAGTTGGTTTAATTGGTGGAAGATCATATGTTCAGATCCTTTGTGCATATTATTACCCTATGATTATGAACATGAATATGCTTTGTGAGTAGTTACGTTTGTTCCTGAGGACAAGGGAGAAGTCTTGCTATTAGTAGTCATGTGAATTTGGTATTCGTTCGATATTTTGATGAATTGTATGTTGTCTAGCCTCTAGTGGTGTTATGTGAACGTCGACTACATAACACTTCTCCATTATTTGGGCCTAGAGGAAGGCATTGGGAAGTAATAAGTAGATGATGGGTTGCTAGAGTGACAAAAGCTTAAACCCTAGTTTATGCGTTGCTTCGCAAGGGGATGATTTGGATCCATATGTTTCATGCTATGGTTAGGTTTACCTTAATACTTTTGTTGCAGTTGCGGATGCTTGCAATAGAGGTTAATCATAAGTGGGATGCTTGTCCAAGTAAGAACAGCACCCAAGTACCATTCCACCCACATATCCAATTATCAAAGTACCGAACGCGAATCATATGAGCGTGATAAAAACTAGCTTGACGATATTCCCATGTGTCCTCGGGAGCGCTTTTCCTTATGTAAGAGTTTGTCCAGGCTTGTCCTTTGCTACAAAAAGGATTGGGCCACCTTGCTGCACTTTATTTACTTTTGTTACTTGTTGCTCGTTACAAATTATCTCATCACAAAACTATCTGTTACCACTTATTTCAGTACTTGCAGAGAATACCTTGCTGAAAACCGTTTATCATTTCCTTCTGCTCCTCGTTGGGTACGACACTCTTACTTATCGAAAGGACTACGATAGATCCCCTATACTTGTGGGTCATCACATGCCTACCACAGGTCTAGGTTTATCTGTATCACGGGGTTTAGCAATTCTAGCAGTTTCATTACAGAAGTAAATAACATGCCCATCTATATTATCAGACAAGAGATCTTTAACAATAGCAATATTAGGTTCAACTTTAACTTGCTCAGGAGGTGTATATGGTTTAATATTGCTTTTACGAACCACAGTTGAAGCTTTAGCATGATCCTTTATCCTAACAGAGAAAGGTGGTTTCTCAACATAACAAGTAGGAACAATAGGATCATTATAAGTGACAACCTTTTCTTCAACTTTAATAGGTGCAGCTACTTTTACTTCTATGGGAGGATAATATTTAAACCACTTCTCCTTAGGGAGATCAACATAAGTAGCAAAAGATTCACAGAAAGAAGCTACTATCTCAGAATCAAGTCCATATTTAGTGCTAAACTTACGGAAAATATCGGTATCCATAAAAGATTTAACACAATCAAACTTAGGTGTCATACCTGACTCCTTACCTTCGTCGAGATCCCAATCTTCAGAGTTGCGTTTAATTCTATTCAATAAATCCCATCTAAATCCAATAGTCTTCATCATAAAAGAGCCAGCACAGGAAGTATCGAGCATGGTGCGATTATTTTCAGAAAGCCGAGCATAAATTTTTTGAAGAATTGTTTCTCTTGGGAGCTCATGATTGGGGCATGAATATAACATTAATTTAAGCCTCCTCCAAGCTTGAGCGATGCTTTCTCCTTCGCGAGGCCAAAAATTATATATATAATTGCGGTCACGATGAACAAGATGCATAGGGTAATATTTTTGATGAAATTTCAATTTCAATCTTCTATACTTCCATGATCTCGTATCATCACATAGCCTATACCATGTCAATGCGTCTCCCTTCAAATATAAAGGGAAGACCTTCTTCTTAGCAACATCATCAGGTATACCTGCAAGCTTAAATAATTCACAAACTTCATCCACATATATTAGGTGTTCATCAGGATGCTTTGTTCCATCTCCTGTAAAAGGATTAGCTAGCAGTTTTTCTATCATACCCGAAGGATACTCATAAGGAATTTCATTTTCAATAGGTTCAGTAGGTTGAGGAGAAACTCTTTGCTCTACTGGTCGGGGTGAAGATGCCCCGAACAAGCCCCTCGAAGGATTACTTTCCATAGTAACAAGTGACAGTAAATTTCAGCACACTATATAAATTATCAGCGATTCGATCAAACACAGCCGCAACGGCCCTAATCTAAGCTGCAGCCAGCCGGCTAATCACCTGTTGGTCTGACATGGATCGACGATGCGTACTTCTGAATTATCAGCGATCAACATATGCTTTCTAGACGTAAAGCATCAGGGTTGACATGAGTAAACTATCAAGACATCAGGAAATAAATATCAACCAAATTAGGCAAACTTTTTTGCGCAGACCGAGAATATTTCGAGCGAATTTTGTAGTTGAATTTTGAATTCAAATAAGTGAATGAACAAATATTCGAACCAGAGACCTCTCAAAACATGAACTAGGTTGCTACTAACACGCCAGAACCAACTTTCATGGCATTAATTAGATCCTACGTACTTCATAGTAAATCGAGTGTTTAAATTCAAAATTTTCAAAAAAAAATGATGTTTTTTGCTCGGTATGGCGATTTACCGAGGGACACGGAAATACGTGGTAACCATGGGAAATCTTGAAATTTCGACCGGTAACCAAAACAGTGCGCAGCAGGCTAATCACCCGTTCATCTGACTTGGATCGATGGAGCTAATTGCTTCGTACTCGCCGCTGAGTTGTCAGCTGTCTGCAATTTGCAATTGTACCGTCTGCAATGCGTGTCGATGATATCTGCCTAAGTAGCATCATCAATCATGATTGTTCTACATGACTAAGCTCATGGGTCATGGCATGGCCGACGGAACATTCCAACCATCGGTACAACAATTACTCAGACAAGATCAGCAACAATTACTCAGACAACATTGAACACCGGAAGTTGGTTGAGATCTCTGTCGGAATGGAACACTTAAAAATTGTTTTGTTGCTGCTGCTGCTAATTTATGAATATCAATAGAAATCATGAATGGACCAGGTTGGGCAGATGCAAGAATAATTGCACTACGTATCTTATCTGAAATAATTGTGCAATTAATTCCTCAAAAGAATGGTCGACATTTTTCTTGTGTTATTAGGAAAGAAATGGTCCACATCGACCAAACACACATGCTGACATGCCGTCGTTGTGCCCTAATCAAAGCAGCAGGCTGATTAATCACTTGTGATCTGACATTCGTATGTCTAGCATTTTTGTTTGTCAGCTGATTAAGCACCAACTGATGATGATGAGGTTTCGGCTTGCAGTTTGTAAGCTCGCGTCTTCTATCTTTCTGCCCAAGCTCATCGTCATCATTGTTCTAAGCTCATGTGGCATGCAAGATGGAACATGGCTGCCGCGTCACCAGGAAGAAGAATGATGCAGCTTCCAAAAGGGATCTGCTCAGCTGCCATGTGTCCCTTCCTACCAAAAGTCCACACAAAGTCACAAACGTACTCATCTGCAGCCACAAAACCAAATTTGATTTGATCACGGGCCGACCGACCAATGCTACAAGACATGCGAGCTCCACCGCGGCCATGCATGGCGCCACAGCATTACTGTACCTCAGCTGAGCTCCACCGCCGTATTCGATTACAGTAGCTGAGCTGAGCTCCGGACATCAACGCCATGGCTTTCTTGCAGAGGATGTACAAGAGCAGGCGCAATGCCGCCGCCGTGACCGCGAGCGCCTCCTTCCTGCTGCTCCTGCTCGTCGTCATATGCCTTTCCCTGCGCACGCAGCACGGCGGGACCTTCTTCTTCGGCTCGGGCGCCGGAGGGCGGGAGCCGGGGAGCTGCGAGGCGGAGCTGCAGGCGCTGGAGGGCCGCGCCGCGCGGTGCCGGTACCTCCGCTCGTCGTCCCACCCGCCGTGCGCGCCGACCGGGTACGTCGACTACCTCGCGCTCTTCTACTGCGCGTGCGGGGAGGACGAGGAGGGGCTCTGGTGGTGGTCGCCGTGGCTGGGCGGCGCGGCGATCGCGCTCTGGCTGCTCCTTCTCTTCTACCTCCTCGGCGACACCGCCTCCGAGTACTTCTGCGCCTCGCTGGAGGGCCTCTCTGCCGCGCTCCGCCTGCCGCCCGCCGTGGCCGGGGTCACGCTGCTCTCGCTCGGCAACGGCGCGCCCGACGTGCTCTCCAGCGTCGTGGCGTTCGCGTCCGACGGCGGGGAGGCGGGGGACGTGGGGCTCAGCGGCGCGCTCGGCGGCGCGCTGTTCGTGTCCACCGTCGTCGCCGGCGTGGTCGCCATCGTCGCCGCTCGCCGCGGTGGCGCCGTCATTGAGCGGAGCGGGTTCGTGCGCGACGTGTGCTTTCTTCTCGTCGCGCTCTGCTACCTCCTCGCCGTGCTGGTCGCCGGCACGGTCACGGTGTGGGCGGCCGCGTGCTTCCTCTCCCTCTACGCCGCCTACGTCCTCCTCGTCTCGACGTCGCACTGCTGCTCCGCCGCCGCCGACGACGACAGCACAAAGACAATGAAGCCTTCCGATGACCTCGCCGCCCCGCTCCTCCTCCCGGTCACCGTATCCTCCAAGCAGCCACCAAGGACCTTCGCCAGCGGCCTCTTGGCCGCAGTCCACGCGCCGCTCTACCTCCCGCGCCGCCTCACCATCCCGGACATCGACGGGCACCGCTGGTCCAGGCCGTATGCCATCACGTCAGCGCTCCTCGGCCCTCTCCTCCTCGCCGTAGTCACCTCCCCGACCAGCCCGACCGCGCTCCTCGCCGGCACCCTCACCGGCACGCTCCTCGCCATCGCCGCGGCCGCGACCACGGACGCCGCGGCACCACCACACGGCCGGTACGCCCGCCTCGTGTGGCTCAGCGGCGGGTTCCTCATGTCCATCCTCTGGTCCTACCTCCTGGCCCGGGAGCTCGTGGCCCTCCTCGTGTCCACCGGCATCATCGTCGGCGTCCCCGCGAGCGTGCTGGGGGTCACCGTGCTCGCGTGGGGCAACTCCCTCGGCGACATGGTCGCGGACGTGGCGATGGCGACGCAGGACGGCGCGGCGGGCGCCCAGACGGCCGTGGCGGGGTGCTACGCCGGGCCGGCGTTCAACACGGTGGTGGGGCTGGGGCTGTCGATGGCACTGGCGGCGGGGGCGCGGTACCCGGAGCCGTACAGGATCCCGGTGGATGCGGCGACGTACGTGACGGTGGCGTTCCTGGTGGGCGGGCTGGCGTGGGCGTTGGTGGTGCTGCCGGCGAGGGGGATGAGGCTGGACGTCACGCTCGGTGCCGGGCTGCTCGCCGTGTACCTCTGCTTCATCGCCGTCCGGGTCGCCGACGCCGTCGGCGTCCTCAGCCTAGATTCTCTCCTACCGAGACAGTGATTGAGGACTGTCGGATTTGATTTGATGGTGCAGCGGCAAGATCGAACAAGATCCTGAGGCTAAAAGAGTAGTAGTACGTAGGTTGGTGCGGAAGTGATGGAGCTGGCTTGGCTTGGCTGCTTCTCACACACGCTCGTGACACTTCAGTTGTGAGAGGGCAATGCATGCATGTGGATATGTAAAGCCACAAAACAAAGTCATTCTTTGTTATCTGTTGTAAATTAAGTATGATATAGGAAAAAGGGGATGAAGTACTTGTCTATAATTGTTAATTGCCATGTAAAGTACAGGTACATACTATGAGTAAATGCTTTAATTCACTATAAACTCTCTCAATCAATTGAGGTCTCTAATTTGAAACTTGGTCCACTTGATCAACCTCTTGTGTTTTGTGGAGTTATCTGCGGATGGATGGGCTTGTTGGTAGGTGGTTGGTATGGTGGAGTGATACGAGTCGATTCAGGGCAGCGATTTCAAGAGCCCACAGCACTCTGGAGGTTGTTTTCCTTCTTTCTTCACTGGTCTGTCGGTGTTGACCACGTATCGCACGCCTCGCCCCAAGGGCCGTCAATGGGCCATGTGTTCTTGTCATGTTGCGTCTCTAGGGCGACCCAATTTTGCCATACCTTTTTGTTATATGTGCAGAAGGGCTGTCAGCGATGCTCAAGGATGCGCAACAAAGGGGAACAATGAACGGCATTCAAGTCTGTGCAGGGGCTCCCTCAATCTCTCAACTATTTTTTGCCGATGACTCGGTTCTGTTGATGAGAGCGAGGGAGGATGAAGCCAGGGAATTGAGGTGAATCCTTGCGGTATATGAAAGGTGTTCGGGACAGTGCATTTTTCAGGAAAAATCTGCTATCATGCTCAGTAAGAACAGTATGACGCAATCCAAACAGAGTGTAAAGGATACTCTCGGCATCACCAGTGAAGCGTATAATGAAAATTACCTAGGGCTCCCTGTGTATATTGGGCGATCGAAGAGGAAGGCGTTTGCTTACTTGAGGGATGCTATATGGAATCATATGCAGGGCTGGAACGAGCGCACTCTGTCTCGTCAGGGAAAGGAAATCTTAGTTAAGGGAGTCGCACAGGCAGTCCCCACCTTTGCCATGTCAGTGTTTTACCTAACGAAGACCTTTTGTGATGAGTTGAGTGCAATGATAGGTCGGTATTGGTGCAACCAACAGGAATATGAAAACAAAGTGCACTGGGTGGGCTGCCAGAAGCTCACTGAATCCAAAGGCAAAGGAGGACTTGGGTTCAGAGATATACATGACTTCAACATTGCTATGTTAGCAAGGCAGGTGTGGCGACTCATCCAGCAACCGGATAGCCTCTGTGCACAGATGATGAAGGCCAAGTATTACCCGAACTGTGATGTGTTGGAAGCGGATCTGAGCGCCAATGTGTCATATGCTTGGAGGAGTATTACACATGGAATTGGCCTCATCAAAAAAGGTGTGATTTGGCGGGTTGGTGATGGACAAAATATCCATATATGGGATGATCCATGGATCCCTAGGGCTTGGCCCACGAAAGTTGTGACTCCTAGAGGGAGCAGTTTGTTAACTAAGGTGTTCGAAATCATCGATCCGACCACTGGGAAGTGGGACGAGGAGCTCATAAGAGACATGTTTTGGGAGGAGGATGCCGCCTTAATCCTTCAGCTACCACTTCGGGATGGAGCCGAGGATTTCCGAGCATGGCATTTTGACAGCAAAGGACTGTTCTCTGTTAAGCAAGCCTACAAACTACAACGAGTGTTCTCCGAGCACTCCGGCGAGGGTCAGACAGGCGAGCCACAAGCTGTTGGCGACCTAGATGGCGGCGGTGATGTGAGATGGAAAAGGATCTGGAAGCTTCCGTGCCCGGGGAAAATCAGACATTTTGTATGGCGGATGGCTCATAACATGATCGCCACAAAGGACATCCTGGCGAAAAGAGGAATGAATATTGAAGACCACAGGTGCTTCATGTGCAATGCGAGACATGAGTCAGGGAAACACCTCTTCGTTGACTGTAGTGAGGTCAAACCGGTGTGGTTGAAGCTTGAACTCGAACATATTAGGCTGCAACTCTCAAACTGCGAGTCTGTGGGTGAGACCATGGACACTTTATGGCAGGCCCCGGAATGAGAGGATGTAGGTCATCGTAATGTGGTGGCAATGGTGGAACCAGAGGAACAAGGTGCGTGAAGGGGAGAAGCCCATGGATCACGACCAGTTCGTGTGTAGGGCTGCATGCACGGCTGCGAAATACCTGGGGTGTTTATGCAAAATTCCCAAGCTCAGCGGGATCCCTCAGGCCTGGTCCCTGCCGCCGCCGGATGAGCTGAAGCTGAATGTCGATGGTGCCTATAACCCGGGAAGCCAGCATGGGGCATGGGCGTGATCATTCGTGACTCTATGGAGCACGTGGTAGCTGCACGAGCGGGACGGGTTGATCACGTAGCCTCGGCATTTGACACGGAGCTGCAAGCCGTCGAGCAAGCGCTGGACGTAGCGGCCGAACTAGGGGTGTTGCGGCTTACTGTGGAAACGGACGCGCTCCTGGTGCAACAAGCTTTAAATCGGCGAGCTCCAGACTTCTCCAGGCAAACCCATGTGATTGAGGATGTCAAAGTACAAGCGCGGCTATGGTTTGCTTCCTGTGTATTTGCTCATTGTAAGAGAGAAGCCAATACGGCTGCCCACAATCTAGCTAAGATCGGCTTGTCACTCGCTGCGGGTGAGGTTATTGTACTGGATGATGACCTTCCAGCTGATGTAGCTGCTTCTTTTATGGGCGATTCTTCCCAAGTTGTTGCGTAATAAAGCATTTTGCTTGACCTAAAAAAAGAAGACCGCGCGGAGGTGAAGAGGAAAAAAATCAGAGGTGGTTGGGCGCAGAAGCGGCTCCACAAGATCTTGGTTGCTAGGAGTAGGAGGCTTGAGGGAAGTTTGGCGTTCTTCCCGGTTGGGTGTTCGACGGCTGCGAGCACGCTTCTAAGAGCAACGTCTTTCCAAGCCGGTCATTCGGCGGCTAGACGTTCGGCGGTTGCAACCTCGCTTGCTGGGACCTGTCTTTTTCGGTTGGGTGTTAGGTGGATGAGACCTCATCGGCTGGCACTAGTGTTTTTTTCCTTTCTTTGTTCGTTGTTTTTCCGGGGGTGTCGCTTTTTCTCATTTTCCTTTGAGTATCTAGATTTTTTCGTTTTGCCTTCCTCTTGCATTCGATTGTATGGCTCTTGTCAATTGTTGTTTTAGAGTGTGTTAGTACATTATAGTGGCTTGTTGTTCACGGGCTTCATGATTTTGATCTGGACTGATGTTTGATGTTTTTTTAATTGGTTGCCGTGTGTTTGTTTTATCGTGAACCACTGATGCTTGCTTTTATGACGGTCGTCTGCTCATGGGCAACCTTTGCTTGTCTGCGTGGATTGGTGGTCCATGGTGTTTTCTTCGTTGTTTTGCCATGGCATGGGAGAGAAACCCTTGTTTTTTATCTCTGATTTTGGGTTGTCGTGTAGTATTTTGTTGTGCTTATGTTTTGTAATGATCAGCTGTAGTTTCTCCATGATAATATGATGAAGTTTTATTGCCATCAATACTATCATAATAGGGGGTTGCCAAACCGTTTTTACATGTCGTTGATGTTTAACTTAGCAAGCCAAAATTGATGTATGTATGTGCGTTGAGTGTGATAGGTTGTCCTGGCGTATACATACAAGGATGCCGCATTCCATCTATGCAAGCGGTGCAGCAAAGCGCACAAAGTGCTTCTCGTATATGATCATTTCCAACCCAGCCATCTAGGATGAATTACCACCCGCTTAGGACTTAGTTGACTGAGAACTTGGTAGACCCAACTGCAACACCTCCACAAAACCTCTTCACTTAATCATAACAACATGCCGACGTCGTTGGTCAAGACTTGAGAAAATATCAAGTCATTGACGACTAACAATTAATCCATGATAAGTTACAATAACATGACGCCAAAAAATGTCTTTAGATTACATACCATACATTATCTTGTTTTATCATTGTTTTCCAAAAAGGTTGTGAACCTCTTCGGAATGTACATGTACAATTTGTACATACATATGTGTTTATGTGTGTCTTTCATTTTTATTTATCTTAAATTCTTAGAACCAATAGTTATAATTTAGAAAATACTGTAATCATAGAAATTTTCTCAGTACACGTGTGGTCGCTACTTGTTATATCATCTTCAATCGGACGCCCTAACCCCCCATATGTCTGCCATCCGACCTGGTCCCCCATACCCATTCCGTATGCCCGAGTTATCTGGTATCCTTCAAACCTAGCCCATATACACGCAGATTTGGGGCCGCCTGGACATGTCCACCATGCCGGACCCACATCAAATCCCCTAAATCGACCTCCATCCTTTCCCAACCTACCATCTTCCTCTCTGTTATGTCCTCATCCGCTCTGCCCTTTGCCCGTTCTACTCCCCCGCCATAGCTTTGTCGCCATCCCCCATCCGGCCCTAACCCGCAAAACCGTCCATCGTTCGTCCAGACGTCCTTCTTGCACCAAATGCGACCGCCACCCTGGTGCGTCCTACTCCACCTAACATATACCTTGCATGTCTAGTTTTTGATGAAATGTTAAGAGTTTTTAGGTTATTTTTGTGCATTTGTAGCTAAACGATGGATTTATTGGAGGATGAGTTTGCTTACCCATAGCTTGATGAGTTCATTATCAAGGAGTTCATCAATTCGTCATATTCATACATTGATGACCACGAAGATGAAGACCTGATGGTGATGATGAGCATCCTTGAAGACATGGAGAAGCAAGAGGAGCATGTTCTCAACTTCAAGGGTTCGATGCCAGGCAGGATAGTTGTGGCCCGTGATAGGATAAAGGGACAACAAGATCTCTACAACAAATATGTATTCAGTGTGCTTTTTTTGCATCACTTATGGATGATCAAACATTTGTTCCTGTGCGTAGTGGAGGGTGTGAAGGCATATGATCCTTACTTCGTGCCAAGGAAGAAATGTTGTGGACACCTGTCGTTCTCTTCTATGCAGAAATGCATGACTGCTCTGACGATGTTTGTATGTGATACAAACCAGGGATGTCGCTGATGAGGTCAGTCGAATGGGAAAGCGTACATGCTCTGAGGCAATAGTGAAGTTGCGTATACCGTGGTGAAGGTGTTTGAACCTGAGTACTTGAGAGAACCAAATGCCAAGGACATGGAAAGTTATTGGCAATTGGAGCATCAAGAAGTTTTCCAGATATGCTGGGTTCAGTTGACTGCATGCATTGCAATAAAAGAACTGCACGATAGGTTTGCGCGGGAAATACCAAGGTTACACAAAGAGGTCACCTTCATACTTGAAGAAGTGGCATCAAAAGACTTATGAATTTTACATACTTTATATGGCATGCCATAGTCTCACAAGGGAATCAACGTGCATCAATGATCTTCATTGTTCAAGATAATTTGTGATAGGGATGCCCAACCATGCAACTACACAATCAAGGGCTATGAGGACACCATGGAGTACTACCTTGTTGATGATATTTATCCTCAGTGAACGACGTTTCGGAATACTATCTCTAGCCCCAATAATAACAAAAGGTGTCTCTTTGCACACGTGTAAGAAGGTGCTAAGTAAGATGTGGAGTGGGCATTTGGAGTGCTCGAAGCTCATTGGTATTGTTCGTGGAGCTGCAAATATATGAGATCTAGTGATGACTTGTTGTGTAATCTTGCACAACAAGATTGTAGTGGATGAGGGTGATCGTGCTAGTACACATGATTTTGTGAAGTCCGGAGTACAAGTCCTCCTCCGAGAACAAGATGCAGTGCATGTTGTCAACTTACTAGAGATGCGTCGACAACTTAAAGATCAACAGGCGCGCGCGCAACTACTCAATGATCTTGTGGAGCATATGTGTATCCACATCAAAAATCATTAAGTTTTATGATTCAACTATGCCCTTACAGCATATACAAACCAGACTTACCAAATATGACCCCCTAAACGTTTGCGGACATGCCTGGTCAGTAATCGGGCGTGCCCGTTTTGAACCTCTATTTGTCCGTCCATGCAGCCACACTCCTCATTTTCTTCCTCATATGTCCGGTCACTTGCACGTGATTGATGGAGATGAAGAGAGGAAAAGAAAAGAATAAATAAAGAAAGAGAAAATGTGGTTTGAGGTGGGCCTCGTCCTACGTGGTGGACTGACCGGACGCGTCCACGAGCCCTCATATCCTCCCTACATTTGTCCTTAATATGAGGGTTCGCGGATAGCCCAGACGTATAAGGATGATATGATGGGTCCGACTGGGTCACTTTTTTTCCTTCTCTCTTCTGTCCGGTCACTAACTGGGCGCGTCCACGACCGTTTGAGGAGGATTTGAGAATGCCGGTTGTAGATGCTCTTATGGATAATATTTATGTCTGAGCTATGTATTTTTCCCTTCCAATCAGGACTATATGTTTTTTGTATTGTTGTGTGCTATAATTCATTGTTGTGTATTTGTATCGGTCAATGATCCACGTGCATGTGTTTGCATGGAAATCCGGTTTTAAAAATGAGGGTGTGGTTGCCCGGGCGAAATAGGGTTCACTGAACTCTATCCACCGACGCGTTCGCGGACATATAAGGGATCACATCAAGCAAGTGTGATATATATGCTCTTCTATAATGACGAACAACCGACAGCTATGTACTTATTTCCAAATAGGAACTAATATAGTAATATGGAATATCCAGATGTGGCGCACCAGTGGTCTAGTGGTAGAATAGTACCCTGCCACGGTACAGACCCGGGTTCGATTCCCGGCTGGTGCATGCTTTCCATTTTTGCCATCTGCTTTCTACCGAGTAAAAAGATTATATATTTTTTCTGTGTTTTTTATAGCCACGGCTTGCAACTCGAAGACTGGGGGTTCAACATCCAGTTGTGACCCATGGAGGTTATATCATTGGTTACTGTGATCAAATTTGTTTTCGTCTTTGCAGATTAAGTTCGTGTGGAGTTGGCCACGTGGCAGCTCGGCAGCCCTCCACCTGGACCTGATCGAGGACTACACCCCTGGCGCGGACGGCAAGGTCCCCCGACGCCCACGCACGCACCCTCCTTTCACCTGGAGACTTGGAGTTGTGGACGGCGAGTCCCGTGCACGCGACCGGCAGGATGAGGGCAACCGTCGAGAGCGACGCAACGACGACCGCGACAGAGACGACGAGCATGATGGGCGTGGAAGGCGCAACGATAGTCAGGAGTCCTCTTGGCGTGGCTTGTTTCGGAGCCGTTCCAGGGCTCCTCGACGTGATGATGATCGCAGCAGGGGGCCACGTGAAGACCGGCGCCATGACGACCACGACTCCAGGGGCCGCTATGACAGCGGCAGGAGGCGCGGCTTGGAGCCTCTGTCGCCGGACGCCCGGAAGGTTGACAACGCACGTGTCCAGCGCCTTCCTGATGGGGCAGTGATCCCGGCCTCGGGCAGGCGGGCCCGGCACCGGGCGGCCTGTCCAGAGCGGCGCTCGCGATCCTGCGAGGTGGCCACCGTCCAGTGCAACGAGGACAACCAAGGAAGATCGCCGCCACCCTCACCGCGGACCACTTCCAGTGACATCATCGAGCTGAGGCCGTCGTCGCTGATCCCTGACTGGCTCCGGCGGGCAGCTCCGTGCCTGGGCTCCCCGGTGACTCCAGAAGCACCTCCAGGCTGGGCTTCTCCAGTGCGGCAGTGGCACCGTGCTGGCTCCCTGCCTCCCAGCCCCAGCACACCGCTCCATGTTCCTGCCCTGACAGGCTGCACGGTGGAAAACCAGATAGAGATGGGCCCTGTGCCTGCGGTTTCGCTGGTGCAGGGTGAGGCTGCTGGCACCCCCCTCTTTGTGCCACTGCCTCCCGCCATTCTCCCGACGCCCAACTCCACCCCGCCGAGACCGCCAACAACCAGAAGGAAGACTCTTGCGGATGTGACAGGTCTGAACCTGATTCGTAGCAGCCCAAGACTGCAGGCAAAGAACAGAGAAATGCCAATCGCCCAGCTAGCTGAGAGGTTGCTTTGCCAGCGCATGGGAGTGGTGGAAGAGGGTGAGATGATCACTGAGGCTGCTATCAACAAGTACGTGGCCCTCTTTCGTGGGCAGCTACCAGACATCGCCATTGCTGCTCTCCGAGCACTATTTAGGCTGGATTGTGACCTTGCCGCAGCAGTCGAAGACGCTCTGCTGGACCACGGTGGAGATGCTGGCCTGGAGCCCCAAGACCACGGCCCTGCCGAGGCAACTGCTTCTGCTTCTGCCTGAAGCTGCTGCTCTGCTCCTTAATGTTGTAGCCCAGTTTAGATGATTAGTTGTCTAAATTATGAAGACATGTCCGTAGTGTTAGTGGTGCCTGTTTGTAGCAATGATCCATTGCTACCTGATGTTGCTGCCTTGGCAAGGCTAATATGTACGTCGTCTGCTTGCACTGATGTAGCTTGTGTTTGCAATGAATGAAAGTCTCTCAGTTCTAAACTGGAATGTTCGCGGTCTTAACTGCCCAAATCGTCGCGCCACCGTCCACGAGACCATTGCTGCTACCCCGTGCAACCTAGTGTGCCTCCAGGAAACGAAATTGTCAGCGGTCGACCCATTCCTTGCATCTTTTCTGGGTGGCCAAAGACTGAAGAACTTTGTTGAAAAGCCGGCGGATGGAACAAAAGGGGGAATTCTTCTTCTATGGAATGAAGATTACATCAAGCTGGACAATGTTTCTGTTGGAAACTTTTGTATCTCTGCAAACATCACCCTTGTCAGCACCAACACCTCCTTCAAATTCACTTCGGTCTACGGATCTACAAGAAGCAACCTTAAAGATGCGTTCTTCCAAGAGCTATTAAGCCTGAAACCACAACAGGGTACAAGGTGGCTTGTCGCAGGTGATTTTAATCAGATTTACCGTGCCTGCGACAAAAACCGCTCAAATGTTGACCGTAGTCGCCTTGTTCGCTTCCGAAACGCCCTCAATTCATCTGGGCTAAAAGAGATACATCTACAGAATAGGAAATATACATGGAGCAATGAGCAGACCAACCCGACACTGAGCAAGTTAGATAGTTTTTTCTGTAATGATGATTGGGATGTTGACTTTGGCTCTCACATCCTTCATGCACTATCATCCTCGCTTTCCGATCACTGCCCGCTGCTACTAACTAGCGACAAGGGCCCGAAGCGACCAAAAACCTTTCGCTTTGAAAATTTCTGGGTCAGGATGCCTAATTTCAAGAAAACGGTCATTGATGCTTGGAATGAAGAGATGACCCACACGGAGCCATACCAGATACTCTTCCACAAGCTTAAACGAACGAGCCAACGACTGCGGGCCTGGAGCAAGGCTATCTTCTCTAACCACAAAGTCCAGCTACACATGGCTCTCGAGATCATTCTTCGCCTTGACGTCGCGCAAGAGCTAAGGACACTCAGCCCAGCTGAGTGGAACCTTAGAAAGGAGCTGAAAAGGAAAGTCCTAGCCTTGGCGGTTCTTGAACGAGCACGGAAAAGGCAAAGCTCGCGAATCACGTTGCTCAAAGAGGGAGATGCTAACACTCGCTTTTTTCACCTCCGCATCAATCACCGTAGAAGGAAGAACTTCATTCACCATCTCAAACACAATAATGGGTGGGCCACACACCATGACCACAAGAAAGAAATCATCCGGCAACACTTTTCTAAGGCTATTGGGAAGCCCCCCCCGCGTGCCAAGGACTTTAACTGGGATTGCATCCCGCATTCGGCTCTTGACCTTGCGGAGCTAGGCAACCCCTTCACCGAAGAGGAGGTCCACGCAGCCATCAATAATCTTCCCAGTGATAAGGCGCCGGGGCCAGATGGCTTCACTGGAGTGTTTTTCAAGGAATGTTGGGACATCGTCAGGCCGGACATTATGAGAGTAATCAACAACTTCTCAACCCTCCACATCTCCAACCTCCACTGGCTCAACTCGGCAAATATTGCCCTCATTCCAAAGAAAGAGGGGGCAGAGGACATTTCTGACTTTAGGCCCATAAGCCTCATCCATGCGGCTGCGAAGATCATTGCAAAGATGATGGCCACACGTCTCGCTCCTCATATGTCCACCCTCGTTTCCGACACGCAAAGTGCTTTCATCAAGAAAAGGAGCATCCATGATAACTTTATGTACGTCCGAAACTTGGCACGTCGATTCCACCGCAACAAATCACCGACCTTGCTCTTCAAGCTAGACATCAAGAAAGCGTTTGACTCGGTTAGATGGGACTACTTGATGGATTTATTGAGACATCATAATTTCCCAAGCCGCTTTCGAGACTGGATATCCGCCCTTTTATCCACGGCATCATCTAGAGTTCTTCTAAATGGGGTGCCTGGGGACCCCATTTTGCACGGATGTGGACTTAGGCAGGGGGACCCCCTATCCCCCCTCCTCTTTGTCTTGGCCATTGACCCGCTCCATCACATCCTAGCTAAGGCGACTGAGCAAGGCAAACTACACCCCCTCCGAGGTAATCCCACCCGGGCTTCCCTGTATGCAGATGATGCGGCCATCTTTGTTGCTCCTATCAAGGAGGATATCCAGTTCTTGGCATCCACGCTCGGCTCATTTGGTGAAGTTACCGGTCTGGTCACCAACTATAACAAAAGTCATGTGGCTCCCATCCGTTGTGCCAACATCGATTTGGATGGCATTCTCCAGGCCTTCCCGGCGGTCCGGGCCACCTTTCCCATGAGATATCTTGGCCTACCGCTCTCGGTTGCAAGACTAAAGCGCATCCACTTCCAATATCTAGAAGATAAGGTGGCTGCCAAGCTCCCGCCCTGGTCGGCCGTTCATGTGGCTACCCCAGGGCGCATCGTCCTGGTCAAGGTTGTGCTTACGGCGATTGCGATATATCACCTCACCCCGCTGGACCTTCCTGTTGAAGTGAGGAAAAAGATTGATAGTCTGAGACGTGCCTATCTCTGGGCAGGATGTGATAAGGTGACGGGAGGCAAGTGCAAGGTGAACTGGGATCTAGTTTGCAAGCCCAAAGTTCATGGGGGTCTAGGTGTGCTCAACCTGGAAAAATTTGCTACTGCTCTACGCCTCCGTTGGTTGTGGTTTGAGTGGGCAGACCCGCCAAAACCGTGGGCTCGGATGGGAACACCTTGCTCTGACAAGGATAAAGATCTCTTTGCGGCGGCCACGACGGTGACCATTGGTGATGGCAACAAGGCTAATTTCTGGGAATCCTCTTGGCTGAATGGTCTTCGACCCAAAGATGTCGCGCCTAAAATCTTTGAGATTTCAAAAAGGAAGAACTGTGTGGTTAGCAAGGCTTTGGACAACAATTTTTGGATCCATCAGATCAACACCGCACAGGGCCTCACCTTGACGCACTTGCAGGAGTTCGCCAACCTCTGGGAGATGGTTGCCGGTGTCACCCTAAGCCAAGATAGACAAGATACTATTTCGTGGAAATTCACAACCAACAGAGAGTACACGACGTCCTCGGCTTACTTGGCGCAATTTGCGGGACTCACCTACAGTACCAATACTTCCATGATCTGGAAGATGTGGGCTCCTCCCAAATGCAAGTTCTTTGCTTGGCTAGTTCTCCAGAACCGAGTCTGGACGGCCGATCGCTTGTCTCGACGGGGATGGCCCAATTGCAACCTTTGCCCCCTTTGCAAGCAAGTTCAAGAGTCTGCTGCCCACCTACTATTTCAGTGTAGATTCACGAATAGAGTTTGGAACGAGATTACCATTTGGCTGGGAATACACGACTGCTCACCAATGATTTGGCGAAATGAAGTTTCTGTTCGATCTTGGTGGCAAAAGGCGTGAGCAACGCGGATCATAACAGAAAGGCTCTTGCCTCTGTTATGATGCTTGTCTCATGGGAGATATGGAAAGAACGAAATGCCAGAATTTTTCGCAACGCCGCGACTCCGACCACAATTATCGTCACGAGAATTAAAGAAGAGGCCCACATGTGGACTTTGGCGGGGGCCAAGCATTTGAGTAGTCTTATGTTGCGAGAGTAGTCTTTTCTTTTGGTCGCGTTGCGACATATGTCTGAACCTCCTCTCTTATTTAATGAAAATGGCAAATCTTTTGCCTGGTTTCAAAAAAAATAAATGAATGGTCTAGTATAGACCTTGATCATGATGGTCTGAACTTATCTGATCATTCTACTTCCTCCTTATGATGACCCCACATACTTTTTGACCGTTAATTTTGATGCATTTTCCATGTCATGAGCTGTACAAGTCAGATGGATGGATGGATGATGTTGATGCTAATGCTCAGGCACAACGCGTTCCAAACTTGGGGCTTCTTTGATTTAAAGAAATTGCATAGGATTTTTGGAGGATTTAAACTCTTAGGAATTTTTCCTGTGATGCTCGTTTAATTCGTAGGATTGGCATCCTTAGGAATTTTTTCAAATGATCCATTTGTACTACATTTTGGAGAAAAATTTCCATCCACTGAAACCTCTTTGTAGAATTTCTTTGTTTTTCCTATGCTATCAAACATTCTTTCAAATCCTATAGAATACTATGGGACATGTCACCCTATTCCTGCATTTTTCCTATTCCTTCAATTTGACAATCCTGTGAATCAAAGAGGCCCTTGCAGTTGGGCATGACCTCTTTCAGGGATCGGACAATTAGGACACGACGGCTTGTATTAATGGCAACCGGACCAGCTGGTTGTGCCGTGGGCCCATGGAGCTCTGCCTGCCTCGCTGGACCCGGAGCTGCAACCGACCACGCCATAGCTGCTACCGTTGAAGCTTTTTTCATACCTGCTTGTAGCTCTCGTCAACGCTCATTGCAGTTTTCGTCGTCGCCCCATAGCTCTCACCAACGCTCGTGTTTTGAAAGTTTCATGGCGGAAGCTTTTTTCCACACCGGATGAAGCTTTTCTGCCATGGTTGAAGCTTTTTCCCATTCCAATCGGAACTTTTTTTCACATCGGTTGAAGCTTTTCTCGACGCCGATTGAAGCATTTTTTCCATGTCTGAAGCTTTTTCTTCTACGCCAGTTGTAGCTTTTTTCATGGTTGAAGCTTTTTCTGATGCCATTTAAAAATTATGACGCAACTGCTTTCGGTTGCATTGAGGGGGCTTCTACCGGAAAACGTTCGATTAGCTATTGTGAAGCTATGTGCATTTCTCAATGCAATCTCTCAGAAGGTAATCGATCCAGAAATCATACCAAGGTTAGAGAATGATTTGGTGCAATGTCTTGTCAGTTTTGAGTTGGTGTTCCCACCATCCTTCTTCAACATCATGACGCACGTCCTAGTTCACCTATGCGAAGAGATTAACGTTTTGGGTCCTGTATTTCTACAATATGTTCCCTTTTGAGAGGTTCATGGTAGTCTTAAAGAAATATGTTCATAACCGTGCTAGGCCAGAAGGAAGCATCTCCAAGGGCCATGAAAATGAGGAGGTCATTGAGTTTTGTATTGACTTTATTCCTGACCTTAAGCCGATTGGTGTTCCTGAATCGCGGCATAAGGGCAGACTGAATGGAAAAGGCACGCTAGTTGGGGAACAAATAATATGTATGGACGGACATTCTCTCACTGAAGCACACTACACAGTTCTACAGAATTCCGCCTTGGTGGCTCCGTATATGGATGAACACAAGAATTTTCTACGCTCCAAACACCCGGAGCGGTCTGATGACTGGATTACACATGAACAAACCAGGAGTTTCGCCAGCTGGTTGCAGACACGTACCATGCATGACACCTCTATTGAAGATGACATGTACTTGCTGTCCCAGTTACCATCTTCGAATATAATGACTTTCAAAGGGTACGAGATAAATGGTAATACATTTTACATGATCGCCCAAGATAAGAAGAGCACCAACCAAAACAGTGGTATCCGCTTTGATGCAGAAACCAAGACAGGAAAGGAAACATATTATGGTTATATACAGGACATATGGGAACTTGACTATCGACGTGGTTTGAAGGTCCCTTTGTTTCGGTGCAAATGGGTCAATATGACACGAGGCGGGGTAAGGGGTAACGGAAGACCCGCAGTACGGAATGACAATAGTGGATCGCAACAATCTTGCCTATGCAGACGAATCATTCATCCTAGCCAATGATGTGGCACAGGTTTTCTATGTGAAGGACATGTCTACCAAGCCAAGAAAAAGAAAAGATAAGGAAGCGAATGCATCGTACGATGAGCCAAAGCGGCACATAGTTCTTTCTGGGAAGAGAAACATCGTGGGAGTGGATGACAAGACAGACATGTCAGAAGATTATGAAAAGTTTGATGAAATTGCTCCATTCACAGTGAATATTGACCCGAGCATCCCGCTAAATGATGAAGATTTTCCATGGTTACGGCGCAAAGGGACACACGCGAAGAAAAAGTTTCACACCCAAAGATCTGGGATGTGATCGGCTTCACTATCATCACTTTCTTCTGTGTTTCACACCCAGGAGGGAATCTCTGTAATAGTTAGGGTAGTTATGTGTTTTGGCATTTGAAACGCGAAGAAATTTTATGTGCAAACAAATTCTTTCATGCCTTTACTGATTTTTAAATTTAAGTTATTCACAAACTAGTGATTCACACTAATTTCAAATAATTCAAAATTTAAACTATTCAAATTTGAAAACTACGGGCACTAACAGAAAGTTTGTAATTTTTTGTACCTAAAGCAAAAATATTCACAAAGAAACTCTAAATACACAAAAAAACAACTCAAAAATAAATAAAGAAAATAAAATAAAAAAGCCCGCCTACTGGGCCAGAGCGGTCTGCATACGACTAGAAACCCAACCTGTTGTTGGGCCAGGATGCAGGCCCGCAAAGGCCCAGTAGACCCACAGGGCAACACAAAACATATAGGCCTAGTAGGCCTGCTTTGGAGAGGAGCTCGAGAGAGCTACCGCACGGGGGTTTATAAACCAGTGCGGACGCCCCTCGACTAGCGAGGTGGGACTAAACTTGTCGCACATCACCTTGCCAGCACACCCCCTTTAGTACCGGGTGGTGGCTCCAACCGGTACTAAAGGCCCCCCTTTAGTACCGGTTGGAGCCACCACCCGATACTAAAGGGTGTGCGGTTCCCGCCGCTTGGCCTGGCCAAAACAGGCCTTTATTACCGGTTGGTGGCTCCAACCGGTACTAAAGGTCCATCCTATATAACTAAACACTTCAAAATTTTCAGTTTCTCATCTGCTTCTTCTCCTCTGCCCCGTCGCCCGCCGCCCCCGGCCGTCTCCATATCCCTCGTCGCTGCCCCGTCCCCGGCCGTCGTCGCCGCCCCGTCGTCCCCGTCCCGTCGTCACTGCCACGCCGTCCCGGCCCGTCCTGCGTCGTCCCCGTCCCCATCATCGCCGCCCCGTCCCCGTCGTCGCCGCCCCGGCCCGTCCCCGTCGTCGCTGCCCCGTCCCAGTCCCCGTCGTCGCCATCCCCGTCGTCGCCGCGCCCGTCGCCGTCTCCGTCGCCGCCCCCCATCGCCTCTTGCCTCGCCGGTGAGCACACACACACATACATTTTTCTTTTTTTAGTTATAGAAATAGTTAGTTATATAGCATTGTTAAAAATGTTATAGAAAAGATAGAATTGTTAGGAATTTTTCTGTTTTTTAGTTATAGAAATAGTTATAAAAAAGTTAGAAATTTTTCTTTTTTTAGTTATAGAAATATTAGAAATGTTATACAAATGTTAGTTATATATATAGAAATGTTATATTTTTTTTTTCTGTTTTTTAGTTATAGAAATATTAGAAATGTTATAGAAATGTTAGTTATATAGCATTGTTAGAAATGTTATAGGAATGTTAGTTATATAGAAATGTTAGAAATTTTAGTTATCAAAATCCAATCATTAAAAAATGTTACTTTTTGCGGGCATATAGCTAGTATTTGTTCTCGACGATGCCCAGCCTGCATCCTCGCCGTCGACCCGTCCGCGACGACGTCCGGCTGACCGTGAAGAACACGAGGCATGGGCGCTATTCCGTGGTATGAGGAGTTTTCAGACTGGAACGCCGACTACAAAACCCGTGCGAGAAAGAAGATTGCGGAGGAGAAGAAGAGGAAGATGGAGGAAGAGCAGAGGAAGCTAGACTATGAACGCCTTCAAGGCCTAGAATCAGCGCACGCGGACTTGGCAATCAAATTCCAGCGGCAGCAGGAGCAGATCGACTCACTTAGCCAGCAAAGGGGGTCTCAGCAGCTAGCGGATGATCCACCAATGGATAGCACCGTCCCATCCATGCAGAGAAGCAGCATGGGTTCCGCCCCGGGCGATGCATTGCTGGATAGCTATCCAGTGGATGACATCATGGAGAACACTAACTGCGAGCTACACTTCAAAATGAAGAACATATCCATGAAGGTGGCGGACGCCCTTGCTTTTACAAATCCCACCGAGGCAACCTTCCATTGCAACCCGATTCCAGCGGGCTATGCTCGTGTCTTGGTTGATGAGGTGGTGGACCAATATTCGGGGCTAGAGCTTGACATTCCTGGAGGTGACGATGAGCACACACTAGGAGAGGCCAACCATCGTATCATCCTATGGAGAAAGGATTGCATCATCTTTCGAAGGCCACCGACACCGCGTCATCTGACTCCTCGTCGCAGTCCGCCACCGAGTCAGCAGACTCCCGCTCCTCCAAGTCCACCAACGCGTCAGGCCACTCCTCCTCCAAGTCCGGCAAAGCGTCAGGCCACTCCTCCTCCAAGTCCGGCACAGCTTCAGGCCACTCCTCCTCCAAGTCCGGCACAGCTTCAGGCCACTCCTCCTCCTCCAACTCAGCCACGTCAGCCGTCTTTGCCGCCTCAGCAATCACGGAAGAGAGCCACCTCAGCTATGGTGCGTAGCAGTACAAGTCGAGGTAGTACTGTAGGTACAGGCGGAGGCAAGCGATTTCAATATGGTCCAAGCCTCGCGTCTCTTCAGCAGAGGCCTTACGACAAGTCCGAGGAGGAAAACGTAGCCATATCGAAGGCCGAGGTGGAAGCCCATTTTGCACTGAAACTGTTGGAAATATGCCCTAGAGTTAATAATAAATTAGTTATTATTATATTTCCTTGTTCATGATAATCATTTATTATCCATGCTAGAATTGTATTGATAGGAAACTCAGATACATGTGTGGATACATAGACAACACCATGTCCCTAGTAAGCCTCTAGTTGACTAGCTCGTTGATCAATAGATGGTTACGGTTTCCTGACCATGGACATTGGATGTCATTGATAACGGGATCACATCATTAGGAGAATGATGTGATGGACAAAGACCCAATCCTAAGCCTAGCACAAGATCATGTAGTTCGTATGCTAAAGCTTTTCTATTGTCAAGTATCATTTCCTTAGACCATGAGATTGTGCAACTCCCGAATACCATAGGAATACTTTGGGTGTGCCAAACGTCACAACGTAACTGGGTGACTATAAAGGTGCACTACGGGTATCTCCGAAAGTGTCTGTTGGGTTGGCACGAATCTAGACTGGGATTTGTCACTCCGTGTGACGGAGAGGTATCTCTGGGCCCACTCGGTAGGACATCATCATAATGTGCACAATGTGATCAAGGAGTTGATCACGGGATGATGTGTTACGGAACGAGTAAAGAGACTTGCCGGTAACGAGATTGAACAAGGTATCGGGATACCGACGATCGAAACTCGGGCAAGTATCGTACCGCTAGACAAAGGGAATTGTATACGGGATTGATTAAGTCCTTGACATCGTGGTTCATCCGATGAGATCATCGTGGAACATGTGGGAGCCAACATGGGTATCCAGATCCCGCTGTTGGTTATTGACCGGAGAGTCATCTCGGTCATGTCTGCATGTCTCCCGAACCCGTAGGGTCTACACACTTAAGGTTCGGTGACGCTAGGGTTATAGAGATATTAGTATGTGGTAACCCGAAAGTTGTTCGGAGTCCCGGATGAGATCCCGGACGTCACGAGGAGTTTCGGAATGGTCCGGAGGTAAAGAATTATATATAGAAAGTGCTATTTAGGCTATCGGGACAAGTTTCGGGGTCACCGGTATCGTACCGGAACCACCGGAAGGGTCCCGGGGGTCCACCGGGTGGGGCCACCTACCCCGGGGGGCCACATGGGCTGTAGGGGTGTGCACCTTGGCCTGTATGGGCCAAGGGCACCATCCCCAAGAGGCCCATGCGCCAAGAGATGAGGGAAAGGAAGAGTCCTAAAGGGGGAAGGCACCTCCTAGGTGCCTTGGGGAGGTGGGACTCCTCCCTGGCCGCACCCTTCCTTGGAGGAAGGGCCAAGGCTGCCCCCCCTCTCCCTTGGCCCTATATATAGTGGGGGGAAGGGAGGGCAACCAGACCTAAGCCCTAGCGCCTCCCTCTCCCTCCCATGACACATCTCCCTCCTCCCGCAGCGCTTGTCGAAGCCCTGTTGGAATCCCGCTACTTCCACCACGCCGTCGTGCTGCTGGATCTCCATCAACCTCTCCTTCCCCCTTGCTGGATCAAGAAGGAGGAGACGTCGCTGCTCCGTACGTGTGTTGAACGCGGAGGTGCCATCCGTTCGGCGCTAGGATCATCGGTGATTTGGATCACGACGAGTACGACTCCATCAACCCCGTTCTCTTGAACGCTTCCGCGCGCGATCCACAAGGGTATGTAGATCCACTCCTCCCTCGTTGCTAGATGACTCCATAGATAGATCTTGGTGACACGTAGGAAAATTTTGAATTTATGCTACGTTGCCCAACAGTGGCATCATGAGCTAGGTCTATGCGTAGTTTCTATGCACGAGTAGAACACAAAGTAGTTGTGGGCGTTGATTTTGTTCAATATGCTTACCGTTACTAGTCCAATCTTGATTCGGTGGCATTGTGGGATGAAGCGGCCCGGACCGACCTTACACGTACTCTTACGTGAGACTGGTTCCACCGACTGACATGCACTAATTGCATAAGGTGGCTAGCGGGTGTCTGTCTCTCCCACTTTAGTCGGATCGTATTCGATGAAAAGGGTCCTTATGAAGGGTAAATAGCAATTGGCATATCACGTTGTGGTTTTTGCGTAGGTAAGAAACATTCTTGCTAGAAACCCATAGCAGCCACGTAAAACATGCAAACAACAATTAGAGGACGTCTAACTTGTTTTTGCAGGGTATGCTATGTGATGTGATATGGCCAAAAGGATTTTATGAATGATATATGTGATGTATGAGATTGATCATGTTCTTGTAATAGGAATCGTGACTTGCATGTCGATGAGTATGACAACCGGCAGGAGCCATAGGAGTTGTCTTAATTTATTTATGACCTGCGTGTCAACATAAACGTCATGTAATTACTTTACTTTATTGCTAACCGTTAGCTGTAGAAGTAGAAGTAATAGTTGGTGAGACAACTTCATGAAGAGACGATGATGGAGATCATGATGATGGAGATCATGGTGTCATGCCGGTGACGATGATGATCATGGAGCCCCGAAGATGGAGATCAAGAGGAGCAAAGTGATGATGGCCATATCATGTCACTATTTGATTGCATATGATGTTTATCATGTTTATACATCTTATTTGCTTAGAACGACGGTAGTAAATAAGATGATCCCTCATAATAATTTCAAGAAAGTGTTCCCCCTAACTGTGCACCGTTGCGACAGTTCGTTGTTTCGAAGCACCACGTGATGATCGGGTGTTAGATTCTAACGTTCACATACAACGGGTGTAAGACAGATTTACACACGCGAAACACTTAGGTTGACTTGACGAGCCTAGCATGTACAGACATGGCCTCGAAACACAAGAGACCGAAAGGTCGAGCATGAGTCGTATAGAAGATACGATCAACATGAAGATGTTCAGCGATGTTGACTAGTCCGTCTCACGTGATGATCGGACACGGCCTAGTTGACTCGGATCATGTAATCACTTAGATTACTAGAGGGATGTCTATCTGAGTGGGAGTTCATAAGATGAACTTAATTATCCTGAACATAGTCAAAAGGTCTTCACAAATTATGTCGAAGCTCGCGCTTTAATTCCACTGTTTAGATATGTTCCTAGAGAAAAATTAGTTGAAAGTTGATAGTAGCAATTATGCGGACTATGTCCGTAAACTGAGGATTGTCCACATTGCTTCATAGAAGACTTATGTCCTTAATGCACCGCTCAGTGTGCTGAACCTCGAACGTTGTCTGTGGATGTTGCGAACATCTGACATACACATTTTGATAACTATGTGATAGTTTAGTTAAACGGTTTAGAGTTGAGGCACCGAAGACGTTTTAAAATGTTGTGAAACATATGAGATGTTTCGAGGGCTGAAATTGGGATTTCAGGCTCGTGCCCACGTCAAGAGGTATAAGACCTCCGACGATTTTCTTAGCCTGCAAACTAAGGAGAAAAGCTCAATTGTTGAGCTTGTGCTCAGATTGTCTGAGTACAACAATCATTTGAATCAAGTGGGAGTTGATCTTCCAGATGAGATAGTGATGTTTCTCCGAAGTCATTACCACCAAGTTGCTAGAGCTTCGTGATGAACTATAATATATCAGGGACATATATGATGATCCTTAAGATATTCGCGATGTTTGACACCACAAAAGTAGAAATCAAGAAGGAGCATCAATTGTTGATGGTTAGTGAAACCACTAGTTTCAAGAAGGGCAAGGGCAAGAAGGGATACTTCATGAAACGGCAATTCAGCTGCTGCTCTAGTGAAGAAACCCAAGGTTGAACCCAAACCCGAGACTAAGTGCTTCTGTAATAAGGGGAACAGCCACTGGAGCAGAATTACCCTAGATACTTGGTAAATGAGAAGGCTGGCAAGGTCGATAGGAGTATATTGGATATGCATTGTGTTAATGTGTACTTTACTAGTACTCCTAGTAGCACCATGGTATTAGATACTGGTTCGGTTGCTAAATGTTAGTAAACTCGAAATAAAAGGCTACGGAATAAACGGAGACTAGCTAAAAGGTGAGATGACGATATGTGTTGGAAATATTTCCAAGGTTGATCAAATATCGTACGCTCCCTCTACCATCGAGATTGGTATTAAAACCTAAATAATTGTTATTTGGTGTTTGCGTTGAGCATAGACATGATTGGATTATGTCTATTGCAATACGGTTATTCATTTAAGGAGAATAATGTTTACTCTGTTTATTTGAATAATACCTTCAATGGTCTTACACCTAAAATGAATGGTTTATTGAATCTCGATCTTAGTGATACACATGTTCATGCCAAAAGATAGTAATGATAGTACCACCTACTTGTGGCACTGCCACGTAAGTCATATCGGTATAAAATGCATGAAGAAGCTCCATGTTGATGGATCTTTGGGCTCACTCGTTTTGAAAAGTTTGAGACATGCGAACCGTGTCTATTGGTGTAAACGCATGAAGAAGCTCCATGTTGATGGATCTTAGGGCTCACTCGTTTTTGAAAAGTTTGAGACATGCGAACCATGTCTATTGGTGTATATGCATGCAAATGGACCGTTTGGACTCACTTGATTTTGAATCACTTGAGACATGCAAATCATACCACATGGGCAAGATGACTGAAAGCCTCGTTTTCAGTAAAATGGAACTAGAAAGCAACTTGTTGGAAGAAATACATTTTGATGTGTGCAGTCCAATGAGTGCTGAGGCGTGTAGTGGATATCGTTATGTTCTTACTTCACAGATGATTTGAGTAGATGTTGAGTATATTTACTTGATGAATCACGAGTCTAAATTATTGAAAGGTTCAAGTAATTTCAGGGTGAAATTGAAAGATCGTCGTGACAAGAGGATACAATATCTATGATATGATCATAGAGATGAATATCTGAATTACGAGTTTGGCACAGAATCAAGACATTGTGGAAATTGTTTCACAACTAATACAGCCTGGAACACCATAGTGTGATGGTGTGTCCGAACATCATAACTGCACCCTATTGGATATGATGCATACCATGATGTCTCTTATCGAATTACCACGATAGTTTATGGGTTAGGCATTAGAGACAACCACATTCACTTTAAATAGGGCACCACGTAATTCCGATGAGATGACACTGTATGAACTATGGTTTAGGGAAACCTAAGCTGTCATTTCTTAAAAGCTTGGGGCTGCGACGCTTATGTGAAAAAGTTTCAGGCTGATAAGCTCGAACCCAAAGCGGATAAATGCATCTGACACCCAAAACAGTTGGGTATACCTCCTGTCTCAGATCCGAAAGCAATAAGGGATTGTTTCTGGAATCGGGTCCTTTCTCGAGGAAATGTTTCTCTCGAAAGAATTGAGTGGGAGGATGGTGGAGACTTGATGAGGTTATTGAACCGTCTCTTCAACTAGTGTGTGGTAGGGCACAGGAAGTTGTTCCTGTGGCACCTACAACAATTGAAGTGGAAGCTTATGATAGTGATCATGAAACTTCAGATCAAGTCACTACCAAACCTCGTGGGATGACAAGGATGTGTACTACTTCAGAGTGGTACGTATCTCGGAAGTCATGTTGCTAGACAACAATGAACCTACGAGCTATGGAGAAGCGATGGTGGGCCCAGATTCCGATAAATGGCTCGAGGCCATAAAATCCGAGAGAGGATCCATGTATGAAAACAAAGTGTAGACTTTGGCAGAATGGCTCGATGGTCGTAAGGCTATTGAGTACAGATGGATTTTAAAAGGAAGACGGACAATGATGGTAAGTATCACCATTAAGAAAGCTCGACTTGTCGTTAAGATGTTTTCCGACAAGTTCAAGGAGTTGACTACGATGAGACTTTCTCACTCGTAGCGATGCTAAGAGTCTGTTAGAATTATATTAGCGATTACTGCATTATTTATGAAATCTTGCAGATAGGATTTCAAAACATTGTTTCCTCGACGATTTTTGAGGAAAGGTTGTATGTGATACAACTGGAAGGTTTTGTCAATCCTGAAAGATGCTAATAAGTATGCAAAGCTCCAACAATCCTTCTAAGGACTAGAGTAAGCATCTCGGAGTTGGAATATACGCTTTGATGAGATGATCAAAGATTTTGGGTTTATACAAAGTTTATGAGAAACTTATATTTCCAAAGAAGTTAGTGGGAGCACTATAGAATTTCTGATGAGTATATGTTGTTAACATATTGTTGATCAGAAATGATGTAGAATTTCTGGAAAGCATATAGGGTTATTTGGAAAGTGTTTTTCAATGGAAAGCCTGGATTAAGCTACTTGAACGTTGAGCATCAAGATCTATAAGGATAGATCAAAACGCTTAATGGTACTTTCAAATCAGCACATACCTTGACATGATCTTGAAGGTGTTCAAGATGGATCAGTCAAAGAAGGAGTTCTTGCCTGAGTTGTAAGGTATGAAGTTAAGACTTAAAGCTCGACCACGGCAGAAGAAAGAGAAAGGACGAATGTCGTCCCCTATGCTTTTGTCATAGGCTCTATATGGTATGCCATGCTAAGTACCGCACCTGATGTGTGCCTTGCCATGAGTCAGTCAAGGGGTACAAGAGTGATCCAAGAATGGATCACAGGACAGTGGTCAAAGTTATCCTTAGTAACTAGTGGACTAAGGAATTTTCTCGTTTATGGAGGTGGTAAAAGAGTTCGTCGTAAAGGGTTACGCCGATGCAAACTTTGACACTAATCCAGATTATTCTGAGTAGTAAACTGGATTCGTATAGTAGAACAGTTATTTGGAATAGCTCCAAATGTAGCGTAGTAGCTGCATCTACAAGATGACATAGAAATTTGCGAAGTACATACGGATCTGAAAGATTCAGACCCGTTGACTATAACATCTCTCACAAGCATAACATGATCAAACCCAGAACTCATCGAGTGTTAATCACATGGTAATGTGAACTAGATTATTGACTCTAGTAAACTCTTTGGGTGTTAGTCACATGGGGATGTGACCTTGAGTATTAATCACATATCGATGTGAACTGGATTATTGACTCTAGTGCAAGTGGGAGACTATTGGAAATATGACCTAGAGGCAATAATAAATTAGTTATTATTATATTTCCTTGTTCATGATAATCGTTTATTATCCATGCTAGAATTGTATTGATAGGAAACTCAGATACATGTGTGGATACATAGACAACACCATGTCCCTAGTAAGCCTCTAGTTGACTAGCTCGTTGATCAATAGATGGTTACGGTTTCCTGACCATGGACATTGGATGTCATTGATAACGGGATCACATCATTAGGAGAATGATGTGATGGACAAAGACCCAATCCTAAGCCTAGCACAAGATCATGTAGCTCGTATGCTAAAGCTTTTCTAATGTCAAGTATCATTTCCTTAGACCATGAGATTGTGCAACTCCCGGATACCGTAGGAATACTTTGGGTGTGCCAAACGTCACAATGTAACTGGGTGACTATAAAGGTGCACTACGGGTATCTCTGAAAGTGTCTGTTGGGTTGGCACGAATCGAGACTGGGATTTGTCACTCCGTGTGACGGAGAGGTATCTCTGGGCCCACTCGGTAGGACATCATCATAATGTCACAATGTGATCAAGGAGTTGATCACGGGATGATGTGTTACGGAACGAGAGACTTGCCGGTAACGAGATTGAACAAGGTATCGGGATACCGACGATCGAATCTCGGGCAAGTATCGTACCGCTAGACAAAGGGAATTGTATACGGGATTGATTAAGTCCTTGACATCGTGGTTCATCCGATGAGATCATCGTGGAACATGTGGGAGCCAACATGGGTATCCAGATCCCGCTGTTGGTTATTGACCGGAGAGTCATCTCGGTCATGTCTGCATGTCTCCCGAACCCGTAGGGTCTACACACTTAAGGTTCGGTGACGCTAGGGTTATAGAGATATTAGTATGCGGTAACCCGAAAGTTGTTTGGAGTCCCGGATGAGATCCCGGACGTCACAAGGAGTTTCGGAATGGTCCGGGGGTAAAGAATTATATATAGAAAGTGCTATTTCGGCTATCGGGACAAGTTTCGGGGTCACCGGTATTGTACCGGGACCACCGGAAGGGTCCCGGGGGTCCACTGGGTGGGGCCACCTACCCCGGGGGGCCACATGGGCTGTAGGGGTGTGCGCCTTGGCCTGTATGGGCCAAGGGCACCAGCCCCAAGAGGCCCATGCGCCAAGAGATGAGGGAAAGGAAGAGTCCTAAAGGGGGAAGGCACCTCCTAGATGCCTTGGGGAGGTGGGACTCCTCCCTGGCCGCACCCTTCCTTGGAGGAAGGGCCAAGGCTGCGCCCCCCCTCTCCCTTGGCCCTATATATAGTGGGGGGAAGGGAGGGCAACCAGACCTAAGCCCTGGCGCCTCCCTCTCCCTCCCATGACACATCTCCCTCCTCCCGCAGCGCTTGGCGAAGCCCTGTTGGAATCCCGTTACTTCCACCACGTTGTCGTGCTGCTGGATCTCCATCAACCTCTCCTTCCCCCTTGCTGGATCAAGAAGGAGGAGACATCGCTGCTCCGTACATGTGTTGAACGCGGAGGTGCCATCCGTTCGGCGCTAGGATCATCGGTGATTTGGATCACGACGAGTACGACTCCATCAACCCCGTTCTCTTGAACGCTTCCGCGCGTGATCTACAAGGGTATGTAGATCCACTACTCCCTCGTTGCTAGATAACTCCATAGATAGATGTTGGTGACACGTAGGAAAATTTTGAATTTATGCTACGTTCCCCAACAACCGCCACCGCCGCCAAGGGAGAAAGTGCCTGTAGAAAAGATTGACCACTTCATTCGTATGGCTAGACCACCAGCTCCCAAGTCTGTTTACACAGACTATGAGCGCCACCTCAGGAAGTTAAATCGAGCACGTCTACAGAAAGAGGCGAGCTCGAGCTCGAGCAAATCAGCTGGCAAAAGGAGCGGTAAAACCGTTCCCCAGCTGGGAGAACAGGCGGCGCAATCAATCCCCCCGCTTGCTGTGCCAACAACACATGACAGTAGGCGTGCCCAATATTATTGTGGGCAAACCGTTAACGTTCCCAGGGTGGGCGATGTGGTAATAACCGAGGAGCATATTGCGCAGGCTGAATCGATCGGGATCACTGTTGGACAACTACTCGATATCGAGCCCGTGTCTCCGACTAGAGAGGAGGAAATAAAACAGAAATATGCCCGGGGCCAACCTTTGGTCGAGCCAGAGGAGGTCAATAAGCTCCCAATGAGAATGTATGAATTGCATCAATGGTACATGGACATTACCAAGATTTCCAATCGAGAGTCCCTCATGGTGAATGTCAACGAGGAGCATTACTACCATAAGAAAGCTGTGACCGTTGAGTATTCAGAACTATTTCAGCTATACAATAAAGACGCACTCGACAAATCTATCGTCAGTTGCTATTGTCTGTAAGTGATTTCTTTCTGTAATTTAAGTCTCAAGCTAGCTGTAGTGATCATTTTGATCAATCATTACCTGTAATTATCCTCACTATATTCTTTCTGTGGTATTATGCAGGATGAAGATTTATGAAATGAAAAAAGATGGACACTATGGCATTGGGTTCGTTGACCCAAATACCATTAATGAATACACATGGAAAATAGATCCATATCACGAAAAATGTGTAGAGAAAAGCATGCTACAGTTCTTCAAGGAACTCAAATACAATGAAGATATACTACTTCCGTACAACTTCCAGTGAGTCACACTGTCTTGTACTACAAATTCTGTTTTTCCCTACTAGCTATAGCTACATGTTTTTGCTTACATATGCCCGCTTAATTAAGACATGCAAACGTGTGTGCATGCAGATTTCACTGAATCTTGTTAATCATTAAAGTTGATGAAGGAACAGTTGAAGTACTAGACTCGCTACTTAAGAAAGCAAGTGACTACACCATCGTGAAGGGGATAGTCAACAGGTAATTTCAATCATTATTAACCATATCTTGGCCTATTTAATTAGTTCGTCATTTCCTGATAACAACTATTTAATAACCCATTTATTCATTTTCTTTGTCGGCGGGGCAGGGCTTGGGCAAAGTTCATCAGGGCCACTCCAGGCGCATGGAAACAAAATCTGAAATGGTATCGACCCAAGGTAAGTAATTAAGTAGTACTAGCTAGCTGCCATCTCTTTAATTATCATGCTTGATTAATTATTATCTGATCAAATTTCATTCTCGTAAAGGCCCTGAAGCAGGCGCCGGGGAATAACCTGTGTGCATACTACGTTTGCGAGAACATTCGCATGATGGCGTCCGAAAGGAGCAAATCTCAAAGACAGGAGTGGGTACGATATCGATTGTCAAAACACTATTCACAATTTTTACACCATTATCGATATCTAGTCACACAATTAATACACATGCATATTGATCTCCTTCTTAACAGTTCAAAGAGGTGCGGGACAAGCTCCTAGCACAGGACCGCATAGAAGCAATTCAAGAGGAAATAGCGGGATTTTTGCTCGACCAGGTCATAGATCCCAAAGGAGAATACTATTACCCGCTGTCGCCCATGAACCACTTCCAATTGTTATCGTCCTCCGAAGGCACCAATTAGCTAAGCTAATGCCACTGGCTCCGAAGGCACCAATTAGGAGAAATTGTCTATGTGTGTGTGTGTGTATTATGATCGGTTCTACCAGAAATTCTATTTATATATATGCATAACGTGTACAATATGTAGTATCGTAAAATACCAGCAAACGAAAAATAATTAAATGGAAAACACAAAATTAAATGAAAAAGAAATCATAAACCCCACCCCCCCACCCCAACATTTTAATACCGGTTGGTGACACCAACCGGTACTAAAGGGCTCCCTGCCCCCGAAGCTGGCTCGTGCCACGTGGTTGCCCTTTAGTGCCTACATTTTAGCGCCGGTTACCAAACCGGCACTAAAGGGGCTTACGAACCGGTGCTATTGCCCGGTTCTGCACTAGTGAATATTTGTTTTTTCAGGGGTATGTGAATGAATATTCAAAACAAGAAGTAGTTGTGCGTCCGTCAATGCATGCATGTATAAGATAAGGTGTTTTTCCCTAACCTAGCCGCCGCCACGTGAAGGCGGCTAGGGAAGCGATCCTCTACCTCCGATCAATACCGACCAGGGCTGGCCCCCTCTCCCTCCAACTGTTGCTCCGATGGCAGGAGGGGGGGGGGCATTCCGCAGCTCTATAGTTAGGGTTTGGTTTTGTAGGTCGTGGTGTGTCATTTGGATGGTGGGAGCGGTGTTCAGACGAATAAATCTGCCTCAGCTCTACTCCCACACTGACGATGTCCTCCATGTTGTACTCTGATCCAACACCGAATTTCAGAAGTGTCTCCCCAAATTGTTCTTCATATACATATTTTCTCGTTTTGTAGCTGAGACGTGTATTTGAAGAAAAGGCTCGTCGGGTACATCCATGTTGCTGAGCACCCCCCATATTGCACTCGGCAAAGCCCTTATCGAGTATCCGGCAAACGACGTACTCGAATGCCTGATGGAAATATACATTACGTGAGCAACTATATAAGTTTCAGGGGATTGCCTTTGCATCGATCGGAATTGAAGTGCGATTTACTACTTGTTGCAATACCGGTTAGTAGAGCATCATGTCTACTTCACTCACTTCCGCACGCGCACACACACTGCACGTACGAGCTAGCTCCAATTATCCAAGGCCTGCCTCAACCATGACCCCTCCACGTGCTCAAGGCCTTGGACGACACAAAGGCCGACGTCAAGGGTCTTGTCGCCGCTGCCGGTGTGGACACGATATATCCCCACCATTTTTCACCACCCACCCGAGTCCCTTTCCCCTCGAAGACACACCAACTCTTCACCCAACCACCCTCCATCCCGGCCGGTCATTGATCTCACTGGCCTCGCGGAGGCGAGCATTAATTGAAGGTCGGCGAGATAAAGGCGGCTGCTGAGACAGACGGTGGGCTTCTTTCGGGTGACGTCGGAGTCGGCCATGTGTCGGGGCGATGCGGGAGGGTCCGGGGCGCCGTCCAAAGGCCGGGAAATATATTATAAGTATTAACGGTTATCGCGAGAGGAGATAATGTGACGGTGATGGGGAGCTATATATTCCGTCCGGATATGATCGGCGGCGGAGACGGATCTCTTGCGGCTGTAGGCGAGGAGGAAGGAAGACAGCAACCACGGCGCACGGTGTTTGATTTGATGGCGTGGATGGTGGTGGTGGCCTAGATCGACGTACGGGGAGGACAGACGAAGTTGGTGCTCAGCGCCAGCAGAGAGGGCTGCCTCATGGAGATGGAGGGAGGTCCACTAACTAGGAGGGGTGAGCCCATGCCACTTGGAAGACTCGATGGTGTTTCTAACATCATCGAATGACGTGTGGAGGTTTGTCTCGGATGCATGACGGATCTCGTGTTCGTTTGGTAAAACTTGGAAGAAGTTTTTATGTGCACACTTTTTATGTGCAACAGCAGTAAGAGAAAATACCGCCCGACAACACCAACGAACTGAGCACTAACAGCGGCAAAATCCACCGCCTTCCTCAAATCGTCCCCCAAACTGACAGTTCGGCGACCTCGCTGCCACGGCCGCCTCTCCCCCTCACCTCGCCACCGACCCCGGTGCTCCTTATTTTCATCGTCGGCCTCCTCCCCGCTGGTCGGCCTGCCTCTTCGTCGCCGGCCTCCCCTCCTCAGGGACGGATTCAAGGGGGGACGAGGGGGGGCGAGACCCCCCCTGACGATAGCGTTTCCTGTTAATAGCGACTAAATTTTCCTTGATTTTGGCTAACTGCACGTAGTGTCTGTCTCGTTTCGCCCCCCCTGTGGCCCTGTCCCTCTTTCTATAATGCAACGTGAAGGCCCAGCCCATATACGTCAGACAAAAAAGTAGGCTATTGTAGAAGGGGAAGCCCGTTGTAGAAGGCAATGGGGCCAGGTCTGGAACGCACGCATGCCTAGGTTAGATTGTGGCTGCGTTGGTGGCAGCTACGGGATCGACGCCTGATCCCCGGTCGCCCGCAACCTCCTCTGCTGCTATTGGGGAACCGTCTAGAGTAGTTCATGATCCATCGACATGGAGCTTCCAATCTTTAGTCCAGAATTGCTGAAGGGGAAATTAAGACCATGCACAGGCCGATCGGCCGGCCGGCCGCAGAGCCGGGCAACTAGGCATGGAAACATGGTTAGATTACTTTCTCTTCTTCTCAATTACTTAGTCGATGGCTGATGTTTTGAGATTAGATTAACTTGTGCCTTTAGAAGTAGAAACGAAGTAGGAGTACAAGATTTGATCTGTATAAACTACAAAAAAAATATTAACCGTGAGACATGGTTTTGCATTGGTTATCCGTTCCTGTAGTTGAATGATTTAGTTACATCCGAATTGCTTTCAGAATTTGCTTTATGAAAACTTTTGATTGAAATTGAATTTATTCATATCTCGCGCCAATTTTCTTTGCTTGATTATTAGGATGGACATATGGTTCATCAAAATAGGCTATTGTCTCACTAAAATAAATAGGCTACTGTGTCTGTCCATGATCTTACTATAAGTTTACGCACTGAAGGCGAACTCTCAACCCCCCTATGTCAAAATCCTGGCTCCGTCCCTGCAGATTATGGCTACGTTGGTGGCAGCTACGGGATCTACGCCTGATCCCCGGTTGCCCACAACCTCCTCTGCTGCTATTGGGGAACCGTCTAGAGTAGTTCATGATCCATCGACATGGAGCTTCCAATTTTTAGTCTAGAATTGCTGAAGGGGAAATTAAGACCATGCACAGGCCGATCGGCCGGCCGGCCGCAGAGCCGGGCAACTAGGCATGGAAACATGGTTAGATTACTTTCTCTTCTTCTCAATTACTTAGTCGATGGCTGATGTTTTGAGATTAGATTAACTTGTGCCTTTAGAAGTAGAAACGAAGTAGGAGTACAAGATTTGATCTGTATAAACTACAAAAAAAAATATTAACCGTGAGACATGGTTTTGCATTGGTTATCCGTTCCTGTAGTTGAATGATTTAGTTACATCCGAATTGCTTTCAGAATTTGCTTTATGAAAACTTTTGATTGAAATTGAATTTATTCATATCTCGCGCCAATTTTCTTTGCTTGATTATTAGGATGGACATATGGTTCATCAAAATAGGCTATTGTCTCACTAAAATAAATAGGCTACTGTGTCTGTCCGTGATCTTATTATAAGTTTACGCACTGAAGGCGAACTCTCAACCCCCCTATGTCAAAATCCTGGCTCCGTCCCTGCAGATTGTGGCTACGTTGGTGGCAGCTACGGGATCTACGCCTGATCCCCGGTTGCCCGCAACCTCCTCTGCTGCTATTGGGGAACCGTCTAGAGTAGTTCATGATCCATCGACATGGAGCTTCCAATCTTTAGTCTAGAATTGCTGAAGGGGAAATTAAGACCATGCACAGGCCGATCGGCCGGCCGGCCGCAGAGCCGGGCAACTAGGCATGGAAACATGGTTAGATTACTTTCTCTTCTTCTCAATTACTTAGTCGATGGCTGATGTTTTGAGATTAGATTAACTTGTGCCTTTAGAAGTAGAAACGAAGTAGGAGTACAAGATTTGATCTGTATAAACTACAAAAAAATATATTAACCGTGAGACATGGTTTTGCATTGGTTATCCGTTCCTGTAGTTGAATGATTTAGTTACATCCAAATTGCTTTCAGAATTTGCTTTATGAAAACTTTTGATTGAAATTGAATTTATTCATATCTCGCGCCAATTTTCTTTGCTTGATTATTAGGATGGACATATGGTTCATCAAAATAGGCTATTGTCTCACTAAAATAAATAGGCTACTGTGTCTGTCCATGATCTTATTATAAGTTTACGCACTGAAGGCGAACTCTCAACCCCCCTATGTCAAAATTCTGGCTCCGTCCCTGCAGATTGTGGCTACGTTGGTGGCAGCTACGGGATCTACGCCTGATCCCCGGTTGCCCGCAACCTCCTCTGCTGCTATTGGGGAACCGTCTAGAGTAGTTCATGATCCATCGACATGGAGCTTCCAATCTTTAGTCTAGAATTGCTGAAGGGGAAATTAAGACCATGCACAGGCCGATCGGCCGGCCGGCCACAGAGCCGGGCAACTAGGCATGGAAACATGGTTAGATTACTTTCTCTTCTTCTCAATTACTTAGTCGATGGCTGATGTTTTGAGATTAGATTAACTTGTGCCTTTAGAAGTAGAAACGAAGTAGGAGTACAAGATTTGATCTGTATAAACTACAAAAAAAAATATTAACCGTGAGACATGGTTTTGCATTGGTTATCCGTTCCTGTAGTTGAATGATTTAGTTACATCCGAATTGCTTTCAGAATTTGCTTTATGAAAACTTTTGATTGAAATTGAATTTATTCATATCTCGCGCCAATTTTCTTTGCTTGATTATTAGGATGGACATATGGTTCATCAAAATAGGCTATTGTCTCACTAAAATAAATAGGCTACTGTGTCTGTCCATGATCTTATTATAAGTTTACGCACTGAAGGCGAACTCTCAACCCCCCTATGTCAAAATCCTGGCTCCGTCCCTGCAGATTGTGGCTACGTTGGTGGCAGCTACGGGATCTACGCCTGATCCCCGGTTGCCCGCAACCTCCTCTGCTGCTATTGGGGAACCGTCTAGAGTAGTTCATGATCCATCGACATGGAGCTTCCAATCTTTAGTCTAGAATTGCTGAAGGGGAAATTAAGACCATGCACAGGCCGATCGGCCGGCCGGCCGCAGAGCCGGGCAACTAGGCATGGAAACATGGTTAGATTACTTTCTCTTCTTCTCAATTACTTAGTCGATGGCTGATGTTTTGAGATTAGATTAACTTGTGCCTTTAGAAGTAGAAACGAAGTAGGAGTACAAGATTTGATCTGTATAAACTACAAAAAAAAAATATTAACCGTGAGACATGGTTTTGCATTGGTTATCCGTTCCTGTAGTTGAATGATTTAGTTACATCCGAATTGCTTTCAGAATTTGCTTTATGAAAACTTTTGATTGAAATTGAATTTATTCATATCTCGCACCAATTTTCTTTGCTTGATTATTAGGATGGACATATGGTTCATCAAAATAGGCTATTGTCTCACTAAAATAAATAGGCTACTGTGTCTGTCCATGATCTTATTATAAGTTTACGCACTGAAGGCGAACTCTCAACCCCCCTATGTCAAAATCCTGGCTCCGTCCCTGCAGATTGTGGCTACGTTGGTGGCAGCTACGGGATCTACGCCTCATCCCCGGTTGCCCGCAACCTCCTCTGCTGCTATTGGGGAACCGTCTAGAGTAGTTCATGATCCATCGACATGGAGCTTCCAATCTTTAGTCTAGAATTGCTGAAGGGGAAATTAAGACCATGCATAGGCCGATCGGCCGGCCGGCCGCAGAGCCGGGCAACTAGGCATGGAAACATGGTTAGATTACTTTCTCTTCTTCTCAATTACTTAGTCGATGGCTGATGTTTTGAGATTAGATTAACTTGTGCCTTTAGAAGTAGAAACGAAGTAGGAGTACAAGATTTGATCTGTATAAACTACAAAAAAAAATATTAACCGTGAGACATGGTTTTGCATTGGTTATCCGTTCCTGTAGTTGAATGATTTAATTACATCCGAATTGCTTTCAGAATTTGCTTTATGAAAACTTTTGATTGAAATTGAATTTATTCATATCTCGCGCTAATTTTCTTTGCTTGATTATTAGGATGGACATATGGTTCATCAAAATAGGCTATTGTCTCACTAAAATAAATAGGCTACTGTGTCTGTCCATGATCTTATTATAAGTTTACGCACTGAAGGCGAACTCTCAACCCCCCTGTGTCAAAATCCTGGCTCCGTCCCTGCAGATTGTGGCTACGTTGGTGGCAGCTACGGGATCTACGCCTGATCCCCGGTTGCCCGCAACCTCCTCTGCTGCTATTGGGGAACCGTCTAGAGTAGTTCATGATCCATCGACATGGAGCTTCCAATCTTTAGTCTAGAATTGCTGAAGGGGAAATTAAGACCATGCACAGGCCGATCGGCCGGCCGGCCGCAGAGCCGGGCAACTAGGCATGGAAACATGGTTAGATTACTTTCTCTTCTTCTCAATTACTTAGTCGATGGCTGATGTTTTGAGATTAGATTAACTTGTGCCTTTAGAAGTAGAAACGAAGTAGGGGTACAAGATTTGATCTGTATAAACTACAAAAAAAATATTAACCATGAGACATGGTTTTGCATTGGTTATCCGTTCCTGTAGTTGAATGATTTAGTTACATCCGAATTGCTTTCAGAATTTGCTTTATGAAAATTTTGATTGAAATTGAATTTATTCATATCTCGCGCCAATTTTCTTTGCTTGATTATTAGGATGGACATATGGTTCATCAAAATAGGCTATTGTCTCACTAAAATAAATAGGCTACTGTGTTGTGTCTGTCCATGATCTTATTATAAGTTTACGCACTGAAGGCGAACTCTCAACCCCTGTATGTCAAAATCCTGGCTCCGTCCCTGCCCCTCCTCCACCAGACGCGTCGCCCGCTCCCGTTTTCAGATGCGGCGCCGAGGCACTTGGCCGCCCCTCTCCTACCGACGGCCGACACCCACATCCACGCGGACGGCCGCCACTCTCCCTCACCGACCCGCGGGCAAAGTATCTCCGGTTTTCGTCCGACCTGAACACCGAGTCACTGACAGAGCCGAGGTCGGGGCTGCGGAGCAGATTTGTTTGGGAAAGTGGAAGGATTGACGATGCGAATAGACAGAGAATCTGGTGAAGTACTAACCACTAACCAGCCGTCTGGAATGTGGAGAGTGCACCATGCATATCCAATATTGTATAATTGAGTGACTTTGACAGTAGCGTGTGATTGCATTGCAGGCAGGCAACTAGTCCAGTGGCCGGTGGTGACTCCCACTCTCCCAGTCTGGCCACAAAATTGTATGACGCAGACTTGATTGAATTGAATGGGCCTGCTTTGCAATAGCATACCGCATAAAGGTATGAAGCATTTGTAGGAATATTGCTTCAGTTTTAATTCGGCAACACTTTGCAGGGTATAGGTAGTATGAGTATAACCAAACTGCAGCTTATTTCCATAATTAGAAAATACTCTTATGAAGCTTCTGTTCCAGAAGATAAATCACCTATTTCTTTTGTTTTTTTTACTTTGGTGCCTACTTTCATTTTTGTAAACTCAACCTGGCTCATCCTGCCACGGTCTTTAGCTATTTACAAATTTTGCTGTCATATGTTGTTTGAAACTGAAATCTCCAGAGTTTCAGCACATTGTCAAAAAGGAATTTAGTTGAATACTAACCAGCCAGCTGGAATGTTTACGCCTGCTCTGGTACAGAGTGCACCGTGCATATACAGCAGAACCAAGTGGCTTCGACTGTACCGTGTGGTTGCAGGCAGGCAGGCAACTAGTCTAGTGGCTGCCTAACTCCCATCACAGTCTGGCCACAAATTTGTATGAATCAGACTTGTTTGAGTGGGTCTCCTTGAACCCCTGATGGACTGGGACTTTGACGGTAGACTCCGCGGGGCTAGTAGTATGGCCAAACATCTCTGGTAGTATGGCTCAGGTACATAGCTAAATACTACTAGTAACATACAGATCTAGTGTGTATGAGTAGAAAATGGACTCGGCCGTACTTATATCACAAACAAACATGACTGTAGGCAAATATATATTACTTCCAATCATGTCTAGACTTCACTAATCATTGCTTTAACATAATTTGTTTTGATATGGCAGTCCACATGCTCGTATGCATAGGGTATTCACCGGTAGATGGAACATGGGTGTAATCCTTTATACTACCTCTGTACCAAAATATAAGATGTTTTTGCAGTTCAATTTGAACTACAAAAACGTCTTATATTTTGATACGGAGGGAGTAGATTTTTATGCTCACATCTCATACAACTATAATTTTTTTTACTAAGGATCGGTGATGAGAAAGGGGGGTTATGCCTGAAAGTTCATACAAGGGGCATAGTAAACCCCCTGTTCCTCCTTTCTCTCTGTAGATTTATTGTCAGCCTGGTTCTTCTGATGTGTGTCGCTAGCAGGGCTTTTCTTCCAGGAATCTTTGAGCATAATTGAGTGACTTTGACAGTCAACTAGTCTTGTGGCTGGTAACTCCCATCAAAGTGTGGCCACAGAATTGTATGAGCAGACTTCATTGAATGGGTCTTCTTGAAACCCTGAAAGACTGGGACTGGGACTTTGACCATAGACTACATGGGGTTGGCTTAAAGATCTCTGGTAGTATAACTCTAGTGCATATGCTTCCCCAGATATCTAGTTCTTGTTCATCCAAGATGTATCGCACAACCAATCTCTTGGTCACCCTCATCATCCTAAGCATCACTTCATTTTCACAAGTGGTGCATGCACTAGCACTACAACCCCAGTATGCCCATGGCGGTGGCTGCATCCCTGCCGAGAGGGCCGCCTTGCTTGCCTTCCAGAAGGGGATCACAAGTGACGGCGCTGATATCCTCGCCTCGTGGGAAGGGTATGATTGCTGTCGGTGGAGGGGCATCAGCTGCAGCAACCGAACAGGCCATGTCATCAAGCTTCACCTTCGCAATACGTTTCCGGGCCCTGACGCCTATAACTACAATGGGTGTGATGATGCCAATTCATTGTTCGGCAAGATAAGTCCCTCTCTGCTTTCCTTGAAGAATCTAGAGCACATGGATCTTAGCATGAACTGTTTGCTAGGGCCAAATAGCCATATTCCTCAGTTTTTGGGATCCATGGATAACTTGAGATACCTTAACCTCTCTGGCATTCCATTTACCGGTGGAGTTCCTTCTCAGCTTGGTAACTTGTCTAAGTTGCAACATCTTGACCTTGGCGAGGGTTATTCCGGGATGTACTCAGCGGACATCACTTGGTTAGCAAAGCTACCCTCGCTGCGGTATCTTAGTATGAGCACAATAAATCTCTCAAGGATAGCTGACTGGCCTCGTCCCTTGAATATGATTCCATCACTGAGAGTTATCAATCTTGCTGGATGCTCACTTGATACTGCAAGTCAATCGCTTCCCTACCTTAACCTCACAAAACTTGAGAAGCTTGATTTGTCCTCGAATAATCTAGGCCACTCAATTGCATCAAGTTGGTTTTGGAAAGTGACGAGCCTCAAATATCTCAGCCTTCGTGCGACTCAGTTATTTGGAAATTTTCCGGATGCACTAGGAAACATGACATCACTCAAGGTACTTGATTTGGCATTCAACAATTTGAATAAGACTGAAAACCTTCAAAGTCTTCTTAAAAACCTTTGCTGCTTGGAAATCCTCGACCTCTCTAAAAATGTTATGAATGGAAATATAGTGGCGGTGATGGAGGGGTTGCCGGAATGCGCACAGGAAAAGTTGCTAGAGCTGCATTTCAGTGAAAACAATTTCATCAGGACCTTGCCAAATTTTATAGGGGAATTCAGCAGCTTGAGCATGCTTGACCTGTCCAGAAACAACCTTGCTGGACCTATACCGCCAGGGCTTTGGAATTTGACCCGTCTAGCCATCCTTGATCTCAGCTGGAATCAACTCAACGGGAACGTACCAACTGAAATTTCTTCTCTGAAGAATCTGGTTTCTCTAAGACTAAGCAACAACAGACTTGGTGGTGCAATCACAGAAGGACACTTTGCAAATTTAAAAAGTTTAAAGAAAATAGACTTGTCTTCCAATAATTTGAAGATTGCACTGGATTCAGATTGGCTTTCTCCCTTTAGGCTACAGTCTGGAGATTTTGCATCTTGCCAAATAGGGCCTTTATTTCCAGCTTGGCTTCAGCAGCTGCGGGGAATCGATTCACTTAACATTTCAAACACTGGTTTAGTGGACAAATTTCCTGATTGGTTCTGGTATACATTTTCACGGGCAACTGATCTCGACATCTCTAACAACCAAATAAGTGGCACCTTGCCAGCACATCTGGATGGCATGGCTTTGGAAAAACTCCACCTAGGTTCAAACCGGCTCACCGGGTCAATGCCTTCGTTGCCTGCAAATATTACTTGGTTAGACATCTCCAATAATAACTTTTCAGGAGTAATACCATCCAATTTTGAAGCCTCCCGACTTCAAATCTTGATTGTCTATTCAAATCGAATTGGTGGGTACATTCCCGAATCTATTTGCAAACTGCAACAGTTAGTGTATCTGGATTTGTCAAACAATTTTTTGGAGGGTGAAATTCCTCAATGTTTTGACATCAAAAAACTACAGTTTCTTCTGCTCAGTAACAACAGTTTATCAGGAAAATTCCCAACATTTTTGCAGAACAACACTGCTATGGTGTTTTTGGACCTTGCATGGAATAAGTTGTCTGGAAGATTGCCTACATGGATAGGAGATCTGGGGAAATTAAGATTTGTACTACTGTGCCACAATGCATTTTGTGATAATATTCCGGTCGAAGTAACAAGGCTCAGGAATCTTCAATACTTGGATCTATCAGCCAATAATTTCTCTGGTGCAATACCTTGGCATCTATCAAACCTGACATTTATGAGAAGGATACAAAAGGAATTCATGGGTATATATGACACATATAATGCATCCGCGCGCATTGGCGAGATGGGAGCTGGTCACCTGGGAGAAATATTGCCAGTAGTAACAAAAGGACATCAACTTTTATATGGTGGAGCAATTGTTTATGTTGTGAGCATCGATCTATCAGACAACTCCTTGACCGGTGAAATCCCTACACACATCACTTCCCTTGCCGAGCTCATGAATTTGAACCTGTCATCGAACAAATTGAGCGGACAAATCCCAAACATGATCGGGGCCATGCGGTCACTGGAATCGCTCGACCTCTCTGAGAACAAGCTCTCTGGTGAAATCCCATGGAGCTTGTCAAGCCTGACGTATTTGTCCGCCCTTAACCTGTCCTACAACAATTTGTCCGGAAGGATACCTTCTGGCCCGCAACTTGACACCCTCATCTCGGACAACATATACATCGGCAACAGCGGGCTTTGTGGGCCTCCTCTCAGCAGAAGTTGTTCAGGAAATAATTCTTCCATCATTCATGGTGACGTCGGAAGCAGCAAGCAAGAGCTTGTTCCACTAACCTTTTATTTCGGCCTTGTGCTGGGACTTGTGGTGGGGCTCTGACATGTCGCGTGCCGTCCATGGAGAATGCCATGTGATGATCCGGCGGTGACATCATAGAAGAAGCAAGTATGATAATTATTGCATGTAGTATGTATTAGCATAAATATATCCATGATAAGTTCTTTTCATGATAAACACTTCGGGTGGTTTGAGGGGGCAAAGTACTTGTATTGTAAGACGTGTGGGTATGGACTAATACAGAATCTAGTCGCTTAAATAATGTTGCTTGATGTAATACGTGCTGGTTCAGCAGGTAGGCAGGTACTTGGAGACCTCACTAGGCAAGAAGCCAATCAGGTTAAAGTGACCAGTCATGGGCGTGCCGTCCTTGTTGCCCTGGCTGGCATATCGGGCGAAGGATCGCAGCGCCTTCTTCCTCGTGTCCACCTATATCATCCAGATCCTTTCGTTGTCAGCGTGGATGCCGATGATGAGACGCCGTTGCTCTCTCCTTAGCATGAGGCAGATGGTGTCGGGGTCGTAGCACAAGAACCCGTCGACCGTGTCAGCTTTCGATCGTGTGGGTATTGCAGTTTGCTGAATGTTTCTATTGTCTGCTATTTTGATGTACATGCAATCTCAGAGGCTGCAGATTTTGAAGCGATGATACCTTTGTGTTTGTGTTCAGGTCATTGATCCTTTTGTAAGATGTGGTGGAAGCGTTCCTACTCCCGATGGGAGCCGCGTGTGTTTATTTATGGAAGACAGGAACAGCCCCTGTCGTGACGTACAAGTCTACGATGATCACTAAGACTCATCGATACATGAGGAATCAGAATAGGAAACGAGAAGAAGAGATAGAGGGAAGGTTAGATTACAGAAGGTTAAACGGTATTCTAACAGCCTCCCTTAATCTAAACTACCCTATATTTAAATTTTTCTTAAACTCCTCAAACGGTTTTGCTGAAAGAGCTTTAGTAAACCCATCTGCCACTTGATCCTTGGATGGAATAAAGCGTAGCTTCAACTTCTTCTCAGCAACCCTTTTTCGTACAAAGTGAAAGTCTATCTCAATATGCTTAGTTCTGGCATGAAAGACTGGATTAGCACTCAAATAAGTAGCACCCAAATTGTCACACCATAGACATGAGATACGACGTTGCTTCACTCCCAATTCCTCAAGCAAAGATTCAAGCCAAATAATTTCAGCAGGAGCATTTGCCAATGACTTGTATTCAGCTTCAGTACTTGACCTTGACACAGTTGCTTGTTTCCTGGCACTCCATGAAATAAGATTAGAACCAAAGAAAATAGCAAAACCTCCTGTTGATTTTCTATCATCACTGCAACCTGCCCAATCTGCATCAGAGAAAGCACTAACAAGTGTAGAATTTGAACGTCTGATTTGTAGTCCCAATCCTACAGTGTGCTTAAGATACCGTATGATTCTCTTAACAGCTGTCCAATAAACTGAGGTAGGAGCATGCAGATATTGACATACTTTGTTAACAGCAAATGAAATATCTGGTCGTGTCAAGGTTAAGTATTGCAAAGCTCCAACCACACTTCTGTATCTAGTGCTTTCTTCCTCTTTAAGGGGCTCTCCTTCATGTGCTGACAATTGTTCTGAAGAGGATAATGGTGTAGGTGAAGGTTTGCAGTCCTTCATTCCCATCCGAGCCAAAAGTTCAGTGGCATATTTTTCCTGTTTCAACATTATGCCATCTTGAACCTTCTTAACTTAGAAAGAAGTTCAAATCACCAAGATCCTTTAAGGCAAATTCTGAACTCAGGTCACGCAAAAGAGCATCAGTCGCATTCTTTGAAGAACTTGCAACTATAATATCATCAACATATATGAGCACAAAAATAACAGTATCTGCCTTGTTATATATAAAGAGAGACGTGTCAGCCTTTGATGCAATAAAACCAAGATGTTTCAATTGCATACTCAACCTGGAGTACCATGCTCTAGGTGCTTGTTTCAAACCATAGAGAGCCTTATCAAGTTTGCACACATAGTGAGGTTTTTGCCTGTTTTCATAACCTGGTGGTTGTCTCATGTAGACCTCCTCTTCTAGAACACCATGCAAAAACGCGTTCTGCACATCTAGCTGTCTTAAGCCCCATCCCCTAGATATAGCAATAGCTAGCACAATTCTTATAGTTGCAGCCTTTACAACAATAAGAAGGTATCCTCATAATCAATGCCATAACGTTGTTTAAAGCCTTTAGCAACAAGACGTGCCTTATACCTGTCAATGGAGCCATCTGCCTTTCTTTTGATTCTGTACACCCACTTGCAGTCAATGATATTCTTTCCTTTCTGATTCGATACCAAGTGCCAAGTCTTGTTTCTCATGAGTGCACTGTACTCTTCATCCATGGCATTTTTCCACCTTTGATCTCGTAATGCATCGTCCAATCCTGTTGGTTCACCTGAAACACACAACATGCCATACGGTATAGTACCATCGTTCCGCACCTTAGGTTTTTTTATACCTTTCTGCAACCTAGTCATAACTCTTGATGCGGCAGGTTGAGATTGGACATGTTTTTGTTCTTGGGGTTGAACTGATCCGGTTGTCGCAGAAGATCCTGGAGAAGTTTCAGAACTTGTCGCAGAAGATCCAGTAGCCATCGATGTGGCCACTGCGTCTGCAACCGCCGATCCGTCCGCCGCAGAAGATCCCGTGCCTGGCAACGCTGTCGGTTGCATGCACGACCCGCGCGCCACGCCTGTTGGCTGCATGCGCTGAGTGCGCTCGCGCCGCGAGGAGAATCTCCTTGTGATGACGTGTCGAGCGCGGGGTGGCTCGCTGTAGCCTGGCCCTCCTGACTGGCCGGCCCGTGATCCAAGGGAGATCTGCGCGCGCGATCCAAAGGAGATCGGCGTACAGGAGTTTCAGGTGCTGCCATATCCTCTTCGTACGCCGCGCCAGCTTCGTCTTGTTCTTCCACATGAAATATAGCATCATCTTGAGCCAGATTTTGATCATGTTGATCATTTTGGGCGCCGTTTTCTTCAGGGACCTGCACACGTGCAATAGAAGAACCGGTTCCAGCAGGAATATTATCATATTGGTTAGCACAATTGTTTCCCCCGTGATCAAAATCTTGAAGTGTGGATGGAAGAAAAAGAATTTCCTGACGAAGAAGGGCTCTGGCATTTGGATGTAAAGATTCGAACGGAAATACCGAATCGTCAAAGACAACATCTCGAGATATATAGACTCTGCCCGTCGGCACATCAAGGCACTTGACCCCTTTATGCATAGGACTATAACCTAGAAAGACACATCTTTTTGAACGAAACGCAAGCTTGCGTGTGTTGTATGGCCTTAGATTCGGCCAACATGCACATCCAAAGACTCTGAGAGACTTGTAATCTGGTTTAACACCAAAAAGACGTGTGATGGGATTTTCAAAGTTTATGACTTTGCTAGGACGAATATTTATGAGGTATGTGGCTGTGAGAAAAGCTTCATCCCAAAACTTAAGTGGCATGGAAGCATTTGCTAGCAATGCCAGTCCTACTTCAACAACATGACGATGTTTTCGCTCAGCGGAACCGTTTTGCTGATGAGCGTGGGGGCAAGACACATGATGTGAAATTCCAATCTTTTGGAAAAAAGGATTTAGCTTCTCATACTCACCACCCCAGTCGGTTTGCATAGCAAGTATTTTTGAGTTTAATTGACGTTCAACAAGATTTTGGAAATTGAGAAATACTTGGAACACATCAGACCGCTTCTTTAGCAAATAAATCTAAGTGAACTTACTATAGTCATCAATGAAGCTAACATAATAAGAAAATCTACCGACTAAAGTAGGGGCTGGCCCCCACACATCTGAAAAAATAAGTTGTAATGGAGCAGTGAATACACTTGTAGAGATGGGATATGGTAATTGATGACTTTTAGCTTGCTGACAAGCATCACAAATCGACTCTATACTAGACTCAAACGGAAGTTTATTTCTACTAAGGACATGTTGAACAATGACTAAAGAAGGATGACCCAAACGACTGTGCCACTTTGCCGAGGAAGGTTTGGTGACACTCCATGCTTGCTTATTCGACCATGATGAAGGTGATGATGATATGAGCGGATACAAGCCTCCCTCACACTTTCCTCTAAGAATGACTCTCCTCGTTGCCAAGTCCTTGATCACAAAGGAATGAGGATAAAAAATTATGAGAACATTATTGTCAAGAGCAAAGCGATGAACAGAGACAAGATTCTTTGATGCTTGGGGAACATGAAGAACATTATTTAGATGTAGATCTTTTACGGGAGTTTTAACAATTGAGTTACCAACATGAGTAATATCCATACCTGTTCCACTTGCCGTGTGTATTTGATCACCACCATGGTACCTTTCTCGCATGGTTAACTTGTCGAGCTCCCCTGTGATGTGTTCGGTGGCTCCTGAATCTGCATACCAATTTGTGTCTACCCCATAGGAGTTGGTGATGTGATTTGTCGCCTTCTTCTTCTCTTCTTGATCTTCCTCATAGCGCCACCAGCAGGCTCTTGCCCCGCCGGGATGGAACTTGTAACAGATCTGGCACTCTGGGTAGTCTCCTTCTTGCTGTTGATGTTGTTGTGGTTGCGGCCGAGGACGCTGTTGATGGCCTCCGCCACGAGTAGGAGAGGGAGAAGGGCGGTTCCCACGACCGCGTCCCCCTCTGTTACTTCGCCCACGGCCTCCTCTGCCGCGGTACTGACCTCGCCCTCTGTAGATAGCGTTTGTTGACGAACGAAACCCTGCTGGTCCATCACCTAGCATCTCCATCCTTTGATCAAAGGCAGAGATTTGCGAGAAGAGTTCGTCAACGGTGATGGAGTTCTTGATGGCGCCGACTGCTGCAACGACGGGATCGTAGTCCCGATCAAGACCAGCAAGGATGTAGTCAACCATCTCTGGATCGCTCACAGGGCGCCCAGCCGCGGCAAGCTCGTCGCCGAGGCTCTTCATCTTGGCGATGAAAGCATTGCTTGACATGCTGCCCTTCTTGGTGTTGGAGATAGCGATTCGCAGATTGGTTATTCTGGACTGAGATTGCGAGGCGAATAATGTCGTGAGAGCAGTCCAGAGGTCGAAGGTATTCTCCTTACCGATGACCTGTGCAAGAATTTCTTGCGAGAGCGAATTTAGCAGGTAGCTCAGAACCTGCTGGTCCTTTGAAAGCCACGGCCCATACAAGGGATTTGGCCCTATCGCCGTGGTCTTGTCAGCTTGCTCAATCTGCGCTGTTTTTGGCGGTGCGGCGTCGCTGCCGTCATGGTGGAGCACCGAGATTGAGGCAGGTAGCGCTCGAGGAGGACGCCATGGTACGATCGATAGCGAGAGATTCGTTTTTCTGTATAGCTAGATGTTGTGGAAGAGCGTGGCTCTGTATACCATGTAAGATGTGGTGGAAGCGTTCCTACTCCCGATGGGAGCCGCGTGTGTTTATTTATGGAAGACAGGAACAACCCCTGTCGTGACGCACAAGTCTACGATGATCGCTAGGACTCATCGATACATGAGGAATCAGAATAGGAAACGAGAAGAAGAGATAGAGGGAAGGTTAGATTATAGAAGGTTAAACGGTATTCTAACACCTTTTACAACATTTTGATCCTGACCACCTTCTTCTCTAAGCATATCTGAAATTTATTGATTGCAAACTTATCTTCAGCGAACTGCTACAAATCTGAGCATCTATATAAACTGGAGAGCCAGGCACTAGGTATATACTATTGGGTTTGAGCTCTTGTGAACTCTTGGCTTGGATTATGTTCCGTTTTTCTGCGGCTTGCTTGCATAACGTTTACGTACTCCAAAGCCCAAGTTGTGAAGCTGCTCACTATGCTATCTGAGTTGAGCAAACTTTATGTTTAGGGTATTGCCCAGATGATGTTTTCGAAAAAAGGCATTTCAAACATGATCTAACTTTTTTTTATGAGGGGTACATGATCCAACTTTTTTTTTGAGAACTACATGATCCAACTATACACCCGCTTGTAGCATGGCCTCAGGTGCCCCCTAAATGGGCCAGTCAAGCGCGGGAGGAGCACTGGCTCTCCAGGGTGCATAATTTTTGTTTTATTACTTATACATACAATTCTAAAATAGAAAATTATTTGTCTTGAATTTTAACAAAAATTCATCACGAGTTGAAATAATACTTATAGACAGCTAAAAGAGTGTTTGCATAATTAAAATAAATGTTGGTCGCATAAAAAAATGTGACTTTTTACAAACGCTCAAGTGTTTCAAAAAAATGTTTGTGGCATTTAAAAAATATATTTATACAACATGAAAACATATTTATGCAATTCAACAAAACGTTGATGGCATTCAAAAAACTGTATGTGGCATTCTAAAGATGTTCACGTGTTTAAAAAAATGTTCATCACATTTTAGAAGATGTTTATATTTTTTTTAAATGCTCACTCCGGCTCATGTGCGGGGTGCTATTTACTGGATGGTTAATTTGCCACATCCAAATGTGTTCATCCGCTTTGATTTATCTGATGAAAAGTTCACTTCGCCATACATAGAGAATTAGAGATAGAGAAAAGAGAGCCTGCTCACGGAATAGAACTGGTTTCATCAACTTGATGCGTGTCTCATAAAAGTTGGACCCTAATATTTGACCGAACATCAGATCTTAGACTGTCATGTAGCGAACGGTTCGTTCGCTATTGGTGATCCCCCCACACGAACGAAAACGTTCGACGGGAAAACACCACCAGCGCGAACTGGTCCAGCGAGCCAGCCTACACCTTATCTGTTGGTCTTATTGGCTGGGCTTGCTGGACCGATAGAATCATGCGTATATGAGAAGATGAACAACAATAACAAAGCCTTTCCAAACAGTTTGTGCAGGCTAAAGCTGAAACCCATAAAAATCTCGCAACCAACTCATGGTTCTTTGATGATACTCTAGTTCTTCAGATCTCTCTTGATGTACTCCTGTCATCAGTGGCGTAGCTAGGCCCCAGGCTACTATGGCCATGGCCTGGGCGTGGCTCTATGATCCTTTGTATACTGTAGGTATTTTTGGCACTGTAGCCTTTGTAGGTAATGTAGATACAAGGGCTGGCCCGAGGCGTAGGCCAGCCCTACCTACGCCACTGCCTATCATGTCAAGTTTGGTCTACCATGACCTTTCTTGACATTATCAGCACATTTTAGCCATCCGTTATGCATTGGAGCTTCTGAGGGCCTGTACTGAATAAGCCAAAACCATCTCTTGGACAAACTTCTCTTCAATCGGTGCTACCTCAACTCTATCTCGTATATCATCATTCCGGATGCGGTCCTTCCTTTTGTTGTCACCGATCCATCTCAACATGCGCATCTCCGCCAAACCTAACTGCTGAACATGTTGCCTTTTAGTCGACCAACACTCATCATCATACAACATTGTGGGCCGAATCACCATCCTATAGAACCTACCTTTTAACTTTTGTGGCACTCTCGTCACAGAAAACACCTGAAACTTGGCGCCACTTAATCCATCCGACTTTGATCCGATGGTTCACATCTTCATCGATATCCCCATCCTTCTGTAGCATTGACCCCAAATATCGAAAGGTGTCCTTCTGAGGCACCATCTATCCATCAAGGCTAACCTCCTCCTCATGTCTAGTACTACTGAAATCGCACCTCATGTATTCGGTTTTAGTTATACTAAGTCTAAAACCTTTCGATTAAGGTTTGTCTTCATAGCTCTAACTTTCTATTAACCCCCGTCCGGCTATCCGTGACTAGCACCACACCATCCATGGGATATCTCCTTATATATCCCTTGTGACCTCATCCATCACCAAAGTAAAAGGATAAGAGCTCAAAGTTGACATTTTTTGGGCTTAACCTAGGGGAGGTTCTCCTCTCTGAAAGAGTATTTCATGGGTTTTTTCTCCTGCAAAGAATTTCTACGGATGGAGTTCTGGACATGCATGGACAAAATGTGGCCTTCTGACATGATGTTGGGATTGGGGACTGCTCTCTTAAGACCTTATTTTGGGATCTGTTTGGAATTTGCCAACAACAAGATGCTATTCTTGTACAAGTTTGGGATGGGGTTAATTTGCATCTTACTTTTAGAAGGTGTGCTGATGCATCTAGTATGAATAGATGGCTCCATCTAACTGACATTGTTAAAAAAATCACTCTATCTTCTAGGAGTGATCATCCTGTCTGGATGTTGGAACCTTCTGTTGGGGAACGTAGTAATTCAAAAAATTTCCTACGGTCACGCAAGATCTAACTAGGATATGCATAGCAACGAGAGGGGAGAGTGTGTCCACGTACCCTCGTAGACCGAAAACGGAAGCGTTTAGTAACGCGGTTGATGTAGTCGAACGTCTTCACGATCCAAACGATCCAAGTAACGAACGTAAGACACCTCCGTGTTCAGCACACGTTCAACACGATGACGTCCCTCGAGCTCTTGAGGACGAGGGAGAGTTCCGTCGGCACAACGGCGTGACAACGGTGATGATGAAGTTACTGGCGCAGGGCTTCGCCTAAGCACTATAACGATATGACCGAGGTGTTAAAATGTGGAGGGGGGCACTGCACACGGCTAAGAGATTGTCGGTTGTGCCTTTGGGGTGCACCCTGCCTCCGTATATAAAGGGGGGAGGAGGTGGCCGGCAAAGGGGGGCACGCCATGGGGGAGTCCTACTAGGACTCCGTTCCTAGTAGGATTCGGCCCCCACTTTCCTTCCAATGGAGAGAGGGAAAGGGGAAGGGAGAGAGAGGGAGAAGGAAAGAGGGGGGTCTCACCCTCTCCCCTTGTCCAATTCGGATTGGGGCCTGTCTCCTCTCCTCCACTATGGCCCATTAGGCCCAATAACTTTCCCGGGGGGTTCCGGTAGCCTCCCGGTACTTTGAAAAATCTTTGAACCTTATCAGAACCATTCCGATGTCCGTATATAACCTTCCAATATATCAATCTTCACCTCTCGACCATTTCGAGACTCCTCGTCATGTTCGTGATCTCATCCGGGACTCCGAACAAACTTAGGTCATCAAATCACATAACTCATAATACAAATTGCCATCGAACGTTAAGCGTGCGGACCCTACGGGTTCGAGAACTATGTATACATGACTAAGACACATCTCCGGTCAATAACCAATAGCGGAACTTGGATGCTTATATTGGCTCCTACATATTCTACGAAGATCTTTATCGGTCAAACCGTATAACAACATACGTTATTCCCTTTGTCATCGGTATGTTACTTGCCCGAGATTTGATCGTCAGTATCATCATACCTAGTTCAATCTCGTTACCGGCAAGTCTCTTTACTCGTTCCATAATGCATCATCCCTTAACTAACTCATTAGTCACATTGCTTGCAAGGCTTATAGTGATGTGCATTACCGAGAGGGCCCAGAGATACCTCTCCGATACTCGGAGTGATAAATCCTAATCTTGATCTATGCCAACTCACCAAACATCATTGGAGACACATGTAGAGCATGTTTATAATCACCCAGTTATGTTGTGATGTTTGATAGCACACAAGGTGTTCCTCTGGTATTCGGGATTTGCATAATCTCATAGTCAGAGGAATATGTATAAGTCATGAAGAAAGCAATAGCAATAAAACTAAACGATCATAATGCTAAGATAACGGATGGGTCTTGTCCATCACATCATTCTCTAATGATGTGATCTCGTTCATCAAATGACAACAATGACTAGGGACACTCTTTGATTAACGAGCTAGTCAAGTAGAGGCATACTAGGGACACTCTGTTTGTCTATGTATTCACACATGTACTAAGTTTCCGGTTAATACAATTCTAGCGTGAATAATAAACATTTATCATGATATAAGGAAATATAAATAACAACTTTATTATTGCCTCTAAGGCATATTTCCTTCATTAATCACATGTCGATGTGAACTAAATTATTGACTCTAGTAAACTCTTTGGTTGTTAGTCACATGGCGATGTGAACTATGAGTGTTAATCACATGGCGATGGTGAACTAGATTATTGACTCTAGTGCAAGTGGGAGACTGTTGGAAATATGCCCTAGAGGCAATAATAAAATGGTTATTATTATATTTCCTTGTTCATGGTAATTGCCTATTGTTCATGCTATAATTGTATTAACCGGAAACCGTAATACATGTGTGAATACATACACCACAACATGTCCCTAGTAAGCCTCTAGTTGACTAGCTCGTTGATCAATAGATGGTTATGGTTTCCTTACCATGGACATTGGATGTCGTTGATAACGGGATCACATCATTAGGAAAATGATGTGATGGACAAGACCCAATCCTAAGCATAGCACAAGATCGTGTAGTTCATTTGCTAGAGCTTTTCTAATGTCAAGTATCATTTCCTTAGACCATGAGATTGTGAAACTCCCGGATACCGTAGGAATGCTTTGGATGTATCAAACGTCACAATGTAACTAGGTGGCTATAAAGGTGCACTATATGTATCTCCGAAAGTGTCTGTTGGGTTGGCACGAACCGATACTGGGATTTGTCACTCTGTATGACGGAGAGGTATCTCTGGGCCCACTCGGTAATGCATCATCATAATGAGCTCAATGTGACTAAGTAGTTAGCCACGGGATCATGCGTTACGGAACGAGTAAAGAGACTTGTCGGTAACGAGATTGAACGAGGTATGGGGATACCGACGATCGAATCTCGGGCAAGTAACATACCGATGGACAAAGGGAATTGTATATGGGATTGATTGAATCCCTGACATCGTGGTTCATCTGATGAGATCATCGTGGAACATGTGGGAGCCAATATGGGTATCTGCTACCTCTTGAGCACTGTGTTGGATTTCCCCTAAGAGGAAAGGAAGATGCAGCAAAGTAGCGTAAGTATTTCCCTCAGTTTTTGAGAACCAAGGTATCAATCTAGTAGGAGGCTGCACGCAAGTCCCCCGTACCTGCACAAAACAAATAACTCCTTGCAACCAACGCGATAAGGGGTTGTCAATCCCTTCTCGGTCACTTACGAGAGTGAGATCTGATAGATATGATAAGATAATATTTTTGGTATTTTTATGATAAAGATGCAAAGTAAAAAAGCAAAGGAAATAACTAAGTATTGGAAGATTAACATGATGAAGATAGACCCGGGGGCCATAGGTTTCACTAGTGGATTCTCTCAAGAGCATAAGTATTTTACGGTGGGTGAACGAATTACTGTTGAGCAATTGACATAATTGAGCATAGTTTTGAGAATATCTAGGTATGATCATGTATATAGGCATCACGTCCGAGACAAGTAGACCGACTCCTGCCTGCATCTACTACTATTACTCCACTCATCGACCGCTATCCAGCATGCATCTAGAGTATTAAGTTCATGAAAACAGAGTAACACCTTAAGCAAGATGACATGATGTAGAGGGATAAATTCATGCAATATGATAAAAAAACATCTTGTTATCCTCGATGGCAACAATACAATACGTGCCTTGCTGCCCCTACTGTCACTGGGAAAGGACACCGCAAGATTGAACCCAAAGCTAAGCACTTCTCCCGTTGCATGAAAGACCAATCTAGTAGGCCGAACCAAACTGATAATTCGAAGAGACTTGCAAAGATAACCAATCATACGTAAAAGAATTCAGAGAAGATTCAAATATTTTTCATAGATAATCTTGATCATAAACCCACAATTCATCGGTCTCAACAAACACACCGCAAAAAGAAGATTATATCGAATAGATCTCCACAAGAGAGGGGAAGAATATTGTATTGAGATCCAAAAAGAGAGAAGAAGCCATCTAGCTAATAACTATGGACCCGAAGGTCTGAGGTAAACTACTAACACTTCATCGGAGAGGCTATGGTGTTGATGTAGAAGCCCTCCGTGATGGATGCCCCCTTCGACGGAGCTTCGGAACAGGCCCCAAGATGGGATCTCGTGGATACAGAAAGTTGCGGTGGTGGAATTAGGGTTTTGGCTCCGTATCTGATCGTTTGGGGGTACGTAGGTATATATAGGAGGAAGGAGTACGTCTGTGGAGCAACAGGGGGCCCATGAGGGTGGAGGGCGCGCCTGGGGGGGGGGGGGTAGGCGCGCCCCCTACCTCGTGGCCTCCTCCTTTGTTTCTTGACGTAGGGTCCAAGTCTCCCAGATCATGTTCGGTGAGAAAATCACGTTCCCGAAGGTTTCATTCCGTTTGGACTCCGTTTGATATTCCTTTTCTTCGAAACCCTAAAATAGGCAAAAAAACAGCAATTCTGGGCTGGGCCTCCGGTTAATAGGTTAGTCCCAAAAATAATATAAAAGTGGATAATAAAGCCCAATAATGTCCCAAACAGTAGATAATATAGCATGGAGCAATCAAAAATTATAGATACGTTGGAGACATATCAAGCATCCCCAAGCTTAATTCCTGCTCGTCCTCGAGTAGGTAAATGATAAAGACAGAATTTTTGATGTGGAATGCTACTAGGCATAATTTTAATGTAATTCTTCTTAATTGTGGTATGAATATTCAGATCCGAAATACTCAAGATAAAAGTTCATATTGACATAAAAATAATAATACTTCAAGCATATTAACTAATCAATTATGTCTTCTCAAAATAACATGGCCAAAGAAAGTTCATCCCTACAAAATCATATAGTTTAGTCATGCTCCATTTTCGTCACACAAGAATGCTCTCATCATGCACAACCCCGATGACAAGCCAAGCAATTGTTTCATACTTTAGTAATCTCAAACCTATAAACTTTCACGCAATATATGAGCGCGAGCCATGGACATAGCACTATGGGTGGAATAGAATATGATGATGGGGGTTATGTGGAGAAGACAAAAAAGGAGAAAGTCTCACATCAACGAGGCTAATCAATGGGCTATGGAGATGCCCATCGATTGATGTTAATGCAAGGAGTAGGGATTGCCATGCAACGGATGAACTAGAGCTATAAATGTATGAAATCTCAACAAAATAAACTAACTAGGTGTGCATCCAACTTGCTTGCTCACGAAGACCTAGGGCACTTGAGGAGGCCCATTGTTGGAATATACAAGCCAAGTTCTATAATGAAAACTCCCACTAGTATATGAAAGTGACAAAACAAAAGACTCTCTATCATGAAGATTATGGTGCTACTTTGAAGTACAAGTGTGGCAAAGGATAGTAGCATTGTCCCTTCTATCTTTTTCTCTCATTTTTTGGGGGGCCTTCTCTTTTTTATGGCCTTTTTTTCCTCACTTGGGACAATGCTCTAGAAAATGATGATCATCACACTTCTATTTATTAACAACTCAATGATTACAACTCGATGCTAGAACAAAAGATGACTCTATATGAATGCCTCCGGTGGTGTACCGGGATATGCAATGAACCAAGAGTGACATGTATGAAAGAATTATGAACGGTGGATTTGCCACAAATACTATGTCAACTACATGATCATGCTAAGCAATATGACAATGATGAATGTGTCATGATAAACGGAATGGTGGAAAGTTGCATGGCAATATATCTCGGAATGGCTATGGAAATGCCATAATAGGTAGGTATGGTGGCTGTTTTGAGGAAGATATAAGGAGGTTTGTGTGTGAAAGGGTGTATCATATCACGGGGTTTGGATGCACCAGCGAAGTTTGCACCAACTCTCAATGTGAGAAAGGGCAATGCACGGTACCGAAGAGGCTAGCAATGATGGAAGGGTGAGAGTGCGTATAATCCATGGACTCAACATTAGTCATAAAGAACTCACATACTTATTGCAAAAATCTACAAGTCATCAAAAACCAAGCACTACGCGCATGCTCCTAGGGGGATAGATTGGTAGGAAAAGACCATCGCTCGTCCCCGACCGCCACTCATAAGGAGGACAATCAAAGAACACCTCATGTTTCAAATTTGTTACATAACATTTACCATACGTGCATGCTGCGGGACTTGCAAACTTCAACACAAGCATTTCTCAAATTCACAACTACTCAACTAGCACGACTTTGATATTATTACCTCCATATCTCAAAACAATCGTCAAGCATCAAACTTCTCTTAGTATTCAAAACACTCATAGGAAGATTTTTACTAATCTTGAATACCTAGCATATTAGGATTATTTAAGCAAATTACCATGCTATTTAAGACTCTCAAAATAATCTAAGTGAAGCATGAGAGATCAATAGTTTCTATAAAACAAATCCACCACCGTGCTCTAAAAGATATAAATGAAGTACTAGAGCAAAACTATATAACTCAAAAGACATAAGCGAAGCACATAGAGTATTCTAACAAATTCCAAATCATGTATGGCTCTCTCAAAAGGTGTGTACAGTAAGGATGATTGTGGTAAACTAAATATCAAATACTAAAATCATACAAGACGCTCCAAGAAAAACACATATCATGTGGTGAATAAAAATATAGCTCCAAGTAAAGTTACTGATAGAAGTAGACGAAAGAGGGGATGCCTTCCGGGGCATCCCCAAGCTTTGGATTTTAGGTGTCCTTAGATTATCTTGGGGTGCCATGGGCATCCCCAAGCTTAGGCTCTTTCCACTCCTTCTTCCATAATCCATCAAATCTTTACCCAAAACTTGAAAACTTCACAACACAAAACTTAAAGTAGAAAATCTTGTGAGCTTCGTTAGCGAAAGAAAACAAAAGACCACTTCAAGGTACTGTAATGAACTCATTCTTTATTTATATTGGTGTTAAACCTAATGTATTCCAACTTCTATATGGTTTATAAACTATTTTACTAGCCATAGATTCATCAAAATAAGCAAACAACACACGAAAAACAGAATCTGTCAAAAACAGAACAGTCTGTAGTAATCTGTAGCTAGCGCAAGATCTGGAACCCCAAAAATTCTAAAATAAATTGCTGGACGTGAGGAATTTATCTATTAATTATCTTCAAAAAGAATTAACTAAATATCTCTTTCCAAATAAAAATGGCAGCAGTTCTCGTGAGCGCTAAAGTTTCTGTTTTTTACAGCAAGATATCAAGACTTTCCCCAAGTCTTCCCAACGGTTCTACTTGGCACAAACACTAATTAAACACAAAAAAACACAACCAAAACAGAGGATAGGTAAATTATTTATTACTAAACAGGAGCAAAAAGCAAGGAATAAAAATAAAATTGGGCTGCCTCCCAACAAGCGCTATCGTTTAACGCCCCTAGCTAGGCATAAAAAGCGAGGATAGATCTAGGTATTGCCATCTTTGGTAGGTAATTCTTCAATGAGGCATCTACCGTCCTTAGGAATTTCTTTCTATTTATTGATTATCAAACTTTTAGGCACAAGATCAAAAAATTCATTTGTAACAAATGGTTCCTTAATGATAGCAAAAAGATTGGGATGAATACTTATAGATTTGAGATCCGCAGTTTCCTTACTAGAGGATTCACCCTTATTTTTAGGAACATACATAACCTTGGCAATTTTAGTAGGAGGACTTGGAGTATTCTTTACGGAATAAAAAGCGGTTCCCAAGTTGGTAATAATACCCTCAAGTTTATCAATTCTAGTAGAATTCTGATTTATTTTCTCATTAACTATAGGTTCCTTTTCTTTAATATTTTTCAAAGTGACTCCTACTTTAGATCCATATTGAGTGATTTGGTTGTGGATATTTTTATCCAAATTTTCAATTAACTCTACAGTAGCAACCTTATTTTCAATAATTTCAAGTCTTTGCATTACATGCTCCAAAGTTAACATAGTTCCATTAACTAAAAGAGGTGGTGAGCCAAACAAATCTATCATAGCATTGTAAGAATCAAAAGTATGGCTATCCAAGAAGTTCCCTCCGGTAATAGTATCAAGGATATATCTGTGCCAAGGAGTGACGCCTACATAAAAATTGCGAAGAAGAACGGAAGTAGATTGCTTCCTGGTAGATCTATTTTGAGCATTGCAAATTCTATACCAAGCGTCTTTTAGATTTTCTCCCTCCCTTTTCTTAAAATTTAGAACTTCATTTTCGGGAGACAATGGAGAAGATAAGGGACTAGCCATAACGACAAGCAAGCAATCCAACACACAAGCAAACAAAAAGCAAGCGGGCAAGAAGAGGCAAATAGAGAAAGAGAGGGAGGATAGAGAGAGAGAGGGCGAATAAAACAGCAAATAATGTAATGCGGGAGATAAGGGTTGTGATGGGTACTTGTTATGTTGGCTTTTGCGTAGACTCCTCGGCAACGGTGCCAGAAATGGATCGTTGTAGGGAGTCAAATCTTGACTTGCACGAACCTCCCCGGCAACGGCGCCAGAAATTCTTCTTGCTACCTCTTGAGCACTGCGTTGGATTTCCCCGAGGAGGAAAGGATGATGAAGCAAAGTAGCGTAAGTATTTCCCTCAGTTTTTGAGAACCAAGGTATCAATCCAGTAGGAGGCTGCATGCAAGTCCCTCGTACCTTGATACATCTCCAACGTATCTATAATTTTTGATTGTTCCATGCTATTATATTATCAACCTTGGATGTTTTATATGCATTTATATGCTATTTTATATGATTTTTGGGACTAACCTATTAACCCAGAGCCCAGTGCCCGTTTCTGTCTTTTCCTTGTTTTAGAATATCGCAGAAAAGGAAAATCAAACGCAGCCCAATTGACCTGAAACTTCACGGAACTTACTTTTGGATCAGAAGAAGCCCAGAAGACTTGGAGTGCACGTCAGGGGATCAACGAGGAGGCCACGAGGCAGGGGGCGCGCCCTCCACCCTCGTGCCCCCCTGACGTACCTCTTCTGCCTATATATCTCCATATACCCTAAAAACATCCGGGAGCACAATAGATCGGGAGTTCCGCCGCCAGAAGCCTCCGTAGCCACCGAAAGCTAATCTAGACCCATTCTGGCACCCTGCCGAAGGGGTAATCCCTCTCTGGTGGCCATCTTCATCATCCTGGTGCTCTCCATGACGAGGAGGGAGTAGTTCTCCCTCGGGGCTGAGGGTATGTACCAGTAGCTATATGTTTGATCTCTCTCTCTCTCTCTCTCTCTCTCTCTCTCTCTCGTGTTCTTGAGGTGGTAGGATCTTGATGTATCGCGAGCTTTGCTATTATAGTTGGATCTTATGATGTTTCTCCCCCCTCTACTCTCTTGTAATGGATTGAGTTTCCCCTTTGAAGTTATCTTATCAGATTGAGTCTTTAAAGATTTGAGAACACTTGATGTATGTCTTATCGTGCGTATCTATGGTGACAATGGGATATCACGTGATTCACTTGATGTATGTTTTGGTGATCAACTTGCAGGTTCCGCCCATGAACCTATGCATAGGGGTTGGCACATGTTTTCGTCGTGATTCTCCGGTAGGAACTTTGGGGCACTCTTTGAGGTTCTATGTGTTGGTTGAATAGATGAATCTGAGATTGTGTGATGCATATCGTATAATCATGCCCACGGATACTTGAGGTGACATTGGAGTATCTAGGTGACATTAGGGTTTTGGTTGATTTGTGTCTTAAGGTGTTATTCTAGTATGAACTCTAGGGCTGTTTGTGACACCTATAGGAATAGCCCAACGAATTGATTGGAAAGAATAACTTTGAGGTGGTTTCGTACCCTACCATAATCTCTTAGTCCGTTCTCCGCTATTAGTGACTTTGGAGTGACTCTTTGTTGCATGTTGAGGGATAGTTATGTGATCCAATTATGTTATTATTGTTGAGAGAACTTACACTAGCGAAAGTATGAACCCTAGGCCTTGTTTCCTAGCATTGCAATACCGTTTATGCTAACTTTTATCATTAGTTACCATGCTGTTTTTATATTTTCAGATTACAAAAACTATTATCTACTATCCATACACCTTAAGACACAAATCAATCAAAACCCTAATGTCACCTAGATACTCCAATGCCACCTCAAGTATCTGTGGGTATGATTATACGATATGCATCACACAATCTCAGATCCATCTATTCAACCAACACAAAGGATCTCAAAGAGTGCCCCAAAGTTTCTACCGGAGAATCACGACAAAAACGTGTGCCAACCCCTATGTATAGGTTCCCAATGTCACGAAACCCGCAAGTTGATCACCAAGACATACATCAAGTGGCACGTGGTATCCCATTGTCGCCACAGATATCCACGGCAAGACATACATCAAGTGTTCTCAAGTCTTTAAAGACTCAACCCGATAAGATTACTTCAAAGGGGAAAACTCAATTCACTACAAGCTCGCGATACATCAAGATCGTGTCAAATCAAGAACACGAGAGAGAGAGAGATCAAACACATAGCTACTGGTACATACCCTCAGCCCTGAGGGAGAACTACTCCCTCCTCGTCATGGAGAGCACCGGGATGATGAATATGGCCACCGGTGAGGGTTCCCCCCTCCGATAGGGTGCCGGAACAGGGCCCTGATTGACTTTCAGTGGCTACAGAGGCTTCTGGCGGTGGAACTCCCGATCTATCTTCCGTTCTGGAAGTTTTAGGTCACGTAGGTATATATGGGTGTAGGAGGTACGTCAGGGGAGCCACGAGGGCCCCACGAGACAGGGGGCGCGCCCTAGGGGGGGCGCCCCCACCCTCGTGAGCACCTCATTCCTTGCTTGACGTGGGGTCCAAGTCCATCAGGTGTGTTTCCTTCCAAAACTAACTTCTCCAGTTGATTTCGTTTTGTTTCGACTCCGTCTGATATTCCTTTTCTTCAAAACACTGAAATAGGCATAAAACAACAAATCTGGGCTGGGCCTCCGGTTAATAGGTTATTCCCAAAAATAATATAAAAGTGGATAATAAAGCCCAATATTTCCCAAAACAGTAGATAATATAGCATGGAGTAATCAAAAATTATAGATACGTTGGAGACGTATCAATATTGTAAGAAGCATAAGTACTTAGAAACTAAATTGTTGCAAGAAATACTAGATGATTGTGCTAAAATTTAAATTTTCTTGGCCGTACTTGTGGACTTTGCAATGAACATGGTCATTTAGCTATCCGATGCAAATTGTTCCATGATCTAATCATGTCCAAAAATTGTGATGACTTGATTTCCCTTGCACATTATAATGAACTTAGTTTGCTTATGGGTTATGAAGAAATGAAACTTTTAACTAATCATCTTCCAGAATTTTCCCGTTACAAACTTCTTGGCTTTGATCTAGAGGAAATTTATATGTATTGTGCGGTGAATTGCATTGAACATCCTTATATTGCCAATCACATAAAGAAAATAAAACAAATAGAAGATGAAGAGAATACTAATGAAAGGGAAGCGACTTCCCAATATCCTCCTATTATTTCTTATGATGAATCAGGTAACGAGGAGGAGCCTCCTATTCAACCAATCTCATTAATAAGGAGCTCCAAAAAGACGATTGAACCCACACATGATGTGGTGAAGAAGAAGAAAAGAAAAAGGAAGAGAGGTAAAAAGATATCTCCCCCAAATAATGCTGCTCCTATTACTATTGTGCCTTATGAAAATATAATTGTGGAAGATAATTATACTTCTTATGATCTTGAAAATCTTTTTGGCACTTTCTTGGAATAATATGATAATTGCTATACTATTGGTGTTATCCATACTATTAATGATGAGAGTGATTATGCTTATGATATGAAAAAGCCCAAGATTGGGGATGCTATGTTTGATGAAGATGATGTTTTTGAGAATATATTTGCTGCAATTAATGTTTGTCCCAAGCTTGGGGGTGCTACGTTTAATGAAGATGATATTTTTAGTCTCCCAAGTTTTGATATGCAAATTTACAATGATGATAGCATGCCTCCTAATTATGATGATTATTGTGATGATACTTATGCTATAAAAAGTAGTGATTATATTTATAAAACTTGTCATGATTATGATTACCCCTTTTCTGAACATTACTCTTTTAATGTGGAAACAATTTATAGTATTTGAGTCTCTTATGATACTCCCACTATTCCGATTGAGAAGAATTTTGCTTATGTCGAGAGTAGTAAATTTTCTATGCTTGTAGATCATGAAAATAATGCTTTAGTGATGGTTATATTGTTGAATTCATTCATGATACTACTGAAAATTATTATGAGGGAGGAATATATGCTTGTAGGAATTGCAATAATATCAAGTTTCCTCTCTATGTGCTTAAAATCTTGAAGTTATGCTTGTTTTACCTTCCTATGCAAGTTGATTCTTGTTCCCATAAATTGTTTGCTCACAAAATCCCTATGCATAGGAAGTATGTTAGACTTAAATGTGCTATTCATATTCTTCAAGATGCTCTCTTTATGTTACAATTCTTATCTTTTATGTGAGCATTGTTGAAATCATCATGCCTAGCTAGGGGCGTTATACGATAGCGCTTGTTGGGAGGCAACCCAATTTTTATTTTTGTTCTGTGCTTTTTGCTCCTGTTTAGTAATAAATAATTCATATAGCCTCTGTTTATATGTGGTTTTATGCTTTTAATTAGTGTTTGTGCCAAGTAGAACCTTTGGGAAGACTTGGGGAAAGTCTTGTTGATCATGCTGTAAAAAACAGAAACTTTAGCGCTCACGAGAATTGCTTCCATTTTTATTTGGAGAGTGATATTTAGTTAATTATTTTTGAAGATGATTAATAGATAAATTCCTCATGTCCATAAATTTATTTGATAATTTTATGAGTTCCAGAAGTATACGTTTGATCCAGATTACTACAGACTGTTCTGTTTTTGACAGATTCTGTTTTCTATGTGTTGTTTGCTTATTTTGATGAATCTATGAGTAGTATCGGAGGGTATGAACCATAGAGAAGTTGGAATACAGTAGATATTACACTAATATAAATAAAGAAATAAGTTCATTACAGTACCTTGAAGTGATTTATTTTCTTATACTAACGGAGCTTACGAGTTTTCTATTAAGTTTTGTGCCCCAACACAAAGGATCTCAAAGAGTGCCCCAAAGTTTCTACCGGAGAATCATGACGAAAATGTGTGCCAACCCCTATGCATAGGTTCCCAATGTCACGAAACCCGCAAGTTAATCACCAAGACATACATCAAGTGGCACGTGGTATCCCATTGTCACCACAAATATCCACGGCAAGACATACATCAAGTGTTCTCAAGTCTTTAAAGACTCAATCCGATAAGATTACTTCAAAGGGGGAAACTCAATTCATTACAAGAGAGAAGAGGGGGAGGAGAAACATAAGATCCAACTATAATAGCAAAGATCGCGATACATCAAGATCGTGTCAAATCAAGAACACGAGAGAGAGAGAGATCAAACACATAGCTACTGGTACATACCCTCAGCCCCGAGGGAGAACTACTCCCTCCTCGTCATGGAGAGCACCGGGATGATGAAGATGGCCACCGGTGAGGGTTCCCCCCTCCAGCAGGGTGCCAGAACAGGGTCCCGATTGACTTTCGGTGGCTACGGAGGCTTCTGGCGGAGGAACTCCCGATCTATCTTCCGTTCTGGAAGTTTTAGGTCACGTATGTATATATGGGTGCAGGAGGTACATCAGGGGAGCCACGAGGGCCCCACGAGACAGGGGGTGCGCCCATCCTCGTGAGCACCTCATTCCTTCCTTGACGTGGGGTCCAAGTCCATCAGGTGTGTTTCCTTCCAAAACTAACTTCTCCAGTTGATTTCGTTCCGTTTCGACTCCGTCTGATATTCCTTTTCTTCAAAACACTGAAATAGGCATAAAACAGCAAATCTGGGCTGGGCCTCCGGTTAATAGGTTAGTCCCAAAAATAATATAAAAGTGGATAATAAAGCCCAATATTTCCCAAAACAGTAGATAATATAGCATGGAGCAATCAAAATTATAGATACGTTGGAGACGTATCAAGCATCGCCAAGCTTAATTCCTGCTCGTCCTCGAGTAGGTAAATGATAAAAAGATAATTTTTGATGTGGAATGCTAGTTGGCATAATTTCAATGTAATTCTTCTTAATTGTGGCATGAATATTCAGATCCATAAGATTCAAGACAAAAGTTTAATATTGACATAAAAATAATAATACTTCAAGCATACTAACAAAGCAATCATGTCTTCTCAAAATAACATGGCCAAAGAAAGCTATCCCTACAAAATCATATAGCCTAGCTATGCTCCATCTTCACCAGACAAAATATTTAAATCATGCACAACCCCGATGACAAACCAAGCAATTGTTTCATACTTTTGATGTTCTCAAACTTTTTCAATCTTCACGCAATACATGAGCGTGAGCCATGGACATAGCACTATAGGTGGAATAGAATGGTGGTTGTGGAGAAGACAAAAAGGGAGAATATAGTCTCACATCAACTAGGCGTATCAACGGGCTATGGAGATGCCCATCAGTAGATATCAATGTGAGTGAGTAGGGATTGCCATGCAACGGATGCACTAGAGCTATAAATGTACGAAAGCTCAACAAAAGAAACTAGTGGGTGTGCATCCAACTTGCTTGCTCACGAAGACCTTGGGCATTTTGAGGAAGCCCATCATTGGAATATACAAGCCAAGTTCTATAATGAAAGATTCCCACTAGTATGTGAAAGTGACAACATAGGAGACTCTCTATCATGAAGATCATGGTGCTACTTTGAAGCACAAGTGTGGAAAAAGGATAGTAGCATTGCCCCTTTTATTTTTTTATTTGGCCTTTCTTTTTTATGGCCTTTCTCCCTTTTTTGGGGATAATGCTCTATTAATGATGATCATCACACTTCTATTTATTTACAACTCAATGATTACAACTCGATACTAGAACAAAGTATGACTCTATATGAATGCCTCCGGCGGTGTACCGGGATGTGCAATGAATCAAGAGTGACATGTATGAAAGAATTATGAATGGTGGCTTTGCCACAAATACTATGTCAACTACATGATCATACTAAGCAATATGACAATGATGAATGTGTCATGATAAACTGGATGGTGGAAAGTTGCATGGCAATATATCTCGGAATGACTATGGAAAAGCCATAATAGGTAGGTATGGTGGCTGTTTTGAGGAAGGTATATGGTAGGTGTATGATACCGGCGAAAGGTGCGCGGTATTAGAGAGGCTAGCAAAGGTGGAAGGGTGAGAGTGCGTATAATCCATGGACTCAACATTAGTCATAAAGAACTCATATACTTATTGCAAAAATCTATTAGTTATCGAAACAAAGTATTACGCACATGCTCCTATGGGGATAGATTGGTACGAAAAGACCATCGCTCGTCCCCGACCGCCACTCATAAGGAGGACAATCAATAAACACCTCATGCTACGACTTCGTTACATAACGGTTCACCATACGTGCATGCTACGGGAATCTCAAACTTCAACACAAGTATCTCTCAAATTCACAACTACTCAACTAGCATGACTCTAATATCACCATCTCCATATCTCAAAACAATTATCAAGTATCAAACTTCTCATAGTATTCAACACACCCGTAAGAGAATTTTATTATTCTTGAATACCTAGCATATTAGGATTTTAAGCAAATTACCATACTATTTAAGACTCTCAAAATAATCTAAGTGAAGCATGAGAGTTCATCCATTTCTTCAAAATAAAAGTACCACCATGCTCTAAAAGATATAAGTGAAGTACTAGAGCAACAACAAACTACTCCGAAAGATATAAGTGAAGATCAATGAGTACTCGAATAATTATGCAACTATGTGAAGACTCTCTAACATTTAAGAATTTTAGATCTAGGTATTTTATTCAAACAGTAAGCAAATCAAAATAAAATGACATCTAAGAATAGCAAACATCATGTGAAGAAGCAAAAACTTAGGATCAACCGATACTAACCGATAGTTGTTGAAGAAGAAAGGTGGGATGCCAACCGGGGCATCCCCAAGTTTAGATGCTTGAGACTTCTTGAAATATTATCTTGGGATGCCTTGGGCATCCCCAAGCTTGAGCTTTTGTGTCTCCTTAATTCCTCTCATATCACGGTCTCCCTAAATCTCAAAAGCTTCATCCACACAAAACTCAACAAGGACTCGTGAGATAAGTTAGTATAAACCATTGCCAAAACCTTATCATACTATACTGTAGCAAATCCCTAAAATTATTATTCAACATTGCATACTAAATGCCTCTTCATATTTAATAGTCCTATCCTCAAATAGAATCATTAAAGAAGCAAACATATGCAAACATAATAGCAATCTGCCTAAACAGGACAGACTGTAAAGAATGCAGCAACATCCATACTTCCCTAGCTCCAAAAATTATAAAAGAAAATTCCCACTGTAGTAAATTTATCAGAGCTTAATATTCAAAAGGTTTAAACATTTTATCACATTCTGACTTTTCTAGGGAATTATTGCAACAGAGGTAAACTTTCTATTTTCAAACAGCAACATGTATACTTGTAACATAGGCATAGTAAAGGCTATCAATGCCACTTTTATTGAAATAAAAGATGCAAAACATTGTTATAAATAACAGAAAGCAAATCCTAAAGAAATAAATTGATGCTCCAAGCAAAACACATATCATGTGACGAATAAAAATATAGCTCCAAGTAAAGTTACCGATGAACGAAGACGAAAGAGGGGATGCCTTCCGGGGCATCCCCAAGCTTAGGCTCTTGGCTATCCTTGAATATTACCTTGGGGTGCCTTGGGCATCCCCAAGCTTAGGCTCTTACCACTCCTTATTCCATAGTCCATCGAATTTTTACCCAAAACCTGAAAACTTCACAACACAAAACTTAAAGTAGAAAACTCGTAAGCTCCGTTAGTATAAGAAAGTAAATCACCACTTCAAGGTACTGTTGTGAACTCATTCTAAATTCATATTGGTGTAATATCTAATGTATTCCAACTTATCTATGGTTCATACCCTCCGATATTACTCATAGATTCATCAAAGTAAGCAAACAACACATCGAAAACAGAATCTGTCAAAAAACAGAACAGTCTATAGTAATCTGGATCAAACGTATACTTCTGGAACTCATAAAATTCTCAAATAAATTTATGGACCTGAGGATTTAATATATTAATAATATGCAAAAAGAATTGACTAAATAGTACTTTCTAAATAAAAATGGCAGCAATTCTCGTGAGTGCTAAAGTTTCTGTTTTTTACAGCATGATCAACAAGACTTTCCCCAAGTCTTCCCAAAGGTTCTACTTGGCACAAACACTATGTAAACACAAAAAAACACAACCAAAACAGAGGCTAGATGAATTACTTATTACTAAACAGGAACAAAAATCAAGGAATTGGGTTGCCTCCCAACAAGCGCTATCGTTAAACGCCCCTAGCTAGGCATGATGATTTCAATGATGCTCACATAAAAGATAAGAATTGAAATATAAAGAGAGCATCATGAAGAATATGACTAGCACATTTAAGTCTAACCCACTTCCTATGCATAGGAATTTTGTGAGCAAACAACTTGTGGGAACAAGAATCAACTTGCATAGGAAGGTAAAACAAGCATAACTTCAAAACTTTAAGCACATAGAGAGGAAACTTGATATTATTGCAATTCCTACAAGCATATATTCCTCCATCATAACAATTTTCAGTAGCATCATGAATGAATTCAACAATATAACCATCACCTAAAGCATTTTTTTCATGATCTACTTGCATCGAAATTTTATTACTCTCCACATAAGCAAAATTCTTCTCATTCGGGATAGTGGGGGTATCATAAGAGACTTGAATACTATAAATTGTTTCCACATTAAAAGAGTAATGTTCAGAAAAAAGCTAATCATAATCATGACAAGTTTTATAAATATAATCATCACTACTTTTTATAACATAAGTTTCATCACAATAATCATCATAAGTAGCAACTTTGTTCTCATCATAATCACTTTGCATATCAAAACATGGAAGGCTAAAAATATCATCATTATTAAACATAGCATCCCCAAGCTTGGGACAAACATTAATTGCAGCAAATATATTCTCAAATATGTCATCCTCATCAAACATAGCTTCCCCAAGCTTGGGCCTTTTCATATCATAAGCATAATCACTTTCATCATTAATAGTATGGATAGCACCAATAGTATAGCAAACATTATTATCATATTCTTCCAAGTAAGTACCAAAAAGATTTTCAAGATCATAAGAAGTATCATTATCTTCCCAATCATAATCATCACAACAAGCAATAGGCATAACGAGATCATCATAAAGTGTATCATCTTCATTTTCATGAGGCACAGCAATAATAGGAGCAACTTTATTTGGGAGAGATACCTTTTTACCTCTCTTCCTTTTTCTTTTCTTCCTCTTCACCACATCATGTGGGGGTTCAATCCTCTTTTTGGAGCTCCTTATTAATAAGATTGGTTGAGTAGAAGGCTCCTCCTCGTTACCTGATTCATCATAAGAAATAATAGGAGGATATTGGGAAGTCTCTTCCCTTTCATTAGTATTCTCTTCATCTTCTATTGGTTTTCTTTTCTTTATGTAATTGGCAATATAAGGATTTTCAATGCAATTCACCGCACAATACATATAAATCTCTTCCAGATCAATATCGAGGAATTTCTTGAGGTTATATTCTGGAATATGCTTAGTTTGACGCTTTAATTCTTCATAACCCAAAAGCAAACTTAGTTCATTATAATGCGCAAGGGAAATCAAGTAATCACAATTTTTGGACACGATTCGATCATGAAACAATTTGCATTTGATATTTAAATGACCATGTTCATTGCAAAGTTCACAAGTACGGTAAAGATATTTTAAAATTTCAGCACTTACATCAAGACTTTCTTGCAACAATTTAGTTTCTAAATACTTATGCCTCTCGCAACATCTATCTTGCCTATTTGGTGCGTACTTGCAAACCCAATGCACTCCACAAAAATTGATATGTTTATAGGAGGCATTTTCATCATAACTAGTGCAATTATCATTAGCATCATGGATATTCAAAGAATTCGTACTAACAACATTGCAATCATGCTCATCATTCACATATTTAGTGCCAAACAATTTAATGCATTCTTCTTCTAACACTTTGGCACAATTTTCCTTTCCATCATACTCACGAAAGATATTAAAAAGATGAAGCGTATGAGACAAACTCAATTCCATATTTTTATAGTTTTCTTTTATAAACTAAACTAGTGATAACACAAGAAACTAAAAGACTGGATTGCAAGATCTAAAGATATACCTTCAAGCACTCACCTCCCCGGCAACGGCGCCAGAAAAGAGCTTGATGTCTACTACACAACCTTCTTCTTGTAGACGTTGTTGGGCCTCCAAGTGCAGAGGTTTGTAGGACAGTAGCAAATTTCCCTCAAGTGGATGACCTAAGGTTTATCAATCCATAGGAGGTGTAGGATGAAGATGGTCTCTCTCAAGCAACCCTGCAACCAAATAACAAAGAGTCTCTTGTGTCCCCAACACACCCAATACAATGGTAAATTGTATAGGTGCACTAGTTCGGCGAAGAGATAGTGAAACAAGTGGTATATGGATAGTAGATAAAGGTATTTGTAATCTGAAATAATAAAAACAGTGAGGGAGTCCTGGATTAGGGGGTGTCTGGATAGCCGGACTATACCTTCAGCCGGACTCCTGGACTATGAAGATACAAGATTGAAGACTTTGTCCCGTGTCCGGAAGGGACTTTCCTTGGCGTGGAAGGCAAGCTTGGCGATACGGATATGTAGATCTCCTATTGTAACCGACTTTGTGTAACCCTAACCCTCTCCGGTGTCTATATAAACCGGAGGATTTTAGTCCATAGGACAACAGACAGAACAACAATCATACCATAGGCTAGCTTCTAGGGTTTAGCCTCTCCGATCTCGTGGTAGATCTACTCTTGTACTACCCATATCATCAATATTAATCAAGCAGGACATAGGGTTTTACCTCCATCAAGAGGGCCCAAACCTGGGTAAAACTTCATGTCTCTTGCCTCCTGTTACCATCCGGCCTAGACGCACAGTTCGGGACCCCCTACCCGAGATCCGTCGGTTTTGACACCGACATTGGTGCTTTCATTGAGAGTTCCTCTGTGTTGTCGCCGTTAGGCTTGATGGCTCCTACGATCATCAATAGCGATGCAGTCCAGGGTGAGACCTTCCTCCCCGGACAGATCTTCGTCTTCGGTGGCTTCGCACTGCGGGCCAATTCACTTGGCCATCTGGAGCAGATCGAAAGCTAAGCCCCTGGCCGTCAGGTCAGGTTTGGAAGTTTAAACTACACGGCTGACATCCGCGGGGACTTGATCCTCGACGGATTCGAGCCACTGCCGAGCGCGCCGCATTGTCACAACGAGCATGATCTAGCTCTGCCGCCGAACAGTGCCCTGGAGGCCGCACCCGCATCAACTTCGACCCTTAATTCGGAGCCAACTGCGCCGATCAAGGATGGGTGGTTGGACGCCGCCTCGGGGGCTGCGATCCCAATGGCGATCGAGCCAAACACCAGCCCCGCACTCCGCGAGACTCATGACTCCAAGGAGCCGGACTCCTCTCCGGACTCCGAACCCTCCGCGCCCCTGCCGATCGAATCCGATTGGGCGCCGATCATGGAGTTTACTGCCGTGGACATCTTTCAGCACTCGCCTTTCGGCGATATTCTGAAGACACTAAAGTCTCTCTCTTTATCAGGTGAGCCCTGGCCGGACTACGGTCAGCAAGGTTGGGATGCGGACGATGAAGAAATTCAAAGCCCACCCACCACCCACTTTGTAGCCACTGTCGATGATTTAACCGACATGCTCGACTTCGACTCCGAAGACATCGACAGTATGGACACCGATGCAGGAGACGGTATTGGGCCCTGGAAAGCCACCTCGTCATATGACATATACATGGTGGACACCCCAAAAGAAGGAGATGGCGATGGAACAGCGGAGGATGACCCCTCCAAGAAACAGCCTAAGCGCCAGCGTCAGCGGCGCCGCTCAAAATCCCGCCAAAGCAAATACGGTGATTCCAGCAAGGGAGATAATAATACTCCGGAGAGTGCCGAAGAAAACCACCTCCAGCAAGATTCAGCACAGGAGGATGAAGAAGCCAACCCTCATGAGAGAGCGGCAGACAGAGAGGTCGAGGACGATAATTGTATGCCTCCCTCCGAAGACGAGGCAAGCCTCGACGACGACGAATTCGCCGTGCCAGAGGATCCCGTCGAGCAAGAGCATTTTCAACGCAGGCTTATGGCCACGGCAAGAAGCCTCAAGAAAAAACAGCAACAACTTAGAGCCGATCAAGATTTGCTAGTCGACAGATGGACTGAAGTCCTTGCGGCCGAAGAGCATAAACTCGAACGCCCCTCCAAGAGCTACCCAAAGCGCAGGTTGCTACCCCGATTAGAGGAGGAAGCACTTAAACCTACATCACCAGCACTTGATACGGCCGACCGGCCACCTCGTGGCCGCGACAGAGAGGCCTCTCGGCCCTCCATTCAAGCCGCACCCCGTACCAAGGCACGGGAAAATGCACCAGACCTGCGAGATATGTTGGAGACAAGGCAAGGCAAACAAGATCGATCTACGGATCGCGTGGGTGCCCCATGACTCGAGACGGTAACCGTCATGCCGGACACAAATCTGGTAGGGCCAAACACAGTAGACAAAGCTCATTGGAGCTACGTCGTGATATAGCCCAGTACAGGAGGCGCCGCACACCCACTATGCTTCACAGACGAAGTAATGGATCATCAAATCCGAGGGTTTCAAACCCGTAAACATCGAATCATATGATGGCACAACAGATCCTACGGTATGGATCAAGGATTATCTCCTTCATATCCACATGGCCCACGGCGATGATCTCCACGCCATCAAATACCTCCCACTCAAGCTTAAAGGACCAGCTCGGCATTGGCTTAACAGCTTGCCAGCAGGATCAATCGGTTGTTGGGAGGACCTGGAAGCCGCATTCCTCGACAATTTCCAGGGCACTTATGTGCGACCACCAGACGCCGATGACCTAAGCCACGTAATTCAGCAGCCAGAGGAATCGGCCAGGCAATTCTAGACACGGTTCCTAACAAAAAAATCAAATAGTCGATTGTCCGGACGCAGAGGCCCTAGCAGCCTTCAAGCACAATATCCGTGACGAGTGGCTTGCCCGGCACCTTGGACAGGAAAAGTCGAAATCTATGGCAGCACTCACGACACTCATGACCCGCTTTTGCGCGGGGGAAGACAGCTGGCTTGCTCGTAGCAACAATATGACCAAGAACCCTGGTAATTTGGATACCAGGGACAGTAGTGGCAGGTCGCGTCGCAACAAGCAGAAGCGCCGCATTAACGGTGACAATGCTGAGGATACGACAGTTAATGCCGGATTCAGAGGCTATAAATTCGGTCAGCGGAAAAAGGCATTCAAAGGAAATCCTAGGGGCCCGTCCAGTTTGGACCGAATACTCGACCGCTTGTGCCAGATACATGGCACCCCCGAAAAGCCGGCCAATCACACCAACAAGGACTGTTGGGTGTTCAAACAGGCAGGCAAGTTAAATGCCGAAAATAAAGACACGGGGCTGCATAGCGATGACGACGAAGAGCCCTGGCCGCCGAACAACAGTGGACAGAAGGGTTTTCCCCCACAAGTGCGGACGGTGAACATGATATACGCAACCCACGTCCCCAAGAGGGAGCGGAAGCGCGTGTTAAGGGACGTATATGCGGTAGAGCCAGTCGCCCCAAAGTTCAACCCATGGTCCTCCTGCCCGATCACCTTTGATCGAAGGGACCATCCCACTAGCACCCGTCATGGCGGATTCGCCGCATTGGTTGTAGACCCAATCATTGACGGATTTCATCTCACTAGAGTCCTTATGGACGGCGGCAGCAGCCTGAACCTGCTTTACCAGGATACAGTGCGGAAAATGGGCATAGATCCCTCGAGGATTAAGCCCACCAAAACGACCCTTAAAGGCGTAATACCAGGTGTAGAGGCCAACTGTACAGGCTCAGTCACACTTGAAGTGGTCTTCGGATCTCCGGATAATTTCCAAAGCGAGGAGTTAATCTTTGACATAGTCCCATTCCGCAATGGCTATCACGCACTGCTCGGGCGAACCGCATTCGCCAAGTTCAATGCGGTACCGCACTACGCATACCTTAATCTCAAGATGTCAGGCCCTCAAGGAGTAATTACGGTCAATGGAAACACCGGACGCTCTCTCCGAACGGAGGAGCACACGACGGCCCTTGCTGCGGAAGTACAAAGCATCCTCTGCAGGCAGTTCTCCAGTCTAGCCATTAAACGTCCGGACACCATCAAGCGCGCCCGGAGTAACCTACAACAAGACCGCCTGGCACGTTCCGAGCAGGCGTAGAAATATGGCCCCAACCCCAGCCCTCGCACAAATGCGACACCAGTACTTCGCATACATAACTACGCTCTAGAAATACCATGGGTACAGGGGGAGGGGCACCATCACAACACGCCCGAAACACAGCTTAAACCGCACCAGGGGCTGCCGATCTTTTAATTTTCTCTTACTTTCAGGACTCCACTCTTCCGAAGGCCTGTTCGGCAGTTCAATTGCCGCACAAATGATGCAAGAACCAGGGAAGCAGACAAGCCATGCCGCATTACGAAACTCCCATGTGGTCTCTATCACGAGCAGTATACCTGTTTTGCATACCATTCCGCAGCCTGCCCCCTAGAACGGACATGTTAAATAGTCCAACCTTTTGCTTATCGCATTATTTGTATCGTTCTGCTTTGATCGTAGCCCTTTTTAATAAACAATGCATAGCTTTTGTCTCTCTTTGCATTACCTTTTTTTACAAATATATGTTCCTTAACGACATGTTGCACCCGTACACTTTGGTATGGCCAAAATACGTTACGGGCTTTAGTACACCTCAATATGGTGTGAGAAGTCCGAACACTTTAACAAGTGCGGCGCCCCAAACTTATAGCATTATATGCATCGGCTCCGAATCATGTCTTGGGTCAATAGTTGGGTTTGCCCGGCTCCTATGTTTTGGTGCCTTATGTTCCGCTATATCGGCTAAGGTAGCACTAGGAGAAATACTGCGATTGTGCCCCAGTTGAGCTGGGTCGAGCACCTCAGTAGAGAAAGCTAAAACTGACTGTCATGATGAAGCGAGATCTGGTCGCTGTTCGAGAGGTTTTTCGAGTCCCTAAAGACTTATGCCACTTAGAGCGAGGAGTCGGCTCTGTCCGGCCAAGGCGTGGATAGCGCCCCGAACTCGGTCTTCCGAATACAAGGGGCTTCGCCGAAATTTAAAATTATAGAATTCTATGGCTAAGTGAGAGTGTTCACGCATTATAGTCTGATTGCCTTGTTCGTTGTGCTGAGCGCCTCCCTCGAAGGACCCAAACATGGGAAAAAGAGCGCTCAGGTTTATCCCCGAACACCCCAGCACTAGCGGCACGGGGGCAGAAGTCGACGACTCGCCATCTCTCAAAATTGATAAACAGTCGCACAGACGGTAATATTTTAAATTCCAACAGCATTGCTTAGCGCATATGAACAAGTTTTCAGCGCACAGGACAAAACGAGCGAGTTTTACTCAAAAATTACATCCCTGGAACATTCATCCGCCATAAGGCGGGCACCCTTCAGAACATCCGTATAATAATTCTCGGGCTTGCGATGCTATTTCCCCGGCGGTGGCCCGTCCTTCTAAAGCTTCTCAGCATCCAGCTTGCCCCAGTGCACCTTAGCACGGGCAAGGGCCCTATGGGCACCTTCAATGCAGACAGAGCGCTTGATGACTTCGAGCCTTGGACAGGCCCCCACCAGCCGCCGCACCAGCCCGAAATAGCTCCCGGGCAGAGCCTCTCCAGGCCACAGCCGAACTATGGGGCCCTTCATGGCCTGTTCGGCCGCCTTGTGGAGCTCGATCAGTTGCTTCAGCTGGTCGCTCAGGGGCACGGGGTGTCCGGCCTCAGCATACTGAGACCAGAACACCTTCTCTGTCGAGCTGCCCTCCTCGGCTCGATAGAATGCGGCGGCATCGGACACGCTACGGGGAAGATCTGCGAATGCTCCTGGAGAGCTCCGGATTCGGGTAAGTAACAAGTAACTCACGCTTATGTGTTTGCTTTGCATAAAGAATGCCTTACCCGCCGCTATCTTTTTTTCACCGCATCCAACTCCTGGAGGGTCTTCTGGGATTCAGCCTTGGCAGACTTGGCATTTTCAATAGCCATCGCGAGCTCGGACGCTCGCGTCTTTGAGTCAAGCTCCAAACTCTCATGTTTTTTCATGAGAGCCTGGAGCTCTTGCTGCACCTTGCCAACCTGGGCCTCATACTTCTCCCGCTCGGTGCGCTCTGTGGCCGCCCTCTTCTCGGCCTCAACAAGCGCTTGCTTAAGGGTCGCCACCTCTGACGTGGCCCCTACAATAGCCACGATAATCCTGTCATTTTTTGCAATTGCACCTTTTTTATATATATTTAAACAAGGTATTTCTTACCTTCCTTGTCCTCAAGCTGCTTCTTGGCACGCCCGAGCTCTTGCTCGGACCGCTCGAGGTTCTGCTTTAGCGTGTCCACTTCCGCAGTTAGTGCGGTGGACACCAGTAGAGAAGCCTGCATACGCATATTGACTCCTTTTTGTTAGACTCCTGCGAATTTTATTTGATCCTCTCTTCGGCTTTTCTTCCCGAACGCCAAGTAGAGCATCAGGGGCTACTGGCTATGCGGTAATATTATTTACACATTCTTTACTTACCTCAAAGACTGTTAAAAGGCTAGTACAAGCTTCAGTCAGTCCGCTCTTGGCGGACTGAACCTTCTGGACCACCGCACTCATAATGGTGCGGTGCTCCTCGTCGATGGAGGCGCCTTCGAGCACCTCCAACAGATTGTCCGGCGCCTCCGGTTGGACTGGGGTCACCGGCACGGTGGGCTTGCTCCTCTTGGAAGGAGGTCGCCCGCCGGACTCTGGAACGTTTGAAGGTTCCGGAGCGGTGTCCGGCCTAGAGCCGGACTTGGAGCCTGGGGGGGTTTATCCCCTTTACTCCTGGAGTCCGGGAGGTCGCCTTGCGGCGCCTCCAGGACCACCTCCTCTTGGCTTGGAACCTGTTGGGACAACACTTTGGCGTCGTCCGTAGGGCGGGGGGAGGAAGCCGTCGGAAGCGAATTCACATCCGACGAGTCCAGTGAACCGCTCGACGACGCGTCGAGCCGGTCTTTGGGTGGGCTGCATAAACATATTCGACATAAGGGAAAGCTGTGCAATAAAGGAATACTATGAATTACTCTGGCATCCGGATACTTACGATGTCGCCAGGGGCTTGGCCCTGAGCGGCCACTCCTCTCCGCCATCGTCGGCGTTGGTGGAGTAGTCCGGAGGAAGGGTTTTCCCCTTCTTGGACCCTTCGGCCTCCCTAGTGAGGGCGGCCTTCCTTTTCTTCTATCCCCCTGCTGGAGGGGGAGAGGTCTCTTCTTCCTCCTCCTCGTCTTCACGGGAGGAATGCGCCTTGGAGCCGTCGGATGATGAACCCGACACCTCCCGGCGCCGGCACTTTTTCGAGTCCCCGTGGCCTTCTTCGTGGCCTTCTTCTCCGGCACCACATAGGGTGCCGGAACCAGCAACTTTGCCAAGCGGGCATCGGCTGGGTCTTCGGGCAAAGGAGCCGGATAGTCGATCTGTCCGGACTTCGCCTGCCAAACCTGTCAAAGGTAAGGGAGCTTAGATCCCGCATAGAGTTAAACTATGAAAAACTAATACCATATAAAAGGCACAAACAACTTACCGCGCTGGCATGACGCTACGCGCTGAATCTGCGATCCTCGGTAGCGGATGCGGGAGCCTCGACGCCCTTGAAAAGCACCTTCCAGACATCTTCGTACGTCGTGTCGAAGAGCCTGCTTAGAGTTCGGTGTTGCACTGGGTTGAACTCCCACAGATTGAAGGCCCGTCGTTGACACAGGAGGATCCGGTGGATGAGAAGGACCTGGACTACGTTGACAAGCTTGAGCTGCTTGTCCACCAGGGTTTGGATGCATGTTTGCAGTCCAGTCACCTCCCCTTTGCTGCCCCACGACAGGCCCGTATCTTTCCAGGACGTGAGCCGCGTTGGGGGTCCGGACCGGAACTCGGGGGCTGCGACCCACACAGGGTCGCGCGGCTCGGTGATGTAAAACCACGCCGATTGCCACCCCTTCAGGGTCTCCACAAAGGAGCCCTCGAGCCATAAGATGTTGGGCATCTTGCCCACCATGGCGCCTCCGCACTCCGCCTGGTTGCCATGCACCACCTTCAGCTTGACATTGAAAGTCTTGAGCCATAGGCCGAAATGGGGGCGGATGCAGAGGAAAGCCTCGCACACGATGATCAACACCGAGATGTTGAGGATGAAGTTCGGGGCCAGATCATGGAAATCCAGGCCGTAGTAGAACATGAGTCCCCGGACGAATGGGTGGATAGGAAAGCCCAGTCCGCGAAGGAAGTGGGGAAGGAACACTACCCTCTCATGGGGCCTTGGGGTGGGGAGGAGCTGCCCCTCTTCGGGAAGCCGGTACGCGATGTCATTAGACAAGTATCCGGCCTTCCTCAATTTTTTGATGTGTCCCTCCGTGACGGAGGAGACCATCCACTTGCCTCCCGCTCTGGACATGGCTGGAGAAGGTTGAGGTGGGGAGTGCGGACTTGGGCGCTGGAGCTCGAGTGCGCAAGAATGGATAGGCAAAGGAGGAAGAAGGCGTAGGTGAAAAGGTGGATCCTTATCCCCTTATATGGGTGGACGCAACTACGTGTCCCCACCAGCCTGGTAAAACTCGCTTATCCCCAAGCGCCGTAATCAATGGCGCGGTTGGGTTACCCATGCCCATATTGATGAGAATCCCGGAATAAGGGGACACGATCTCTGCTTCGACGAGACGTGCCAAGGAAACCGCCTCGCATGACACGCTGAGGTGGGATAATAAAACGATTCGAATAAAGGCTTGGCCATGGTGCGCCACACTACGGAATACGTCAGCAGATTAGATTTGTGTAAATATTATTATCTCTATGGCAATATGTGGAAACTTATCTTGCAGAGCCGGACACTATCTTTGTGTTCAAAATCTTCTATGAAGTACTTGGAGGAGGAACCCGCCTTGCAATGCCGAAGACAATCTGCGCGCCGGACTCGTCGTCATTGAAGCACGATTCAGGGGCTACTGAGGGAGTCCTAGATTAGGGGGTGTCCGGATAGCCAGACTATACCTTCAGCCGGACTCCTGGACTATGAAGATACAAGATTGAAGACTTTGTCCCGTGTCCAAAAGGGACTTTCCTTGGTGTGGAAGGCAAGCTTGGCAATACGGATATGTAGATCTCCTACCATTGTAACCGACTTTGTGTAACCCTACCCCTCTCCGGTGTCTATATAAACCGGAGGATTTTAGTCCATAGGACAACAAACAGAACAACAATCATACCATAGGCTAGCTTCTAGGGTTTAGCCTCTCCGATCTCATGGTAGATCTACTCTTGTACTACCCATATCATCAATATTAATCAAGCAGGACGTAGGGTTTTACCTCCATCAAGAGGGCCCGAACCTGGGTAAAACTTCGTGTCCCTTGCCTCCTGTTACCATCCGGCCTAGACGCACAGTTCGGGACCCCCTACCCGAGATCCGCCGGTTTTGACACCGACAAACAGCAAGGTAACGAATGATAAAAGTGAGCATAAACGGTATTGCAATGCTAGAAAACAAGGCCTAGGGTTCATACTTTCGCTAGTGTAAGTTCCCTCAACAATACTAACATAATTGGATCATAAAACTATCCATAAACATGCAACAAAGAGTCACTCCAAAGTCACTAATAGCAGAGAACGAACGAAGAGATTATGGTAGGGTACGAAACCACCTCAAAGTTATTCTTTCCAATCAATCCGTTGGGCTATTCCTATAAGTGTCACAAACAGCCCTAGAGTTCGTACTAGAATAACACCTTAAGACACAAATCAATCAAAACCCTAATGTCACCTAGATACTCCAATGTCACCTCAAGTATCCATGGGTATGATTATACGATATGCATCACACAATCTCAGATTCATCTATTCAACCAACACAAAGGATCTCAAAGAGTGCCCCAAAGTTTCTACCGGAGAATCACGACGAAAACGTGTGCCAACCCCTATGCATAGGTTCCCAATGTCACGAAACCCGCAAGTTGATCACCAAGACATACATCAAGTGGCACGTGGTATCCCATTGTCACCACAGATATCCACGGCAAGACATACATCAAGTGTTGTCAAGTCTTTAAAGACTCAATCCGATAAGATTACTTCAAAGGGGAAAACTCAATTCATTACAAGAGAGAAGAGGGGGAGGAGAAACATAAGATCCAACTATAATAGCAAAGGTCGCGATACATCAAGATTGTGTCAAATCAAGAACACGAGAGAGAGAGAGAGAGAGAGATCAAACACATAGCTACTGGTACATACCCTCAGCCCCGAGGGAGAACTACTCCCTCCTCGTCATGGAGAGCACCGGGATGATGAAGATGGTCACCGGTGAGGGTTCCCCCCTCCGGTAGGGTGCCGGAACGGGTCTAGATTAGCTTTCGGTGGATACGGAGGCTTCTGGCGGCGGAACTCCCGATCTATTGTGCTCCCAGATGTTTTTAGGGTATATGGAGATATATATAGGCGGAAGAGGTACGTCAGGGGGGCCACGAGGGGCCCACGATGGTGGAGGGCGCGCCCAGGGGTTCCGCTGCCAGAAGCCGCCATAGTAGCCACCGAAAGTCAATCGGGACCCTGTTCCGGCACCCTACCGGAGGGGGGAACCCTCACCGGTGGCCATCTTCATCATCCCGATGCTCTCCATGACGAGGAGGGAGTAGTTCTCCCTCGGGGCTGAGGGTATGTACCAGTAGCTATGTGTTTGATCTCTCTCTCTCGTGTTCTTGAGGTGGTACGATCTTGATGTATCGCGAGCTTTGCTATTATAGTTGGATCTTATGATGTTTCTCCCCCCTCTACTCTCTTGTAATGGATTGAGTTTCCCCTTTGAAGTTATCTTATCGGATTGAGTCTTTAAAGATTTGAGAACACTTGATGTATGTCTTGCCGTGCGTATCTGTGGTGACAATGGGATATCACGTGATTCACTTGATGTATGTTTTGGTGATCAACTTGCGGGTTCCGCCCATGAACCTATGCATAGGGGTTGGCACACGTTTTCGTCGTGATTCTCCGGTAGGAACTTTGGGGCACTCTTTGAGGTTCTATGTGTTGGTTGAATAGATGAATCTGAGATTGTGTGATGCATATCGTATAATCATGCCCACGGATACTTGAGGTAACATTGGAGTATCTAGGTGACATTAGGGTTTTGGTTGATTTGTATTTTAAGGTGTTATTCTAGTATGAACTCTAGGGCTGTTTGTGACACCTATAGGAATAGCCCAACGAATTGATTGGAAAGAATAACTTTGAGGTGGTTTCGTACCCTACCATAATCTCTTTGTTCGTTCTCCGCTATTAGTGACTTCGGAGTGACTCCTTGTTGCATGTTGAGGGATAGTTATGTGATCCAATTATGTTATTATTGTTGAGAGGACTTACACTAGTGAAAGTATGAACCCTGGGCCTTGTTTCCTAGCATTGCGATACCATTTACGCTCACTTTTATCATTAGTTACCTTGCTGTTTTTATATTTTCAGATTATAAAAACTATTATCTACTATCCATATACCACTTTTATCACCATCTCTTCGCCGAACTAGTGCACCTATACAATTTACCATTGTATTGGGTGTGTTGGGGACACAAGAGACTCTTTGTTATTTGGTTGTACGGTTGCTTGAGAGAGACCATCTTCATCCTATGCCTCCTACGGATTGATAAACCTTAGGTCATCCACTTGAGGGAAATTTGCTACTGTCCTACAAACCTCTGCACTTGGAGGCCCAACAACGTCTACAAGAAGAAGGTTGTGTAGACATCATACGTGCACAAAACAAATAACTCCTCGCAACCAACGCGATAAGGGGTTGTCAATCCCTTCACGGTCACTTACGAGAGTGAGATCTGATATATATAAGATAATATTTTTGGTATTTTTATGATAAAGATGCAAAGTAAAATAGAAGCAAAGTAAAAAAGCAAAGGAAATAACTAAGTATTGGAAGATTAATATGATGAAGATAGACCCGCGGGCCATAGGTTTCACTAGTGGCTTCTCTCAAGAGCATAAGTATTTTACGGTGGGTGAACGAATTACTGTTGAGCAATTGACAGAATTGAGCATAGTTATGAGAATATCTAGGTATGATCATGTATATAGGCATCACGTCCGAGACAAGTAGACCGACTCCTGCCTGCATCTACTACTATTACTCCACTCATCGACCGCTATCCAGCATGCATCTAGAGTAGTAAGTTCATGAAAACAGAGTAACGCCTTAAGCAAGATGACATGATGTAGAGGGATAAATTCATGCAATATGATAAAAAAACATCTTGTTATCCTCGATGGAAACAATACAATACGTGCCTTGCTGCCCCTACTGTCACTGGGAAAGGACACCGCAAGATTGAACCCAAAGCTAAGCACTTCTCCCATTGCAAGAAAGATCAATCTAGTAGGCCAAACCAAACTGATAATTCGAAGAGACTTGCAAAGATAATCAATCATACATAAAAGAATTCAGAGAAGAGTCAAATATTGTTCATAGATAATATTGATCATAAACCCACAATTCATCGATCTCAACAAACGCACCGCAAAAAGAAGATTACATCGAATAGATCTCCACGAGAGAGGGGGAGAACATTGTATTGAGATCCAAAAACAGAGAAGAAGCCATCTAGCTAATAACTATGGACCTGAAGGTCTGAGGTAAACTACTCACACTTCATCAAAGAGGCTATGGTGTTGATGTAGAAGCCCTCCGTGATGGATGCCCCCTTCGGCGGAGCTCCGGAATAGGCCCCAAGATGGGATTTCGTGTAGGGTTTCGTAGTAATTTCAAAAAAATTCCTACGCTCACGCAAGATCATGTGATGTATAGCAACGAGAGGGGAGAGTGTTGTCTACGTACCCACGCAGACCGACTGCGGAAGCGTTGACGCAACGTAGAGGAAGTAGTCGTACGTCTTCACGATCCAACCGATCAAGTACCGAAACTATGGCACCTCCGAGTTCGAGCACACATTCAGCTCGATGACGATCCCCGGACTCCGATCCAGCAAAGTGTCAGGGAAGAGTTCCCTCAGCACGACGGCGTGCTGACGATCTTGATGCACTACAGCAGTAGGGCTTCGCCTAAACTCCGCTACAGTATTATCGAGGAATATGGTGGCTGGGGGCACCGCACACGGCTAAGGAATAGATCACGTGGATCAACTTGTGTGTTTCTGGGGTGCCTCTACCTCAGTATATAAAGGACTAGAGGGGGGAGGCTGGCCGGCCAAGGTGTGGCGCGCAAGGAGAGTCCTACTCCCTCTGGGAGTAGGATTCCCCCCCCCCCAATCCTAGTTGGAATAGGATTCGCGGAGGGGGGAAAGAGAGAGAGGGGGCCGGTCACCTCTCCTAGTCCTAATAGGACTAGGGGAAGGGGGGAGGCGCACAACCACCTTGGGCTGCCCCTTTCTCCTTTCCACTAAAGCCCACTAAGGCCCATATAGCTCCCGGGGGGTTCCGATAACCTCCCGGTACTCCGGTAAAATCCCGATTTCACCCGGAACACTTCCGATATCCAAACATAGGCTTCCAATATATCAATCTTTATGTCTCGACCATTTCGGGACTCCTCATCATGTCCGTGATCATATCCGGGACTCCGAACAACCTTCGGTACATCAAAATGCACAAACTCATAATATAACTGTCATCGTAACCTTAAGCGTGCGGACCCTACGGGTTCGAGAACAATGTAGACATGACCGAGACACGTCTCTGGTCAATAACCAATAGTGGGACCTGGATGCCCATATTGGCTCCTACATATTCTATGAAGATCTTTATCGGTCAGACCGCATAACAACATACATTGTTCCCTTTGTCATCGGTATGTTACTTGCCCGAGATTCGATCGTCGGTATTCCAATACCTAGTTCAATCTCGTTACCGGCAAGTCTCTTTACTCATTCCGTAATACATCATCTCACAACTAACTCATTAGTTGCAATGCTTGCAAGGCTTATGTGATGTGCATTACCGAGAGGGCCCAGAGATACCTCTCCGACAATCGGAGTGACAAATCCTAATCTCGAAATACGCCAACCCAACATCTTCCTTTGGAGACACCTGTAATGCTCCTTTATAATCACCCAGTTACGTTGTGACGTTTGGTAGCACCCAAAGTGTTCCTCCGGTAAATGGGAGTTGCATAATCTCATAGTCATAGGAACATGTATAAGTCATGAAGAAAAGCATTAGCAACATACTAAACGATCGGGTGCTAAGCTAATGGAATGGGTCATGTCAATCAGATCATTCAACTAATGATGTGACCTTGTTAATCAAATAACAACACTTTGTTCATGGTTAGGAAACATAACCATCTTTGATTAACGAGCTAGTCAAGTAGAGGCATACTAGTGACACTAAGTTTGTCTATGTATTCACACATGTATTATGTTTCCGGTTAATACAATTCTAGCATGAATAATAAACATTTATCATGATTATAAGGAAATAAATAATAACTTTATTATTGCCTCTAGGGCATATTTCCTTCAGTCTCCCACTTGCACTAGAGTCAATAATCTAGATTACACAGTAATGATTCTAACACCCATGGAGCCTTGGTGCTGATCATGTTTTGCTCGTGGAAGAGGCTTAGTCAACGGGTCTGCAACATTCAGATCCGTATGTATCTTGCAAATCTCTATGTCTCCCACCTGGACTAGATCCCGGATGGAATTGAAGCGTCTCTTGATGTGCTTGGTCCTTTTGTGAAATCTGGATTCCTTTGCCAAGGCAATTGCACCAGTATTGTCACAAAAGATTTTCATTGGACCCGATGCACTAGGTATGACACCTAGATCGGATATGAACTCCTTCATCCAGACTCCTTCGTTCGCTGCTTCCGAAGCAGCTATGTACTCCGCTTCACATGTAGATCCCGCTACGACGCTTTGTTTAGAACTGCACCAACTGACAGCTCCACCGTTTAATGTAAACACGTATCCGGTTTGCGATTTAGAATCGTCCGGATCAGTGTCAAAGCTTGCATCAACGTAACCTTTTACGGTGAGCTCTTTGTCACCTCCATATACAAGAAACATATCATTAGTCCTTTTCAGGTATTTCAGGATGTTCTTGACCGCTGTCCAGTGATCCACTCCTGGATTACTTTGGTACCTCCCTGCTAAACTTATAGCAAGGCACACATCAGGTCTGGTACACAGCATTGCATACATGATAGAGCCTATGGCTGAAGCATAGGGAATATCTTTCATTTTCTCTCTATCTTCTGCAGTGGTCGGGCATTGAGTCTGACTCAACTTTACACGTTGTAACACAGGCAAGAACCCTTTCTTTGCTTGATCCATTTTGAACTTCTTCAAAATGTTGTCAAGGTATGTGCTTTGTGAAAGTCCAATTAGGCGTCTTGATCTATCTCTATAGATCTTTATGCCTAATATGTAAGCAGCTTCACCGAGGTCTTTCATTGAAAAACTCTTATTCAAGTATCCCTTTATGCTATCCAGAAATTCTATATCATTTCCAATCAGCAATATGTCATCCACATATAATATCAGAAATGCTACAGAGCTCCCACTCACTTTCTTGTAAATACAGGCTTCTCCGAAAGTCTGTATAAAACCAAATGCTTTGATCACACTATCAAAACATTTATTCCAACTCCGAGAGGCTTGCACCAGTCCATAAATGGATCGCTGGAGCTTGCACACTTTGTTAGCTCCCTTTGGATCGACAAAACCTTCCGGTTGCATCATATACAACTCTTCTTCCAGAAATCCATTCAGGAATGCAGTTTTGACATCCATCTGCCAAATTTCATAATCATAAAATGCGGCAATTGCTAACATGATTCGGACAGACTTAAGCATCGCTACGGGTGAGAAGGTCTCATCGTAGTCAACCCCTTGAACTTGTCGAAGACCTTTTGCGACAAGTCGAGCTTTGTAGACAGTAACATTACCATCAGCGTCAGTCTTCTTCTTGAAGATCCATTTATTCTCAATTGCTTGCCGATCATTGGGCAAGTCAACCAAAGTCCATACTTTGTTCTCATACATGGATCCCATCTCAGATTTCATGGCTTCAAGCCACTTTGCGGAATCTGGGCTCACCATCGCTTCTTCATAGTTCGTAGGTTCATCATGATCTAGTAGCATGACTTTCAGAACAGGATTACCGTACCACTCTGGCGCGGATCTTACTCTGGTTGATCTATGAGGTTCAGTAGTATCTTGATCTGAAGTTTCATGATCATCATCATGAGCTTCCTCACTTATTGGTGTAGGTGTCGCAGAAACAGTTTTCTGTGATGTACTACTTTCCAATAAAGGAGCAGGTATAGTTACCTCGTCAAGTACTACTTTCCTCCCACTCACTTCTTTCGAGAGAAACTCCTTCTCTAGAAAGGATCCATTCTTAGCAACGAATGTATTGCCTTCGGATCTGTGATAGAAGGTGTACCCAACAGTCTCCTTTGGGTATCCTATGAAGACACATTTCTCCGATTTGGGTTCGAGCTTATCAGGTTGAAGCTTTTTCACATAAGCATCGTAGCCCCAAACTTTAAGAAACGACAACTTTGGTTTCTTGCCAAACCACAGTTCATGAGGCGTCGTCTCAACGGATTTTGATGGTGCCCTATTTAACGTGAATGCGGCCGTCTCTAGAGCGTATCCCCAAAACGATAGCGGTAAATCAGTAAGAGACATCATAGATCGCACCATATCCAATAAAGTACGATTACGACGTTCGGACACACCATTACACTGTGGTGTTCCGGGTGGCGTGAGTTGCGAAACTATTCCACAATTTTTCAAATGTAAACCAAACTCGTAACTCAAATATTCTCCTCCACGATCAGATCGTAGAAACTTTATTTTCTTGTTACGATGATTTTCAACTTCACTCTGAAATTCCTTGAACTTTTCAAATGTTTCAGACTTATGTTTCATTAAGTAGATATACCCATATCTGCTTAAATCATCTGTGAAGGTGAGAAAATAACGATATCCGCCACGAGCCTCAATATTCATCGGACCACATACATCTGTATGTATGATTTCCAACAAATCTGTTGCTCTCTCCATAGTACCGGAGAACGGTGTTTTGGTCATCTTGCCCATGAGGCACGGTTCACAACTACCAAGTGATTCATAATCAAGTGGTTCCAAAAGTCCATCAATATGGAGTTTCTTCATGCACTTTACACCGATATGACCTAAACGGCAGTGCCACAAATAAGTTGCACTCTCATTATCAACTCTGCATTTTTTTGCTTCAACATTATGAATATGTGTGTTACTACTATCGAGATTCAACAAGAATAGACCACTCTTCAAGGGTGCATGATCATAAAAGATATTACTCATATAAATAGAACAACCATTATTCTCTGATTTAAATGAATAACCGTCTCGCATTAAACAAGATCCAGATATAATGTTCATGCTCAACGTTGGCACCAAATAACAATTATTTAGGTCTAATATTAATCCTGAAGGTAGATGTAGAGGTAGCGTGCCGACAGCAATCACATCGACTTTGGAACCGTTTCCCACGCGCATCGTCACCTCGTCCTTTGCCAGTGCCCGCTTATTCCGTAGTCCCTGTTTCGAGTTGCAAATATTAGCAACAGAACCAGTATAAAATACCCAGGTGCTACTGCGAGCTCTAGTAAGGTACACATCAATAACATGTATATCACATATACCTTTGTTCACCTTGACATCCTTCTTATCCGCCAAATACTTGGGGTAGTTCCGCTTCCAGTGACCAGTTTGCTTGCAGTAGAAGCACTCAGTTTCAGGCTTAGGTCCAGACTTGGGTTTCTTCTCCTGAGCAGCAACTGGCTTGCCGTTCTTTTTGAAGTTCCCCTTCTTCTTCCCTTTGCCCTTTTTCTTGAAACTAGTGGTCTTGTTAACCATCAACACTTGATGCTCCTTCTTGATTTCTACCTCCGCAACTTTCAGCATTGCGAAGAGCTCGGGAATAGTCTTGTTCATCCCTTGCATATTATAGTTCATCACGAAGCTCTTGTAGCTTGGTGGCAGTGATTGGAGAATTCTGTCAATGACACAATCATCCGGAAGATTAACTCCCAATTGAATCAAGTGATTATTATACCCAGACATTTTGAGTATATGCTCACTGACAGAACTGTTCTCCTCCATCTTACAACTATAGAACTTATTGGAGACTTCATATCTCTCAATCCGGGCATTTGCTTGAAATATTAACTTCAACTCCTGGAACATCTCATATGCTCCATGACGTTTAAAACGTCGTTGAAGTCCCGATTCTAAGCCGTAAAGCATGGCACACTGAACTATCGAGTAGTCATCAGCTTTGCTTTGCCAGATGTTCATAACATCTGGTGTTGCTCCAGCAGCAGGCCTGGCACCCAGCGGTGCTTCCAGGACGTAATTCTTCTGAGCAGCAATGAGGATAATCCTCAAGTTACGGACCCAGTCCGTATAATTGCTACCATCATCTTTCAACTTTGCTTTCTCAAGGAACGCATTAAAATTCAACGGAACAACAGCACGAGCCATCTATCTACAATCAACATAAACAAGAAAGATACTATCAGGTACTAAGTTCATGATAAGTTTAAGTTCATTTAATCAGATTACTTAAGAACTCCCACTTAGATAGACATCCCTCTAATCTTCTAAGTGATTACGTGATCCAAATCAACTAAACCATAACCGATCATCACGTGAGATGGAGTAGTTTTCAATGGTGAACATCGTTATGTTGATCATATCTACTATATGATTCACGCTCGACCTTTCGGTCTCCGTGTTCCGAGGCCATATCTGCATATGCTAGGCTCGTCAAGTTTAACCTGAGTATTCTGCGTGTGCAAAAACTGGCTTGCACCCGTTGTAGATGGACGTAGAGCTTATCACACCCGATCATCACGTGGTGTCTGGGCACGACGAACTTTGGCAACGGTGCATACTCAGGGAGAACACTTCTTGATAATTTAGTGAGAGATCATCTTATAATGCTACCGTCAATCAAAGCAAGATAAGATGCATAAAAAGATAAACATCACATGCAATCAATATAAGTGATATGATATGGCCATCATCATCTTGTGCTTGTGATCTCCATCTCCGAAGCACCGTCGTGATCACCATCGTCACCGGCGCGACACCTTGATCTCCATCGTAGCATCGTTGTCGTCTCGCCAATCTTATGCTTCCACGACTATCACTACCATTTAGTAATAAAGTAAAGCATTACATCGCGATTGCATTGCATACAATAAACGACAACCATAAGGCTCCTTCCAGTTGCCGATAACTCGGTTACAAAACATGATCATCTCATACAATAAAATTCATCATCATGCCTTGACCATATCACATCACAACATGCCCTGCAAAAACAAGTTAGACGTCCTCTACTTTGTTGTTGCAAGTTTTACGTGGCTGCTACGGGCTTAAGCAAGAACCAATCTCACCTACGCATCAAAACCACAACGATAGTTTGTCAAATAGACTCCGTTTTAACCTTCGCAAGGACCTGGCGTAGCCACACTTGGTTCAACTAAAGTTGGAGAGACTGTCGCCCGCAAGCCACCTATGTGCAAAGCACGTCGGGGGAACCGGTCTCGCGTAAGCGTACGCGTAATGTTGGTCCGCGTCGTCTCGTCCAATAATGCCGCCGAACCAAAGTATGACATGCTGGTAGGCAGTATGACTTATATCGCCCACAACTCACTTGTGTTCTACTCGTGCATATAACATCAACATAAATAACCTAGGCTCGGATGCCACTTTAGGGTTTCGTAGTAATTTCAAAAAATTTCCTATGCTCACGCAAGATCATGTGATGTATAGCAACGAGATGGGAGAGTGTTGTCTACGTACCCACGCAGACCGACTGTGGAAGCGTTGACGCAACATAGAGGAAGTAGTCGTACGTCTTCACGATCCAACCGATCAAGTACCAAAACTACGGCACCTCCGAGTTCGAGCACACGTTCAGCTCGATGACGATCCCCGGACTCCGATCCAGCAAAGTGTCGGGGAAGAGTTCCGTCAGCACGACGGCGTGGTGACGATTTGATGCACTACAGCAGCAGGGCTTCGCCTAAACTCCGCTACAGTATTATTGAGGAATATGGTGGCTGGGGGCACCGCACACGGCTAAGGAATAGATCACGTGGATCAACTTGTGTGTTGCTGGGGTGCCTCTACCTTAGTATATAAAGGACTAGAGGGGGGAGGCTGGCCGGCCAAGGTGTGGCGCGCCAGGAGAGTCCTACTCCCTCTGGGAGTAGGATTCCCCCCCCCCCCAATCCTAGTTGGAATAGGATTCGCGGAGGGGGGAAAGAGAGAGAGGGGGCCGGCCACCTCTCCTAGTCCTAATAGGACTAGGGGAAGGGGGAAGGCGCACAGCCACCTTGGGCTGCCCCTTTCTCCTTTCCACTAAAGCCCACTAAGGCCCATATAGCTCCCGGGGGGTTCCGGTAACCTCCCGGTACTCCGGTAAAATCCCGATTTCACCCGGAACACTTCCGATATCCAAACATAGGCTTCCAATATATCAATCTTTATGTCTCGACCATTTCGAGACTCCTCGTCATGTCCGTGATCATATCCGAGACTCCGAACAACCTTCGGTACATCAAAATGCATAAACTCATAATATAACTGTCATCGTAACCTTAAGCGTGCGGACCCTACGGGTTCGAGAACAATGTAGACATGACCGAGACACGTCTCTGTTCAATAACCAATAGCGGGAACTGGATGCCCATATTGGCTCCTACATATTCTATGAAGATCTTTATCGGTCAGACCGCATAACAACATGCGTTGTTCCCTTTATCATCGGTATGTTACTTGCCCGAGATTCGATCGTCGGTATTCCAATACCTAGTTCAATCTCGTTACCGGCAAGTCTCTTTACTCGTTCCGTAATACATCATCTCACAACTAACTCATTAGTTGCAATGCTTGCAAGGCTTATGTGATGTGCATTACCGAGAGGGCCCATAGATACCTCTCCGACAATCGGAGTGACAAATCCTTATCTCAAAATACGCCAACCCAACATCTTCCTTTGGAGACACCTATAATGCTCCTTTATAATCACCCAGTTATGTTGTGACGTTTGGTAGCACCCAAAGTGTTCCTCCGGTAAACGGGAGTTGCATAATCTCATAGTCATAGGAACATGTATAAGTCATGAAGAAAAGCATTAGCAATATACTAAACGATCGGGTGCTAAGCTAATGGAATGGGTCATGTCAATCAGATCATTCAACTAATGATGTGACCTCGTTAATCAAATAACAACACTTTGTTCATGGTTAGGAAACATAACCATCTTTGATTAACGAGCTAGTCAAGTAGAGGCATACTAGTGACACTAAGTTTGTCTATGTATTCACACATGTATTATGTTTCCGGTTAATACAATTCTAGCATGAATAATAAACATTTATCATGATTATAAGGAAATAAATAATAACTTTATTATTGCCTCTAGGGCATATTTCCTTCATTTCATGGATACAGAAAGTTGCGGCGGTGGAATTAGGGTTTTGGCTCCGTATCTGATCGTTTGGGGGTACGTAGGTATATATAGGAGGAAGGAGTACGTCGGTGGAGCAACAGGGGGCCCACGAGGGTGGAGGGCGCGCCTGAGGGGGTAGGCGCGCCCCCCTACCTCGTGGCCTCCTCCTTTGTTTCTTGACGTAGGGTCCAAGTCTCCTGGATCATGTTCGGTGAGAAAATCACGTTCCCGAAGGTTTCATTCCGTTTGGACTCCGTTTGATATTCCTTTTCTTCAAAACCCTAAAATAGGCACACAAAAAACAGCAATTCTGGGTTGGGCCTCTGGTTAATAGGTTAGTCCCAAAAACAATATAAAAGTGGATAATAAAGCCCAATAATGTCCAAAACAGTAGATAATATAGCATGGAGCAATCAAAAATTCTAGATACGTTGGAGACGTATCAGTATCCATATCCCGCTATTGGTTATTGGCTGGGGAGGTGTCTCGGTCATGTCTGCATGGTTCCCGAACCCGTAGGGTCTACACACTTAAGGTTCGTTGGCGCTAGAGTTGTAATGGGAATAGTATGTGGTTACTGAAGGTTGTTCGGAGTCCTGGGCGTGACGAGGAATTCCCGAATGGTCCGGAGGTGAAGATCGATATATTGGACGAAGGGTATTGGAGTCCAGAATCGTTCTGGGAGTACCGGGTGACGACCAGCGTGACCGAAAGAAGTTTCGGAGGTCCCGACAAGCGTTGGGGGGCCTTATGGGCCAAGGGGAGGGGGCACACCAGCCAACTAAGGGGTTGTGCGCCCGTCCGACCCCATCTCACATAACCTGGAGAGGTGGGGGCACCTCCCCTGTGGCAGCCGCCCCTCCCGGCTTGGGGGGCAAGTTTCCTAGGGGTGGGGGCGCCCAAACCTATCTAGGGTTTCCCTTGTGGCCGCCACCCCTTCCCTAGGGAAACCCTAGGGCGCCTCCTCCTTCCCCCTTCCCCCTATATATCGTGAGGGAGAGAGAGGGCAGTCGCACCCCTTCCCCAGGTGCAGCCCCTCCCTCCTCCAACACCTCCTCCTCCTCCGTAGTGCTTGGCGAAGTCCTGCCAGAGAACCGCAAGCTCCACCACCATGCCGTCGTGCTGTCGGAGCTTTCCCTCAACTTCTCCTCTCCCCTTGCTGGATCAAGAAGGAGGAGACGTCCTCGGGCTGTACGTGTGTTGAAAGCGGAGGCACCGTCCGTTTGGCGCTAGATCGGATCTTCCGCCATTTGAATCACCGTGAGTACGACTCCATCAATCGTGTTCCTGTAACGCTTCCGCTTAGCAATCTTCAAGTGTATGAAGATGCACTCCCTTTCTCTGGTTGCTATCATCTCCTAGATTGATCTTGTTGACATGTAGGAAAACTTTGAATTATTACTACGTTCCCCAACAGAAAAATGGCGAGGCGTTTGCTATATCCTGGACTTGGTGGGCTCTCTGAGAAATCAATGGAAGATACTGTGTTCGAACACGCGGGGTGCTCTTCTTCTCCGGTGTTTCAGGCTGCTCGATCATCGGCGAGGGGAATTGCTTAGAATCACCTGGGTCTAGCTTCGACTACATGGGGGCTGCTCTGCTTTTTTTTGTGTGTGTTCTCACATGTTCATCTAATCGAGTATTCCCCTCGTGTATGTATACGTAGGTGAAAAAAACTGTACTCCCTCCGGTCCGCGAATAAGTGTACTTCTAACTTTTGTCTTCAGTCAAAATTTTAAAATTTTGATCAACTTCATAGAAAAAAGTGGCAGCATTTATGGCACTAAATTAGCATCCCTAGGTCCGTTTTGAATTATACTTTTCATAATATATTAATTTGATGTCATATGTATATTACTATTTTTTTATATAGTTGGTCAAAATTTTAAAACTTTGACTTAAAACAAAAGTTAGAAGTACACTTATTTGCGGACGGAGGGAGTAAGCTTCAGCTACTTCTGGCTTGCGCCGAGACCTTGTAAACTATGTGGACGTGTTGGTTTCTGCCTTGGCTTAACAAAAAGTTGGGCGGGCGAAACCCCTTTCATTAAAAAAAACTAGAAGTGTGATCCGCGCATTTGGGCGGCTAGATTTATCAACTACATTGTCATTCGTATGTCATTCCCAGTAAAGAAAATATTATACTAAATTGAATTTTTTTAAATGCGTGGCTAGATTTATCAACTACATTGACATTCGTATGTCATTCCCAGTAAAGAAAATATTATACTAAATTGATTTTTTTTAAAAGGTTTATAAGGTTGTGTCGAACGGCCTTTCCGAGTGAAGACAAAAGAAGGAAGACATTGAGGTCTCAATTTCAACATTGAAATCATGTACTATTTATCAGTTTTCCTTTTTTCAGTGATATATTAGTGTCTATCTTTTTAATAATATTATCTTTTGAAATTTAAAATTATAATTATGATTATTTTGTTGCACATATGTAACTTTCTGACCCTTTTCCCAGTTGTATTTGTTAATTGATGCATACAGATTCTTCTCTAAGTGATGTTTTTTTCTCGCACTCTTATATATTTTTTTTCGAGGAACCGGCAGGAGCACTGCCTTTGCATTTCAGACGAAAAAGAGAGGGTTATATGTACAGAGGTGACAGGTTTTTCTAAGGAACCTGACGAAAATCCCTACAAAACGCATTAGCTTACGGGTCAGCCAATGCCGGTCGCCACTTGGGCCCTGCCGAAGGCCATGGCCCTCTGTCTTATGTCGTCGAACGCGAGGGCAGCCACCTCCACATGAGTTAGGCGGGTCCTGTTGAAGATGCGATGGTTACGCTCCTTCCATATATTCCAGATGGTGTAGAGGAAGCGAACGCTGCAACGTCGACTATCTTCCTTGGAGAGCGGGGCGATGAGTGAGTCCCACCATTCAGAGATACTCGTGGCAGGTGGCGTTGCCATCAGGGCCGCCAGCGCGTCCCCCGTCCATCATTGTACATGCGACCAAACCGCCACCGCGAACGGACAGTCCTTGCACAAGTGGTTTGCAGTTTCCGGTGCCCGCAGGCAGAGAGGACAGATGGGGTCATGAGGCCAGCCACGAATAGCTAGCATGTCTGCCGTTAGGGTTTTCCCATGGAGGACCAGCCAGGAGAAGAGTTTGCACTTTGGTTCTGCATGGGCCTCCCAAATCTTGGACGGCGTGAACCTGGGGAAGGATCCGCAGAACTGGGCCATGTAGGCTGAGGCAGAGGAGTAGGTGCCGTTTGGAGTCCAACGCCAAGAGATGGTGTCTTCGCGTTCTGGGGTCAGCATGGTTTGCAAAGCCAGAGTTGCCAGCGTAATGAACTCTTGCAGCTGTGTTGGTGTGCTCAGTCTGGCGACTGATCTGATCCAGTTATTGTCCTGAAACTCTTTCATGACCGATCTCTGCTTTCTCGTGGCGATGGTGTAAAGCTCGGGGGCAAGCAATCGCAGAGGGCCCTTTCCCGTCCAGTTGTCATGCCAGAACAAGGATTTCCGGCCGTTCCCCAGCGTGATGGTGGTGGAAGCCCTGAACAGCGCCATGTCCGCCTCGTCGCAGGGTAGAGCGGAGCCCACCCACTGCCGGTTAGGGTCGGTCCACATGAGCCAAGGCCAGTGCAGGCGGAGAGCCCTGCCAAATCTCTCGAGGTCCGTGATCCCGAGCCCACCAAGGGCCTTCGGCCTGCACACCGTTTTCCAGTTGACCAGGGAGTGTCCCCCAGACGCGTTATCAAAGTTGTCGCCGCTCCAAATGAAATTTCGTGAAATCTTGCTGAGCTTGTGGTTTGCCCAAACCGGGAGGGGAAACGCAGTGAGGTGGTGTGTGGCGATAGCGCACAAGACAGACTTTGCCAGGGAGACCCTTCCAGGCCTAGCGATGTTTTTGCCCTTCCATCCCGGCAGTCTGCCCATTGCCTTGTCGAAGAGGGGTTGGAGGTCCGCTCTTTTGAGCCAGCCGGTATGGAGGGGGAGGCCCAGGTACTTTGTGGGGAAGGAGGCAATCTTCACGGGGAAGCCTGAGAGGATGTTTGTAAGATTGAGCCCTTGACAGCGGATGGGGAACACTTCCGTCTTGGTTACATTGGTGATGAGGCCCGAAGCCTCGCCAAAACAGGCAAGGATCTTTGCGATGGCGTCGATCTCATCCTTGTCCGGATTGGCGAAGATGCCAGCATCATCGGCGTAGAGGGAGACTCTGCAGGTAGCCAAACGAGCCTTGATCGGCTTGAGGATCCCCTCCAGAGAGGCCGCACGGAGCATAAGCTGGAGAGGGTTGATGGCCAGGATGAATAGCATTGGAGATATGGGGTCGCCCTGACGCAGACCGCATGCATGAGCGAAAGGGGTGCCCGGGTCCCCATTCAACAGGATCCTGGAGGAAGATGTTGCGAGGGACATGCAAATCCAGTCCCGCCAGCACTGACTAAACCTGAGTTGCTGAAGCACCTCCAGCAGGTAGGCCCAGCCCACGGAGTCAAAAGCCTTTGAGATGTCCAGTTTGAGGAAGAGGCCGGGTGTTTGAGTGCGATGCAGCTCCTTCACCAAGTTTTGAACATGCAGGAAATTATCATGGATGTACCGCTTCTTCACGAAGGCGCTCTGACAATTGGAGACTAGCGCAGGGAGCATCTGAGCAAGATGGTTTGCCAATATCTTGGAGAAGATCTTGGATATGCTATGAATGAGGCTGATTGTACGGTAGTCCCCAATCCAGGTGGTGTTTGCCTTTTTTGGCAGCAGGATAATGTTTGCTGAATTTATCAGGCCCGCGCAATCGCCGCAGAGGCTAGCCAGTTGCATGATTGCATTCATGACGTCGGTCATGATGATCTCCCAGCAGGACTTGAAGAAGGAACCGATGAAACCGTCTGGGCCGGGTGCTTTGACCGAAGGTAAGGAAAAAACTGCCTCCTTAATTTCATCCTCGTCAAAAGGGGCGTCCAACTCTGAAAGATCGTGGTGTTGGATTCCGATGTTCTCCCAAACTATGCGTTTCGTCCGTTGCGTGGCCGTTCCGAGGTGCTCCTGGAAATGATCGCGGAGAGCTTGCTCCTTATCTTCCTTGGTAATTACCAGCCCGGTGTTGGTCCTGATGGATTGGATGAAGTTCTTGCGTCTTCTGCCATTTGCCCGAGCGTGAAAGAGCTTGGTGGTGGCGTCACCGAGCCTGGTCCAGGTTAGTCTCGAACGGTGCCTGAGCTTGATTTTCTGAATGGCGAGGAGACCAAGGTAGGATGCCTTGAGCTGACGCCGAAGCTCCCTTTCAGGCTCAGAGAGGGTCCGTCCCTCTTCTGCAACATCTAGCTGCCCAATGATCTCTTTCGCCACCGAGATCTGGGTGTTAAGCACACCGACCTTCTCCTTCTGCCACATACGCAAGGCCTTCGCAGTCCTACACAGCTTGATGTGTATCCTGCGGATCGCGTTATGAGCCTGGAGGGGCTTGTTCCAAACCACGGAGACGGCCTCGTGGAAGCCAGGGAGGCGCAACCAGAACTCCTCGAACTTGAAGGGCGGCTTCCTTGGATTGTCAACACATCCCTGAAGGTATAGCGGTGCGTGGTCTGAGCAGGCCGTGGAGATGGCCTGGAGGTGGGCATTTGGGAAGAGCATATCCCAGTCGTCGGAGTGAAAAACATGGTCAATCTTTGTCAGGACCGGACTAGCCTATTCGTTGGACCAGGTGAACCGCCGACCACATAAATGAAGCTCCTTTAATTTCATGAAGTCCAGGGCCCTCCTGAATTTTTCGATGAGTCGGCGGTTTATGTTGCTGTTGTTCTTGTCTGCCGCTTTAGTGATGAGGTTGAAGTCACCCAGTAAAAGCCACTCACTCCTAGTGGCGGCAGAAAGAGCCCTCAACTCCTCAATGAAAGCCAGCTTGTCTTGCTCTCCATGAGGGCCATAGACGCACGAGATAGTCCAGGCGATGTTATCGTTGATCATGTTGATTGTGGCAGAAGTGGTGGCCGTTGATGCGTGGCGGTCCGACATGGAGAAGAATCGGTCGAAGACGGCAAGAATCATTCCGCCGCGAGTGCCGGCCACAGGCAGGGCGAACTAGTTTGCAACAAAGCATGGGCCAAGCATGCCCCGGATGATGGAGTCGTCCACTAATTGCAGTTTTGTCTCTTGGAGACAAACGATGGTGGCATGCGCATCACGCACCATGTCGCGGACGGCATCACGGAGAGCGGGGGAGTTGAGACAGCGGACGTTCCAGCAGATGATTCTTACGTCAGATTGCGCCATATGGGAAACTTGAAAATTGCACGGGGGGCGCTTGTCGCGGGGTTGGCCTCGTGGGGTGCATGATGGCGCCAAAGAGGGGAGGAGTCTTGTAGCGATGCAGACGCAAAAACACTGATTGAAGCTAGCGGCTTGAGCACATGATTACATTGAAGAGAAGATAGGCGGCGTCTGGCCGCGGCGGGTCGAGGTTCAGGGTGACGAAGTCGAAAGACGAATAGCAGAAAAAGGAGTATAACACTTTCAGCCCGCAGGGAAGTGATCGGGCCTAAACAGATGGCAGATTTACTCAACATTGGCTTGGGCAAGCACGTTTGCAAGCTCCAGGGTGGCCTTCTTGCTCTTCTTTCCTTTCTTCTGCGAGATGCTCTTGGCGTGCGCCACCAGCCCAGCGATCGCCTGGACCACCGGGGCCGCAAGTGGAGTAGAGAATAGGTCGAGGTAGGCTTTCTTGGCCTTGTCGTCGTAGGCAACGGACGGGTCCAGAACGCCGCAGACCCGTGCGATGAGCTCCTGGACCGCCTCCAAGCCGGAACCGGGCGGGGCCTTGGTCTTCTTTTTGTCCAGCCGTGCACTACGCCGAGTGGTGGCGACCGGCATGCCGCCCCTGCCCTTGCGGGCCGCCGGGGTAGGCAGCAAAGGAGCGTGCGGCGCGTCGGCCATAGGGGTGAGGAAGAGGTCCAGAGGGGCCTCGCACGGCATGGCCGAGCCAGAGGCCTGCATGGTGAGCAGAGCAAGGGCAGCAACACCATCAGCGACAGCTGCCGGAAGCACCTGAGCGCCCTCAGGAGGATCGAGCGGTGAGGCAACCATGTTCGCGTCTGGCGCGTCGCTGGGAGGCGCATCCGCCGCCCCACAGGGAGCAGAGGCCTCGCAGACCGGTGCTGCGGCCGCGTCCAGCACGGGGACGACAGCAGCAGCCGGAACGGAAGCAACAGACGTCTCGACAGCCGCCGGACGTGCAATGACAGGGAGTGGGGGAGAAGCTGTCGGTGGGGTTTCATCGCCCGGCTGCGAAAGGCTCGACGCAGAGAAGGACCAGGCTTCATTCATCGGTTCGTCGAGGCGCCGCACAACAGGGGAGAGGGCAAGCCCGGCCATGCAGTTGGACAGAGGCAGCAGGGGGTCGAGCGGCGGCGAGGCCGCTCCGGCCGCAACCTCCGACGCGCCAAGGGGGGAAAGCCCACGGTCACGCATGACAGTGGAGCCCGTGATACGCCGGCGCAGGATGGCGAACTCAGAGCGCAGGGGGGCGAGAGCAGCTTCGATGGCAGCGGACACTTCCTCCCGAAGGAGGCGGAGGTGCTCCATGAGCGGGAGGCGCTGCACCTCCGTGGACCCGACGGCAGCCAGCGGGCGCAGCTGGCTAGAGGGCGAGGGGGCAGCATCGGGGCCCCGCCCTGAAGCTCACCGACACACGGGGACCCGGCCCGACGCCTCCCATGGCGCGCAGCTTCCCCATCGCGGCGTCGGGGGGAGCGGGTTCGCTCCCGGCGCGGCTCCAGCGGTGCGTCGTTGGAGCGATTCGCACGCCCGCGGCCATCCCGGCCAGCGCCACGGTGCCAACCGTCGTCGAAGTCATCGGTGTCGTCGCGGAGTCTTGGCATCTGGCGGGGGTGGTCGTCCTTGCCACGGTCACGTCGGCGCGGCGCAGCAGCCCTGGAGCCACCAGGCACATCGAGCGGGGCGAGGGAAGCCCCGAGCGGGGGCGGGACGTCGTCGACGGAGCCCTTGTGCCAGACAACGGGCAGAGAGGGAGGGCTAAATGCCTCGGCGCGGCCGTCAGAGACGTAGCAATCTAGAGGCACGTTGGAGTGGTCTTCCACCAAGTCCAAGTGCACCAACACCCGTAAAGTGGCACCGCCCTTGCAGCCTGACGGCCTAGCGACGTTCACGAACACTTGCAGGCCACCGGACGGGCGCGTGGTGAACGTGAGCCAGATGATCTTCGGGATCAGGTTGGGGTCGGCAGTCCAAGCCCAGAGGTCGAGCGTCTCGGAGTTGGTTCGAAGCGCGGAGTGGTCTTCAAGGCGGTCGAGGGAGCAACGGCGCCCGATGATGCGCTCGGCAATGAAGGGAGTCCAGGCGTAGTCGGGGACGTTCTCCAGGCAGAGCCACACCCGGAAATTGAGGGCGGCGCTAAAGGCGCGCTCTAGCGGGCGCCATGGCCGGATGTGGACGATGGCGCCGCCAGCGCGCACCCACCCAGCAGCGAGCGCCTCGTCACAGTGAGCCTTGCGCTCGAACTTGACGAGGAACTCCACCGGATGGTACGGAGTAACGGCGACGTCCGCGTGGCTGAGGCGGAACTGCTTCCGGATGGCGTGGTCGACGTCAAGCGCCTCAAGGCGCCGTGGCGCGTTGATGGCCCAGGCGATGGCTGTCGTCTGCTCCCACTCCAGCATGTCACGGTCGAGGTTGAACGAGGAGCGGATGATGCAGGAATCCTCCTCCGGGCGCGCATCCGGCGCACCAATGCCAGCCGAAACGCGAGCCATCAGGCGAGGGGGCGTGGAAGCGGACGAAGGCAGAGGGGTGGGGTTGGCGATGACCGCAGCCCAGGACCGGGCACCCGAG